>NC_143580.1:36734284-37055023 GCF_048544385.1 Mastigoproctus giganteus | reverse complement strand
TCATAATCGAAGTTTGAAAACTCGCCTTGGTATCAGGGTAGAGATCGTTTTGAAGATGGAGTAGAAAGAAGAAGCCCGCATTGTGATGGAGGAGACTGCCGATTTGGGCCTGCTTTATACCCCAATAATGTGATGCCTCTCAGCTATAACTGGGTCTCTCTTTTCACTTCGACTTCATTACCCAAACTTTATGATCGTCTATTACAAAAATAAAACCAACTAAAAATTCTAATCGTAAAGTTGCGTTGAAAATTTTCAAGTGCGCACATAAAGAGTTGGCAATATACAATAGAAAACGAAATTTTCTTCCTGTCTTTACTGCAATTAATTATCTCGTTTTGCTCTCTCAGTTTCTTTCGTGTTTCCTGTCTCTCTCTCTTCCTCAGATTCATATTTTTGATATTCTCCGATATATTTCTAATTTTTTTTTGTGCTTTTCAATCTATCATATTTTGCTGCAGCATTTTCTATTCTTTCTCTCTGTCTCTCTATATTATTCATTATTAATGAGTTTTAAAGTTGAATTATAAAATATGGGATTCTTCAATTTGTTAGTCTTAACAATACATTTATATTGTTTCTAGCTTTATTAACTGCGTTAAGAATGACTTCACTTCACTGCATAGCGTATAAATATATGCAGTGAAGCACGTATTACAGGGGCATATTTCACTCTCTCTTGAAAATTTCAGCTGTACAACATTATTAAAATAACGAAATATACTTCGAAATATGCTATGGAAACTCAATAACACCAATCTTTGCAGTAATTAAAATAGGGCCAAAATATTATCTGCCCATGCTTGGAAAAATATGAAAAGAGGAAGACTGTGGATTGCGGACAACCTTCCAATTTACACAAAGTATTAAAGAACCCAGATAGAAAGAATTTCTACTTGATCGCTAACTGAGTTTTAGACTAAGCTCAATAAGTGATTGTATGTTATTTGGAGCTCAATGATCATGCCAATATTTTCGGCAGAGGGCGTATCACCAATTTAGGCTTTCGCTTTCATAGCATTTGAGCTGGTTCATATTCAAATTAAATACCGAAAGAAACGGGAAAATAATAATAAATAAAATAAAATTTTCAGAATTTCTTCTGTCAATTTTATTTTAGATCACTAATCAAATCACTAGTTAATACACAAAGGTATACACCGATTACAATAAATTTTCTTACAATTTCGTCTACATGCACTCTAAAAATCCAGAAAATTCGCATTTTGATATTTTTAAACCGAAGTTCGGGCAACTTGGTGAGTGTGAGGATTTGAAATAGTCCTAGGTTGCTAACAAGTTGAAATTCTAGACTACTAATAATGAGAATAGAAAAGAAGCATATGATAAACACAAATATGAAAATAAAGAGGAAGGCGTTAATACGCAGGCAAGGAACGTGAATGCGAATTGTAAAAGAATGCACTATAGTTCATCACCCAGGAAAAATAATATTAATTGCAGAAGTGTCCTATAATTAACGGGCTTTTTCTTCTAACAGTAAAGTCGAGAAAGTTATAGCAACCAAGGCATCTGTTTTGGGTGCGAGTTTTGAAGGAATGCAAGACTTAAAGTATTTAATGCTGTAAGTTCATATGACACTGTTAAAAATAACTAGTAGTACCACCTTTTTCGAAAAGTAAACATGGTTAAAGCTTGATTATTGTTAATGCGTTAAGTAGAGATCAAGAGAAGTGTCCAGAATAAAAAATCTTTTGTGTAAGTGTGCCGATAAATATTCTAAATAAATCAATAACTCGGAAAATTTATATCGTATTCATTTAGCATTCTATACTTTGGATAATAGTAGAGGATACTAAATGGTGGTGTCATTAAGAGAAAAAATAAATAAACACTCTCTAGTTTGTACATACTGATCACGTGACAATTACAGCAGTGTTCACAATTCAGCACTAACAAATTCATTTATTTATTTATTTTATTTTATTAAAATAGTTCGGTGCGAGCTTCATTTAACTCCTGTGTGCGAGAAATCAAGTACCGAGTGTAGGCGTGTACTTAGCCAAGAAAACTGGCCTCGAAATGAGTGTTTACACATTCAATTCATACACAAAGGTGTTTATCTGGTGGCCATGGCAGTCACTAGGGAAGAGGAAGGCACTAACTACCCCGTTATGTTTAATTCACCACTTCAGTCAAAGCACCAAACAATTTTCCGTCTTTTGTTTCAATCTGTGGATATCCTCGGACAGGAACGCGATCTTGTCCGCAGCATTTACACCTTCACAATGCTTTAATTGCCCAGTCCTCCACCCTTTCAGAACGCTGTCTCTCCGTAACCCCGCTGCTTTCCCCCCTTATTTGTCGTTCCATTGAACGGACAAGCGATAGACCTTCATGACGTGGCTAGACCCGATCATTTGACGAACTAACTGAATCCTCAACCGACCGATAAGCCACGAGCTTCCAGCCATCCCTCAGTGAAATCACTGTTAATACCCTTTGCCGCCAACAGTCATCCTTTTTCCAGCGTCCCGTCGCTATGGATACGATTGTTTATCGTCACTCTTTTTGACGACAAAAGCTGCTTGCCAAGCCACAATGCATGGATCGTAAGCCTCGCTTCTAGTTCCGCTGTCGATGTAGCGGCCTGGAGAGATACGGAGTTTATGTCTCGTTATCGGCGGCTAACCACAACGCTAGAGGAACGCCGCGTAGGGCCGCAGCCATTGTAGAACGCGGGGCTTTCGCGCGCAGATAACGGCCACTGCTATTCAGGTCGTTAGGCCTGGTTCTGAATTCCCGCCTCTTTGGAGTGTCTCCGTCGTTTGGCGGAGAGGCAAGGCGACACAATAGCCTGACTCAACAAGAGATCTACCGGACCAAACCTTTGTTACATACACTCTTTGTCGGCCGGCTTGGTTACAAATCCGACCCTCCTTCTCCACTCAGTCTATTGAGTGTTGTGTGATCCTCTCTGGGCTCCCAATTATCTCTGGGCTCTGGACACAATTATGACTGCCTCTATCTAAACGTCACACTGCATCTCCGTAATCGGATCCCTCTCGCCAACTGCACCATGCCTTGCTCTCATAATGGTGTCAAGTGTGGTGTCGGCTAGGAGGGAGGGGAGAAGGGCAGAGAGAAATCGGAAACATACTCTGCCGACACTAAATAGTGGAGTGGAGATTGGAGGGAGAGGGGAGGACAATTTTGAAAACATCTTGACAGCATTACACACCAGTCACTATGTGTCGCGACTTCCGTAGGTAATGATGGTGGTGTTTGAAACTCCCCTCCCCCACCTCCAGGCTGGAGAATCAGCAAATAGATCAGTATACTTATTACATGGTCCTTTACTAAAAATGGTAACTGAATATGGAGAAAAATGTATAAAAATAACAAGAAAAAAATAAAACAAAAACATTCTGTTTGTACTTCAGCACTACTATTAGGTCGACAGTTTAGAATTAATCAGTTTGACAATGAATAACCCTATTGAGCAGCCACACGGGCTAGAACCATGGTCTACTCAAACGCGTGTACTACTGAACACATGCTCTTGACCTAGAACCCATACAGAACCTGAGAACCAATAAGTTGAGTAGATCAGTGTAGTCTATTTTCAGCTTATTTTTTTTTTTATTATTCATTAATTTTATTTATCTCTTGTTGAAAAGTTTATAAAAGAAATTCGAGACAAGGCGCTATTATTTAGAAAATTTTGTGCCATTTACAATAATTATGAAAAGAGAAAAACTATGTAAAAAATACTATTTTTTCCAAGTTTAGACTAATAAAAATTTTCTATTGTTATACCTAAATTCATACCTCTTACTTTATATCTATCTTTTTCATATTTTTTAAACGTTACTGTATTTACTTATGATTAAAGTTGTGAAGGACATCTAAATAAAAATTCAAATAAATAATAATTCATATTTCGAAGAACGGTGAAACTGCTGCAGTAGAATCTTGTCGGAATAGCTTAATTATGTCGCTGCAAGATTTCTATCGCTCCCAAGCTGCTCTTCCTACCTTCTCTTTTAAGAAATTGAGTCTTTCTTGTTCCTATTCTAACCATTTTGGTTAAGCACAATTTACATGACAGTTGATATCCTTCTATTTTTAAGCACGCTCAGGTTTGAGCGTTGTTTGTAAAGTTATTCGTAAAGCGTAAAGTTCAGTTGGTCATGTATAGTAGCATGTATGTAGACATGTATTGTATCTTATGTAAGGCGGCTCCCAAACGCTAGCTCAACTCCGCCTTCGTGCACTGTGACTTTACAAAAAACTCTGCAGAAAGGCCAGAAATGTGTTGTAATGCTATGTTTGTGCCATGTATGTGTTTGTTATGTTGTTTAGTTGTTTCTGGCCGCTTTGCTATCAGGAAGCAACAAGCACCAGCGAGGTGCGTCCTGATACCCGTCTACACCGCGAGGAGGCGGGCCACAACTGAGCGCGAACCGCAGCAAACATCGAGTGTCACTTACTGAATGTCCAAACCATTCAAAATATGAGCAAATAAAATAAAATAAAACAGTAAATTAATAAAAATTATAAAAATAAAAGAAATTAAAAGTTAAAGCAATAAAAAAATTAAAGTAAAAAAAATATTTGAAAAAAAAAATAATAAATAATAATAATCAGAAAAATTAAAGATAAAATAAGTAAATGAAATAAAATAAAAATAAAGATAAAAATAAGTTAATAAAATGAATAAAAATCCCGGACCAGCAGATGATCCTCCCTCAGTTGTTGACCAACAACAGTTGGTCAACAACATGTTTAAAGGAGAGGGTATTGTTCGTATGGATTGGTCTGACTACTCTTCCCGACCTGAATGCCAGTGAGCATCTGAGACGCCATAGGAAAATGCACTGCACCTCCTCTGGACTGTTCACGGACATTTACATCAGCTAGTGACAGCACTTACATATGCATGTTGACTGATTCCACATCAGCTCATCGACACCTTGATTTTATCGATACGTCGCAGGTGCGAAACATTTCTGGTGGTTCCTGGGGTCCACACACACCATACCAAAGTCGTTGTCCGTGCAATGCTGTCCACAAAGGGTGACAAAAACTGTTCCTATAAGTACTTTGCTTTTGATCTGTCTTGTTCCAATGCTTTGATACCTTCATTGTTTTGAACAGCGTAGTTCCTGTCCGTGATTTCCATTTTTCTCTATTTTTAAATGATTTTTATCCATGAAATTTTACTGTGAATGAGTGTGTTTTAAAAAAAACATGTAATTACTGCATGAAGTTTTCACATTTAAAAATTTGAAATTTTTGCCAAGATTTAAAAAATATTAAAACGGGGTTGAATGTTAAAGAGCGAGTGTAGCTTAAATTTTATTTTATAAACTTTTTTTAAATCATTGTCTGCATGGGAGTCAAACCACATCCTGTAAAACAAGAAAGGTAGGTGCACATTTACTGCTTTCATGCCTCATGTGAAAGTATGTGCTAAAAAGTGAATACACCAATAGTTTCAGTTTTTGATTTCTGCTGTTTCTGATCTTTTTTAAATTATAATTTTTTTAATTATTTTATTTTTGTGATTTGCTACTTCTGCTGATGTCAATAAAATAGAAATATGTCTTATGCAACAAAGAATGTAATTTTACTAACGTAGTAACTGATTTGACTAACAGCTTAACTGATTTTACTAATGTAGTAACGTAACTGATAATTTAATTTCATTAAAGTAAAAATAGCAGTAGATTATTATCCTCCTTTGAACAAAAAGGTGTAAACTTCTCTGGGACCTGGGAGACCGTATCGGATTATAAAATTCAACTGTTTACTAGCAAGTACGATTTGCTGAAAGAAACTTCAATATTTTATACCAACAGTACTAAAGAGGAGGCAGCTTCAGTTTGTTAAAACAACGAACATATAGAGTACGTATTATAAGTGATATAAGCGGTTTAAAATGATTCTAATAAATACCGAAAATACAAGAAGTACAAATAGTACTAACTTTTTTAAATACTCTATAAAATACGTTTTAAACATTCCACAAAAAATACAGTTATGCTGAAAAAATACTTGTGTATAAAGTATATTTTTTATATGCTTATATGCATAAGCGTATTTTTTCACCTCCCACTAACAAAAAATAAATGAGCTTCTAGAAAACGCTCGGGATCTTTAAAAAAAGCCATCAAAGCATTCAGTGTGCTTTCTATATTATTCATCAAGACTTAATTACATATAAAACATATCATTCAGAATATTTCATACGCATATGTGGTTTAACCAACATCATTATTTTGATTCTGATTAAACTTGATTTTAATTGAACTCAAGAGTTGATGTCATGCATTACTGTCCATAGCACTGCTAACTTTCATTTTATATGATGCTAAAAGTAGTCAGCTCTATTTACAAAGATAAGATCACCATGAGCAAACTAACTAGACAAGAAAATAATTACGATATAGGAAAGAAATGTAATGCACGATTTCTCCATCGTGTATATGAGGAGAACAAGCCTTGAGATCCATGCCCAAGTATCATACACTCAGTGGCCATTGAATTATCGCTCCAACCCCAACCCCTGCCACCACCACAAAGGAATGAACCATTCCAATATCATAAAAGACGTGCAGGGTCACCACTAATGGTATTCATTATAGTCAGAAGAAAATCAACGGATGAGTCAAAGTCATTCACCAGCTTCTCTGCGTCTCTCGCTGAAGCTACCACGCTACTCCCTTCTCATGAACAAACTGTTGGTCTAAGAACAATAATGCCTAATTTTAACAGTAGGTACCACGAATTATGTGGGTGAAAAGTATGAGGAGTGAAAAAGAAGAGGAGAGCTAGTGAATGGCCTTCAACCCTAAGGGCTCACATCTGGTGAGTATGGGCTTGGCATACCCAGGGTCCTCAGCTGGATATCATTATTCTTCTCTTTCTTGGTGATTCCCTTCTACTCTCTCTCTCTCTCTCTCTCTCTCTCTCTCTCTCTCTCTCTCTCTCTCTCTCTCTCTCTCTCTCAGGGTAATTCAGAAATTTTTTTTTTTTTGGCTGGTGCAGCATAAGCCTCAGGCTTCATTGGCTAATAATAATAATAATAACCGTCTGTTGAATTTTCTCCCGACTATACATGCTAAAGTGTGAATTTTCGTGAATGCGTTTCTAAGTTCAAGCTATCCATCCATCCATGCCAACAATCAGCTATCAAGAAGATTAGACACTTATTCCGGAATACAATGTTGGCAGTAAGGCCTGTTTCCTGAAGGACAGTGAGACATACCTTCCACCAAATGGGAGGATACATTATCCAAGTCAATTCGGCTAATTCCACATTGCCAACAGAAATTTGTGTGGTTTCAGAACATCGCGATTGGACAGCTGACAACTGAAAAAGGTATGTAGGTCTGACGAATTATTGAGGATTAACTGAAACAACCGGAACATTTTGGTTACTGCGTAAACTTCCAGTTATCTATCCCCCCCAACGATGATTGCATCCTTCAACAGGAACGTTGCACTGTTTCACGGTGCTTGGTTTACTATTTCCCAGAGCGCAATTCCATGAAACATCAGTGAGATGAGGCTGATGAGTTCGACTTGTGGATCTACCAGTTTTTCAACCAAGTAGCGCAATTGTGGGATGATCAGGTGGTGGTAAAGCAACGGGCCATATCTCTGGATGGATTTCGCAATGTCATGGCATCCATACCACATTGTCGTGTTGAAGCAATTATCCGCGTCTAGATAGGTACAACACGTGACAAGTTATTAGCGGTCATACTTTAATGACTATTCAGTGCACAATAAATATAGTGAAGAACACATATAAGGAACACACACTGTCCTCCAAAAGTATCCGGACATACGACAGTTTCACAGTGACTTCACTGTCAGACACTTTAATAGTTGGTTGATCCCTCTTTGGCCATTATGACACATTGCACCCTCCAGGACAGTCCTCTGCCCTGGAGGGTGCAATAGTCCTCTATTCTCCTGCAGAACAGTGATCAGTTGATCTACCGATATAGAACGTGTTGGTCTGGTCTTCGCCTAACGACCCAGTTCATCCTATAAGCGTTCCATGGAATTCTAATCGCACTTCGCACCGGCAATTCCAACTTTTCTTCATTCACGTCTATGCAGCAATCTCGAGCAGCCCCCAATGGAATGGCATGAGTATTATACTGTTGCCACAAACATGGATCAATACCAAAGAACGAACACATCGTATGGAGTAAGGGATTGTTCAAAATGTTAAGGTACAAAATGTTGGCGTTCATGGTTCCCTGCATAAAAACCAAAGGCCCTATGCCGTATCACGAGAAACAGGACCACATCATAACCCTAACTTCCTCCGAATTTAATTGTTCGTATAGTGCATACCGTCAGCAGACGTTTCCCAGCCACCCTCCGCGCCCACTTGATGGATAGGATGTAGCAAGATTCGTCCCTCCCTCCCTCCATAGAACCAACTTCCAGTGCTCTATGGTCACTGGCCCATTTATGGTGCTCATTGCATCATGCAAGACGAGATCGCTTATTACAGTTGGTGATATTTGTTTTATGTGCTGCCGTTCTTCCATGAATACCGAAGCTCCGCATGTAGCGTGTTCGTACAAACTACAACACCGGTTTACGACTTAAACTCCTAGCTGATGTCTTATTGGGAAGAATGCTCTCTGTTCACGTGAAGAGAAGGCCGCCGTAGCCTAGTGGTCAGGCGCGCGGGAGCATACGTACACGTGCCTTGAGTGACCGGGGTTCAAACCCGTGACTGCTGAATACGGTGCTGTTTCTTGTATTCTCTCTATCTTGTGAACTCCTCTGACCGTTTAGTCGTCCCGGAGTATAAACAGAAAATTTATTTATTTATTAAGTGAACTTCCAAGGTGTTCCTGTGCTTTGGGGGACGGTGGTCGTACCGTCAGCTTCCATTTCATGATAACATCACCGACGGCCGAATTTGGATGGTGCTGATCGTCAACAATTGCAAGAATCTACCGACTAGAGAGAACAACTAACTTGTGTGGCTCATACACCATCCTTATATACCGGTCGTTTGGAAAGGTCCAATGGATTACGAAACCAGGGGTGTCCGGATACTTTTTTTGGTGGGTTACTAATATATAATACCTTGTTTTTATAGTATAAAACGGTGTAAATTTGTCCCTTTGGTACTTTGTTTCCTCTCGAAGATCATTCTAAAGATGACCTAATATTTCCGCACGTTGTGTACACCGAAAAACCGAGAACACGAAGAAAACTGCTTCTTCCAGTCTCTTCATGAAACAAACACAGGCTTCTTCCAACGTGTGCCATGTCGTCAACACACTATGCCAGTGTTTCTCAAAGGGTGTGCCGCGTCACATTAGTGTGCCGCAAAATTTTCCAAGTGTGCCGCGAAATTTAGAAATTTCTTCTTCTATGACTACGTAGGTGTGCCGCGAAATTTTTCTTCTTTGGAAAATGTGCCACGAGAGTAAAAAAGATTGAGAAACACTGCACTATGCTATCATGAAGGGCTTATTTGAAATACGGACTATTCTGGCTCGACCTTAGTTGAGCGGTTAGCATTCGGCTCGACTATGCTTAAACAGCTTACAAAGTTGCGCACACCAAATGTTCGAATTCACATGATATCAAAAAATACAGTAACGTTCTTGTACTGAACTAACTTATGTATCACTTATATACTATGTATGCCTAGACAATATACTAGTCTGATGTGGAGCAGAATATGGTTGAGTAACACTACACAGGACGGGCTTTCTGTACGTAAACAAGTGGCGGATGTGCCATGGGACCGCCCTAACTTTAGAAATAAAATTAAAAAAAAAAAACCTCTCTGCCTTGTAAACTCCTCTAATCATGTGTATGTAGCCATATAGAGTGTAAACAAATTTATTTATATATATTATTTCTAAATCTACTTCCTATTTTTAGTATGTTATTTATTGCATGCAGTAAGGAGGAACCAGTTGTTACAATTCTTAGTTTGA
Organism: Mastigoproctus giganteus; assembly: GCF_048544385.1. Taxonomy (NCBI): domain Eukaryota; kingdom Metazoa; phylum Arthropoda; class Arachnida; order Uropygi; family Thelyphonidae; genus Mastigoproctus; species Mastigoproctus giganteus. The sequence goes on along the minus strand of NC_143580.1, from coordinate 37,045,070 downwards.
ATTTTATTCTACGGCAGAACCAAGAGAAAAATCGCGCATTACTTTTCAAGATATCAGGGCGACAGGAGCTCATGCCATCGTTATCAATACTCTTGTTGGAACTCTGATAACCTCCTACTCGTGCTCTAATAACACAAATTGGTTTGGTGTGTAGAATCCACCTGAGGGTGGTCGCACGATGTACGATATATTCGCAGAACTTTTTCAAGAAAACTTGCGTGGCATCACTGCCGAAGTATAGACCCTATCGCAAAATGCCTACTTTAACCAACTAGATAGAAAAGGATCCTAATAGCTGTTATTCCGGATAAACTCTTCTACAGAAAGAAGAAAGAGGTTCCTGAGTGAAAAGTGGAAAACTCTGAATGGTGGAACCCTGTAAATGGCCTTGCCTATTTCTGGTGTGGTGCACAGTTATTCCCTTGCTTCGTCCTGTGGCTCTAGACTAAACAGAGCATATGGTTTACCATATTTATCTTTATTTTCCTTTAACTTAATATGCTAAAAAAATTACTGATATCAGTACTGGAAAGATATGTTACTTTCTTAAACATACTTAGAGAAATAATGTATGGTTTATCACCTTCATAGCTGTAACTGTCTGGTTTCAATACACTATTTATTTGTAGTAAATAAACTGATTTTTAATAATAATAATAATATATGGATAATTTAAGATAGCCTGTCTGAAAAATAGTGAACTTGATGTACATGGATACAGATTCGTTTTATTCTCTGTATATAGAGAAAATTTTGTTCTTGTCGTGCTTGCATCTGTAAACCTAAATAATTTTATTATTAACTGCACAGTGAGCTGGTCTTGTAGTAAATTGGTTATGTAGCGAATGGAATTTGTCGTGTTAGAGAAGTAATTCAGTTCTCGTTTGTAAACTCCTATAGAAAATATTCGGAGTAAGGGATTATGTAACTTTTCCATTTCCATAACTTTGTTTTCATAATGTATAGTTATATAGTTAATAAAGGAACTAATAAAGCTTTCATGATTATTTTTCTTACTGTACAGACAGTCTCTATTTAATGATGAAACTTCATTTGAATTCGTTAGTAGCAATATCTTATTATTATTATTATTCTACAAAATAAACAAATCCCCGGAACGGCTATATCCCTGGAGGATGCCATTGACACTGAGGCACATGGCATTACAAGCATAACGGGTTACATATAGAGTATATGTTGTCTCGATCCGAAAGAATATATATATAAAAAGGCTTAATTTATACAACTATTTACAGATGCATAATAGCTAAAGATCATCATCTTACTCCGTAGCCAAGTGGTCAGGAGCGGGAGTGCAGTAGCATACGCTCTTTGAGTAGACCGAGGTTCAAGCCCCTGACTGCTGAATACGGTCGACCAGCGTGGTAGATTATGGTCCATTTCCCTCAGCATGAATTGTTGAGGAGGCTTCCATCCTGCAGTGGGTTAATAATGGCTGCACTTTACTTTTTTTTTTTTACAGTTTTAATACCATTATTAATTCAATTTAATTTAATGTTAAAAATCCTTAATCATCTTTATTAGATTGACGGTTGCATTTAGAAAATTCATTCCCATCTGGTTACCATGATGCCTTACCATACCTTAAAAAAGGCATTCAGAGTTGTTTTTTTTTTTTTTTCTAATTTTTACTTTGAAATACCGAAATAAACATATCACTGTATTGTGACAAATATAAATTACAGAAAGAATTTCTTCTTCAGTGGTACGAAGACCGTGCAATCATCAAAAACAAAGGGGTAATAATGCCTAAGGAAGGGCCTTCATGCGCACTGGTGCAAGCCAGTGATGATTGGAAGAAGTAGAACTGCACACCAAGATAGCTGATACCTCATTAACATCATATCCAAGACAGGGGGGAGCTTAGCTTACGGAAAAGATCTTCCACTTCAAGTCTCTATAAGTGGTACTTGCCTTCATCAGTGTAAATGATGTGTGAAACGTTAATTAACTATTTCAGTAATTATTTAAACTGGTGGCAAAAATTGCAGAAAGCCATAAACTGCTATTTATTAAATAACGCGCTTAGGGTACTTCATCACGGGTTAAACTTAACACGCTTGTTTTCAATTATAATAAATCCACCATTATGACCATTTCTAATGTACGTAGAACCAACGTCTTTAGCGCACATATTAAGGACATCAACAACAAAGTTGCCAAAAAAATTTCACTTTTCTGAAATGTTCTATTAAAGATTTCCATAACATCTCTCTCGTTTTAAGATCACTTATTATGGTTTCTTGATAATTTTTAAATAGCGATTTGAAACTAGAACCTTTATAAAAATATTTACGCAGAATTTAATTTCTTAACCATATGATAGACTCGCTGAAAGTAACCGTAGCAGAGTGGTCATCCCGAAAATGCATCAATACACGTGCTTTGAGTGACCGGGTTCAAGTCCGTGACTGTCAAATGAGATGCTGTTTTTTGTATTCTCTCTATCTTGTGAACTCCATGTGGTTGTCCCAGAGTATAAACAGAAAACTTACTTATTTTCCGAAACTTCTTTGAATATTCTCAGTCTGGTGTTCACAAGTGCCACAGTGCTTGAAAATCTTGAAATAGTGCTTATGAGCAACGAGTTCATTGTCAACCCTGCATAAACACGTCTCTATTTAAATTAACTCACACTTAATGACGAAAGGCTGACCCAATAGAACGCTCCTCACTGAGAAACGACCAAAAACCCCTGGTCTGGAATGTTATTTTATCTTCCTCCCCACTCACAGACCTCCGTGAGATTCTGTTTTAATTTCTTCCAGAACTATCTTTCTTTTTAAATATTTTAATCGGACTGTCAAGCTTTTTTAATAAAACTAAAGCTCCATGTTTTGTATATTATCTACAGAGGATTAATATTTAAAAATATATTTTTTTCCCTTTCCAATTAGTTGAGAACATTTAAAATTTTGTTATAATTCTTATACAGTTCTTATGTTTTTAATTTTAATCACACTTTTACATTTTCACACTTTTTTTTACACACTTTTACATTTTCTGAAGCTTATCCATTATTTTTACCCATCTGAATGATTTTCCTTCGTTTTAAAGAAGTTACTGGATGTATCGCAATTAATATTTAAATTAATAAAAAATTATTATTACTACTTTTATTTTAAACTAAAATGTGAATTTAATTATTTTTATAATTATTATCATTAATGGCATAAAATCTAAACAAAGACCAGAAGAATCCCCATCAGAAAAAATAAATAAGACACTCTCTAGGATAGTTTATTCGTAAACATTCAGTTGTGCGAATTACAAGTATTTATTAAAGATCGAACTCTGACGCTATGTGACCGTCAACAACGTAAGAGAAGATCCAGTTTTTCACAGAGAAGAAAATAAGATCATTTAAAGAGGAAAATTAGAATAGAAACAGATCTTAATAACTTATCTTCGAAAGGTGTGAATTATTATTTATTGGGAGAAAAAAATCTTTTAAATTTGAAACTACAAACTTCGAAGATGTGACATAATAAAAAGAACTTTTATAAGCTTTATTAAAAAGGGGGGGAAATTCCCATTCATGAAGGTCCATCAATACTTTTGTTGTTTAGCCCAATTCAATGATTTCCTCAGTGATAACATTACACTTAGGAAGTCTTCAAACGTTTGCCAACAATAATGCTGAAAGCCATTGTCAAAGCCACTGTTGTGAAAACAGGATGCTTAGCTGTCTTAAAAAAGGAGTGTCTGACGTCATGGTGCCGCATTGCGAGTATAATCGCAAATGTCACGTACATGCTGGTATCTGTGATCGTCAATGATATCAGCTGTCATGCTGAAGAGGCAAGAATTCCATTTTAGTACTGGGTTTAGAAGAAACTCCCCCTTCCCTCTCTGTTTTTGCCTCTCATTTATGCAGGATGTCAACTACCTTCAGCGACACTTCGATTTTTTAATTATAAATTCCAGTTCAAATTTGAAAGCATGCGCTTATTATAGTTTCTTTATCCATTTTCTTTTTCTTTGAAGCATCGCCCACTATTTTGATTATTACGGGAATTTCCTCCGGCCAGCGAACTACATAGAGGGCACCACCGCTGCATTAGAGTACGGCTAATACTCTACAGTGGTAATAAATCTCGAAGCAAACATATAAAGCAGACGACAAATGAGATACCAAACGATTTCCTCAAAACTATATTTTTATTAAACAATAGAGCTTTGTTCAAGTAATTTTGTTTGCATATAATAAAATATCCAAACATGTTGAAGTCATTTTTCCTATACTGTACTACAAAGTAAAAATTCGAGAAAAGCTGGGATTACATTAATTTATTTGATAATTAATTAATAAGCAGAATCAGTTACATATTGGGCACCGGACATAACAAACAACTTGTTTTAAGTGAGTACTGTAACTTATTTGAATTTGGATAAAGAGTGGGATTAAGCATTCGAAACATCGTAATACAGCAGTAATTCTCACCAGGTTGCCATGCCACTAGAGAATGACGTAAGCATCCGTCGCGAAATTGGTAAAAACTCCAATCTAATCAATGAGCAATTAATCTTTATGGGTGATGTAAATAAAGCGTTTTTAACTTCCAAGAGCATCTTGAGCGTGACGAAAGCCTCAGAATCACTGAACTATATTTAGTAATTATGTCACAGAATAAAGCATCGGTCTAATGTGACTCAAGGGCAAATAAACTTTCTACCTGTAGTGAACTATACCAATGTGAAGAACGTGGTTGTTAAAATTAAACCAATATAAGTTCCTAAATATTTTGCTTTCAATTAACGCACAAGGTCGGCTAATCTCCGCGTTAATCTCCGCAACGCACAGCACTAAAAGTAGGTGGAAATGTTGGCTGAAACTTTCCTGTGTTCCTGATATCGGGGTGATCTGCCTCAATAGTAGGAAGGAAGGAAGTCCCTAACAGAGTATAGATGGCGCTCGTTACAAGGCTGATGAACACCAGGCGGAATAAATGCGACATGTCGGGTCGGATAATAACTACCAATGGGAGAGGAGAAGGGCGTGGTGTCAATCCCCGAGCTCCACCTCGCAGCCTGTGACCGAGGGCAGGAGAACAAATTGGAATCACCGTTACAAAGTGTTAACATTATATAGCCCGATACGGAGGGTTGGACGAAGCGAGCGCCGATTGTCTGATGGCTATAGAACGCTGAGTGCTCGTCTCCGAAACGGCTGTGTGCGTGCATGTGTTGCCTTTCATGACGAACTAGCTGACCTTTAGTGTTGGCCCACTCTCGACGCCTTTTAGTCGCAACTCGAGGGTTAAGCGGCCCGTCTAGTTTATTAGCTCATTACGTGCCGTGTCGAGTGTACATCGAGATGTCAAAGACCAACAGCGACCACGTGAAACGGCCCATGAACGCCTTCATGGTGTGGTCGAGAGGCCAAAGACGGAAGATGGCTCAGGAGAATCCTAAAATGCACAATTCCGAAATCAGCAAACGGCTCGGCAGCGAGTGGAAGCAACTCTCCGAGGCGGAAAAGCGACCTTTCATCGATGAAGCGAAGCGGCTGCGGGCGCTGCACATGAAAGAGCATCCCGACTACAAGTACCGTCCGCGTCGCAAGCCCAAACCGCTTTCGAAAAAGGACAATGGATTCCTGTCGGTGACCTCCTGCCTGCCTTCTTCACTTGACCCTCTCGCCAGGTTTCCTGTGGGACCGTCTTCGTTAGACAGCGAGAAAGCGGCAACTGCCCGAACTTTCAGCCTGCCTTTAGGCCGCAGTTCCTTCACTCCCCATCTGGGTAACGTGTACAGTTCCTTGGACGCTAGCAGCCTCCTCAAACTCCGGGCTGCAGCAGGCGAACCAGCCGCTATGATGAGCAGCGGCGGTGGCGGAAACCTCCTCGGACCTCACTCCTCTTCAAGTTCCCTGTACAGTTCGGCAGCCAGCAGTTTCCTGTCCTCCCTCTCTCATGCCCACGGAGGAGCTTTCTCTAGTTCATACAGTTCGTACTGTTCGCCATCCTACTTCCCGAGCATCAACTCGCCACCAACTGTCACTCCGAGCTCGGAACTTAGGTCACCCTTTTCGTACATGTTCCTGAAGCCGGACGACCGCTTCTCTCGTCCCAGTCCCCCTGCTTTATCCCTAGGTCACGTGGTCTGAGGTGAGTTTTCTCTCCTTAGTCGTAGGCTGCTTGTAAGACGTGTGTGGCTGGAATTTGAGGGGATGGGGGAGCTTCTAATAGACACTAAGTTCTTAATTTGTGGTGGATGTTGCACGTGTGTGTGTCCGTTTCAAAATATTTGGCCAAATAGACATACAGTTCCATGAGAGAATTTAGGAGTCCCCAGCTGCCAAGATAAATCTTCGGATCGCTCACTCCCGCATCCCACAAAGCTGTTTGTTGCTGTTCCTAGACTGTAGACACTTTCGGGCAGGTTCCTTACCATTCTCAAAGACAATTAGATTGATCTCAAGACGAGTCAGATCCATCCTGTCTGCACGCCTCGTTTATGGTATGACATGTTCGTGGCTCTATGTGTATCCAACACGTCGGTTCCTGGACTCTAGTAATGGACTTTTTATCTTCAGACTTTTACCATTGTTGTAGTGAAGAAGTCTGTGTAAGTAGGCACTTGGAAGTAGCAAACACAAAACGAAATATGAAATGTAATTAATTAGTGTGCCTGTTATCGGCTCTTTATTAAAATCCACAGTTAAATTATAATTAAGTTAAGGAAGAATTGCATTTGGAATGATGTAACATTGCATGATTTATCTGAGAATGTCCTTTGCCAAATTCTGAAATAGAGATCAGTCATCTGTATATTTGTATTTTGATGTATCGCAGTCTAGATTCGGGTTTCCTGCAAGGGACCCCGATGCGTTTAATTTTAAATGTGGTCTGGTTGTGTCATCTGTAGACCTACATTTGAAACTATCCAGTAACCAGCTATGACGTTAATATATTCACGTCTGTCTTTCTCTCTGTCTTGTTATCATGGTTTACAATTCACGGCATGATATCGTGTTTTGGACTGATACAAGGTGCAATGAGCTGTAAATAGAAAAATGTAAATAAACATTTTAAAAAGGGTTCTAAACCTTTAAAAAAAAATGGTGGTTTTTTTCTCCTTTTTGTATCTTACTTCAAACATCCTTAGAATTACTTTTGGACTGTTTTCCAATTCTTATCAATTTTAAAACCATGTCATACCATCCTACTTCTCTTATAATCTTCTTTATCCAATATTTCGTTTTTTTTTTTTTTTTTTTCAATATTTACTTTTATCCTTCCTAAATATATCTTTCTTTCATAGCATGCTTATATTTTGTTTTTGATATATTTTTAATCTTTTCCTTACTAGTTTAAATGTAAGACAAGGAAGATTACGATAAATCAAAAGAACATGCTGACCATCTAACTCAGATTGGTTTCATTCACATTAACTGATTATTACACGAAAAAAAAAAAAAAAAATCTTTTACTAATGAACATGTACAGTTGTGATCCTTAACTGATATTACTGGCATACGATTAAGATGCTTCGTACACAGGTAACAGTTTATCGGATATTTCTGAAGATCATTGGGGTTCAGTGGAGCATCAAAAAGAATTGGAGAGTTCTTAGAAGAAAATCGAAGGAAACCACTCTGATTCTGCTCATAATAACTAAACAATAAACACTGAATAATGTGTCCTAAAAACTACACTGGTCTGATCTTGTAATTGTTGATCATAAAATGAGCCAATTTCATGCAATGATTTCATTAGCGAATAACAGCTCATTGTAGCGCCACCTAGATGTCGTTTCGTATATCATTTTTTTTTTCATGGATCCTATTCTTGCAAAGTTTTAAGAATCGAGCTTTCATTTTCAAATGCTAACTAAATTTTCTTATAAAAAGAAGCTATGTTACACTCTCATGCCAAAAGTGTGGGAACACCGAACGACACTTGAGTATTGATACATTTTGGTTCACACCGGTTCTCTACCTTTCTCTTAAGGATGAACATCAGTTTATTAATATTTATTATAAAACGAAAAATGAATTAAACCATTGAATTTATATTCCATCAGTCAGGAGCGTTACCAGCAGAGAGGGATAGAGGTATAAGCTGGGCCATTGCCCTAAAATCAGACCTCCAGTGTCTCAAAGTTTCTCTAAAGAACAGAGGCTTTTAATTAAAGTAAGTTAATTATAAAAGCATCCTTTTTTTTTTTTTTTTTTTTGGTAAGGGCCAAAATAGATAAAATTATGAAAGTCGCAGTTACAGGGATTCTCGTGGGCCCTAAGAACATTCCTTCGTAGGGCTCTTCGAAGGTTCCTTCTTATTAATTAAGCATTTTTTTTAAAAATAGGATTTAATTTTTATTGATCAATGTTTATATTTGCAGTTTAATTTTTTACTTAATAATTAACTAAGAAAACCAACTATCATTCAATAACATTCTTATTATATGGTTATGAAAATATTGTTAAAATATTATTATAACCATAATTTAAAATTTATAAGGTACATAAAACATCATAAGAAAGCAATTCAGAAAAATCGAATATTTCCAAAAACCGATATTTTCTAAAGTCGATGTGAAACTATTTTGTGACAGGGTAGTTTTAAGTTGGGGGAGGGTGATAATGGAAGTCTCTACATGATCGCCAACTGCATAATATGAAGAAATAGGCCACATGTGCTAAAGGTTGAGCACGCCTTTTAATTACTTCTAATTTGAGTCTATACAACACTTTCAATACATCAGCTTCTCCCTACGTACATTTGTCGATCCTTCTGTCCACCGTCCTCCATCCTCGTCCAAATTAAAAACCTTGGCGACGCCACTGGTCACTGAGCAAATTCAAAGACACCATCTGTTATAAATAAAGGTTTTCTTTCTGAAGCTGGCCCCCGCCCATCTTTCAAGTTAATTTTTAATTTCTTAATTACCTCGAGAAAATAGTTGCATACCTTAAGAGAAGAATTCCTTAGCCTTTTAACTTTCTTCGTTTACTGTTAAGAATTTTTCCTTTTTCTCTTCTTTTTTTTCACTCCTAGAAACTTTATTTTTTATCGAAACTCGCTCACCAACACACCCATTCCATCTACATTGCTTGTAATGCAAACGTGAAACCTTCGCGTGCAGGTACGCAATCACAATTCCTTCTTCACAGATGAGTAGGCTTCGAATAGCATACATCTCTAACTGCAGATCTTGCGGAGGTGATAGCAACAAGTCCAGCTGCACATCCTGTTACGATACCCTGTATCTTTTGCCAACTAAGATATCTCCGTCCGCAATCTTTAACAGAAAACTAGTAAATCAATAAAAGGATGACATCAGGATGACACGCGGCACTATTCTATATCCCTTGCCATTCTGAATGTCATTCAAGAATTTCCGATTTTTGCACAGGTTTTACAGAACAAACATTTGTGTACACTAATCATCAAAAATATATCCTTAGTTATTTAAACAACAGTTACTTTTATAGATCACTCAAAGACAGCAACACAGTCAGATTATCCAATTATGTTCTGCATATATGTCATCCGTCCACGCATATTGATACGTCTGTGTGTATAATTTGTACGACTTTGTATAATTCTGCTCTATGTAATACTCATACAACCAAGTATAGTTGGGATGGTGAAACACAGGCTCACGAATCCTATGCTGCCTGCAGTTTAAATGACGTTCTTAAAAACAACATTAAAAAAATGTTGGTTTAACGAAAAGAAGTCGTATATAAAATAATAAACTAATTTAACCAGCGATGTCGAGAGAGAGAGCCGGAGGGGATCAACTTCCCTGGACCCGAACAGTATACGAGCCCCACATCTGAATGGGGCAAACAGGTATGGAAGGTCATGTTGGCCTCTCGACCCCCCTGAATTTAACTAATATTTTGTTACATTATTTGGACTGTTCATTCATACACTGTAATCGTGTCACCTGCAATGTGTGTTTAAATAAGATCGAGAAGGCAAACACTTGCATTGTAATACATGCTACTGCCAGAGAGTGCAACCTACTAGCAATTATGTTTATAACTTTACTGCTCTTTCTCTCTCCCAATTACTAAACGTTGGCCCTCTTGTCCAGTTTAGACGCCCCTTCTTTCCTCACGATTCCTTACCCAGTTATCAACTTAGTAAGAATTGTTTGCTAGAGTGGAACTTGGGCCTTTCCAGTTTGTCAAAACAGAAGAAAATTAGATCACATATGGATTTTGATGCTGTAAAAGATGGTTAATAAAAACACATCCAAGTCGAATCTATGCGATTTGAGTCAAATGAGCAATGTTAATATCAAATATTAGTCAAATTAAAAACAACTAACAACAACAGGATTATTGGATTCTGCTCTTATGACTTGCTCAATCCATGTTTTTACAAAGCAGTAATCTTCTCTGTGGGGGCGGAGGACTTTTTTGCTATCAATTGCCTTTTTACAACGGTAAATGATAAAAAGAAAGCTGGATCTGAGAACGAGATGGTTTTGATGACACAATTTATTATTTACTGGGGACGAATAATAATCAGGTGTACCTTATTTGTTTGGAATCGGTTTGATTTATCTTCATTTAAAAATAAGTGAAACACAAGGTAAACGTCATTTCAACTATCAACATAATAAAAAGAAACATGATTCTGTAAGTGTAAGCATGCTACAAAGTGAATTAATTTGTTTTATGCTGTTACTTGAATTTGAATATCTTATTAAAGCATGAAATTAAGTACAATTATCGATAATTATTAAACATTTTAATATTATGAATTACAATTAACCACTTGAACATCTTAAAAGGGTAGACCTTATGCTTGCGATTCCACTGTACTCTGATGTGGCGATGTCAGTTATTAGCATTTTGGAATGGCTCGTGACACTCAAACTTTCCCCTACCCCCTGGGGTACAAACTATACATATGAGTGCACACACACACACACACACACACACACACATGATAAATGTGGAAGTACCAGTGGCGTATCATCCTGTGACGCAGGCGGTGCAGCTGCATCAAAGCCTTGAGCTCGGAGGTCCAAAAGAGGAGCTCAGTTAAACCTCTGTTTGGCCTATACAATTTTGTAATCTGATAACCTGTATTTGCAATCTCGTTCACAGATTACAAAACGTTAGCGACTTTCGCAATAAAGTGAGTTCGCCACTCAACTAGAGCGGTCCAAGTTCCAATCCCATCAAAGACGAGAAGAATTCTTAAAAGCCTCTACAATAATTACAATATCAAGAGGTCACGACGGGGGTACATGCGCTCGAGCTGATTGTGGTTCGAACCTAAGTGACTACTAAATACGGTAATGTCTTTGTATTCTCTGCCTTGTAAACTCTTCTGACCCTTTGTGAAGCATAGAAAGAAAAAAAATTTAATGTTAATTCTTATAAATGCAAAGTACCGTTATAATAACATTAAATTATAAATTACTACTTAATATTATGATAATAAACAATGGATTGGATTCTAACGAGTCCACATCCAAAAGAACAGTACTACATGGTACATTAAAGAGAATAAAACTGCCACTAGGATAAAAATACTTCTGGATTCTCCATTGCCGAAAATATAAGCCGGCAGCAGCCCGATGAAGTTGTGGAGAGAACCGAGGGCGGGGAAAATACCACGCGTGTACACTGGGTTAAAGAGAGAAGTGGTGGGCAACGGCTCACCCATAGCTCGTACACAAAGCCTGTAGTAATCCGTGCCTATGAGGGAGGGTCACGTGATGCCTAGTTGGGTTCCCTGTATCTCTGTGTGGGGTCTTTGAAAGAAGGAGCGCTTCAGTGAACCCGACTGTTCTGTTAATCAATAGAGACCATGACAGGAATGAAGGCTTATTGTCAGCCTTTAAATAAGTCTATCTGTTAAAACTGGCTAGCAGGCGCGAGACACTGCAAATGGCAATTGGATTGCCACCGAACTCCTAACCTAACAGCGGCACAAGAGGTATGTCTGGGTTATTGCAATTAATATTAATATAATACACAATATATCAAACATAATGCAATTATGATAACACACTTTATTTTATTGATTAATATCCAGTTAACTTAAAAGTACCCAGAGCTGATTCGCCATATCAACTTCCCAATAACATATACGAACTATGTAACATACGATTAACTTCAAAAAATTATAAAGGACTTTTTGAGAGATAATTAACTAAAATAAGAAAGAAAATGCGTTTGCTATTCGCTACTTAAAGAATGTTTACCATGAATGAATATGAACTAATATTTCACCACTGAATCCTTCTCCAGAAAGCTTGCATTTCTTTCGGAATTGAGGTTAGTTGGGATATGCGAATAAGTGCGACGTACATGACGATCATAAAACTTCACTCAACATTCATCTATTACTATTCTCAACACGCCGATCTCCTCAGAAAGAAACCCCCCTTCCCCAAGATATCACAATGGCGTGCATAAACTCTCACCTGAAACAACCTTATCAATATTCTTGTTTTGTAGTACTTTTCTGTTTCTTTCATTGTATATAATGTAACAACTGGACCAATGCCCACTCTGAAAAAGAACAGCGTGTAATCCGAAACGTCAGTGACAAAATTTCTCAACCGCAGTTAGGAATTTTGTGACCCAAAATAGGGAGCAAAATTCCCTAAAATCAATTTAAATCAAATGCATATCCTTATCTATTTATCAAGAAACTATATGTTCGGCGGCCATATTTGATCTCCGATGCGTGGACCTTTACGCGCATGCGCGAAGACAAATAATCTCTATTTAAGTATCAGGTTTAACCCGATTCGGTAATTTTCATTCCTGTGGTAAGTTTCATTCCTGAAGCTGCCAACACTTTTCGACATACGGTCGAAAAGCGTTGGCAGCTTCAGAAAGGAAAATCGTTTTGAATATTTTCGTTAGATTCTTATAATTGCATTAATTTGATTTTTAATTGTTTTAAATTGATTTGAATTGTGTTAAATTGATTATTTAATTATTTATACTTTACTCTAATGTACCGGTAAGTTGTCGATTTTTTCGTTTTTTCCGTTTTAATTTCTGGAGGGTATCATACGGGAGTGTTCTACGCACTATATTGAGGTAAACTCCTCTTATTATTTTTACTAATATTATTATTACGTAGAACATATTGAGTATTACAGCTCTGATTCATACTATCAAGAAACTATAATACATTGGATCGGTGTAGTGGAATTTAGATGTAATTTTTAATATGATGTAATTTTATTGTATAATTTATTAAAACTTACAAAAAGAATGCACAAAGAAAGAGATTTAAATTTTGAGATTAAAATTTTAAAGTATGATTATTATTATACTAGTTACTAAAAACATGGCCTTCGACAATAAATAGAGAAAAGTATAATATCAGTACATCTGTATTAAATAAGTGAATACAAGCATTCTCCAAAGATAGTCAACACCTCAGACGTTAATTATTGGTTGGACTGAATAAGCTCTGAAGCAATTAAGGCAGCGATGCGTCCGCACATGGGGGAGAGAGAGAGAGATGTACACCTCCTCGACAATGTTGTGAACCGGTGCAAAAAGCCTTTATAGAGAAATTCTTTGATGGCTACAGGACTAGAATCAGGGATCTTTTCAAACTGATGACAAAAAGTGAAGCCACTGCACGGTCACAGAGGAGATTGATATAATTAATATCAGTTGAGGATCAATTTGGGGGTGTGGGATAAGGTGGAAAGAACATGGAATTACATTATTGAACCCAAGGTCTTGAGTGAACCTTGACTGAGTTGATACACTAAGATAGAAAAACATTCTTATATTTAGTTCTGAATATTGAAGTGCTCATATCTCAGTTTTACTCCTATACTTCGTCTTAATCTGGTAGTGTTTAGAATTTAAAAAATAATAATAAATTCATATTAGGATTATCCCATCTGTAGTCGGTTTGCCTGTTTTGTTGGACTAAAGATCCCGGAATACCGGGAGAAAAACATTGCTATCCTCGCCTGAGAACGACTAACTCAGCCACAGTGTAAAAAATCCCCGTAAAAGTTTCTCGCTCCATTGAAGAGATTCGAATCCTGACCTGAAAAGAGCAAAGTGGAGGAGAAATTGTTAAAGTTAAACATAAGAAAGGCACCTGGAGTGGATGTGATCTATCCAGTTATATTAAAGGAGGCGGCAAAGGAAGTAAGCAAACCCTTAACCATAATTATGAGAGCTTCTTTGGACTCAGGGGAGGTCCCCACGGACTGGAGATGTCCAAATGTATCCCGAATTCACAAAGGGGAATCGAAGGGTGACACGAGTAATTACAGACCAGTTAGTTTAACTTCTGTTCCGGGTAAAATAAAGGAGTCACTGGTTAAAGATGCATTGCAGGATCATCTAGACAAGACTGCAGTAACAACTCAGACACGGTATGGGTTTGTTAAGGGAAAGTCTTGTCTGACAAATCTGATTGGGTATTATGATGTGGTTACAAAGGAACTGGATGCAAAAAATAATTTTGATATCATATACTTGGATTTCAGGAAAGCTTTTGACACTGTTGCGCATGGAAGACTACTATACAAATTGGAGCAGAATGGTATTAAGGGTAAATTGCTACAATGGATAAAAGGATGGTTGAGTGGGAGAAGACAGAGGGTGGTAATCAATGGGTGCTGCTCTTCGTCGACTAATGTTATTAGTGGAGTCCCACAGGGTTCGGTGTTGGGTCCACTGTTCTTTTGTATATTTATCAATGATATTGATAAAGGTATATCAGGCTTAGTGTCGAAGTTTGTAGATGATACAAAGGTTGGCAGGGTTGTTAATGACAGTAATGGCAGTGCGCTACTGCAACGGGATCTAGAAAATTTGGGCAGATGGGCTAAGAAGTGGCAACTGAAGTTTAACCTTGACAAATGCAAAGTACTGCATATGGGTAGAAGTAACCCCAGAGAAACGTACCAACTGTGTGGTACTACACTTAGGGTGGTAGAAAATGAAAAAGACCTGGGAGTAATTGTGCAATCAGATATGAAGTTTTCTGAACAATGCAGACAGACTGCCAGGGCAGGTCATGGGGTTTAGTCAATGATATATAGGAATTTTTCTAGCAGGGAAAAGGAGGTGATTGTCCCTCTGTATAAGGCAATGGTCAGGCCACGCCTTGAGTACTGCGTACAGGTCTGGAGGCTTCATTTTAGGAAGGATGTAGATTTGCTTGGTGATCCTCTTACCAAGAGTGGCTTAAGTTCTGCAAATTGCAGTGGCTGGAGACTAGGCACCTGCGAGGTGATCTGATCGAAGTGTATAAGGCCTTGAATGGGTTGATGAGCTGACGCTCATATGCTTGCTTTCTTGCATCACATGCCTCTATTACTACTACTACTACTACAGTACACACGTCAGTTGAAATTTTGAGTGTTTTTTGCTGTATCGCTATCCACAGATCCTCCTTTTCGGTTTCTGAGCATACACCTTTTTTCCAGCTATGCAGAAAAAAAATCTAAGGACTGAGCTATCCGAAGCCTTTGGAGGGCATTCAAAAGCGTTACCCCTACCCTGCAACCTATCCATTGTTCATAAAATTCTCTGTCCAGATAGTCGTGGACAGCAGAATGAAAATGTGGAGGTGCGCCATTGTGGTTGAAAAAAACATTCATCATATCTAAAAACATGCTTCTAATATTGGATACTGCATAATTCCTTAACATTTCAAGATAACTCTCTCCACTTAATAGTGCCATTGAATCTGTAAGGTCCGATAATCTCAAGAGAGTAGATTCCCATTCACACAGTTATCCCTGGCAGGTTAACATCTTCTGCAAGATTAGTTGACAATTGTCCAGTAAACACAGTTGGGACGATCCAAATGTCTATTTAGTTTGAATGTAGCTTCGTCTGATCGCGAAATCGCATCTTCAAAAGAATCAATTAAAGCATTTTGATGACAATGCCATTCACAAAATTGTGTTCGTCGATCTGAATCATCCTCCTGTATTACATGTAGTAATCGAGGTCTAAAAGGCTTCAGATTTATATCCTTTAAGATTATTATAACACCCCACTGACTCATTAGCAGTTCTTGTGAGCCCTGCCTTTTTGACTTCTGTGGGGAACGTGCGAATGCATTCAGGACAGCTTTGACGTTTTGGCCCTCGTGGGTAGCACAATTGGTATAATCGTCGTCCTTAACGCACCGAGTGGAAAAGACCTGAATTCGAATCCCGTCGAATGTTAAATTTTTCACAACATGGCCCAGTTAATCTGTCTCAGCCGATGGTTGCATGACTTTTTCTCCTTGGAAACTCGGGTATTTCGTCCAGCAAACGGAAAATCGATCACAGAACACACGCCCAAAACATACTGATGCGCCTAAACCCCTTAACAACAACAACAATTTAACGCTTTCGATACTCCTTGATTTCCTTTGCCTCCCATTGCTTGTCTTATTCATATTTACAAAAAATTCAAATTATTATATTAGGGCCACCCATAATAAAATTTCTGTTTATACTCCGGCACGACAACCAAGTCAGTAGAGTTTACAATAAATCGTCAATACAAATAATTATCGTATTTAGTAGTCACGGGCTTGAACCCCGGTCTACTCAAGGAACGCGTGCTATGCACTCTCGCTCCTGACCACTGGGCGACGTCAGGCCTGAAATCTCTTACATATACCCATATATGTATTATGACTGTAAATTGCTTGTGTTCTCTGGTCGATTTGCCTTTGCTAGACGAAAAAAAAACAGTTTCTGGGGGGTGGGGAACCTTGATATCTACGCCTGAGACCGACTAACTCAGCCACGGAGTGAAAAAAGCCCACTAAAGTTCCTCGAATCACCGACGGGATTTGAACCCGGGACTTTTCCACCCTGTGGGGGAGGACGGTGACGATACCACTGTGCTACCCGCGCAGACTATTCATATTTACAGTTCTATGTTCCGAAAATTTATTACGCAGACGGTTATTGTTAGACGAATAGACACTCTTGTTCCATATTGTCTTTCCCATGCACGCTGAACCTTTATGACATTTTCAAATTTCCAGTACCATTTAAGATTTGCCTTTCCCTCATCAAAACTTGATTACGTGTTCTCTGTCATTTCTGTGGGTTTTAGCCAATATGAAAAAAAAAATAATAATAATAAAATAAAATAAAAAATAATACGAATCTGTCATCTAATTTTTGTCATGTAATTCACGAATTATGAATTGTTAAAAATTATGTATGTCAAAATGATACATGTGATGTTTTGACTCACCCTGCATAAACCATAAATTATGACTTATAAACATGTATTAATCACAGCAGAAACTATCTGTGATTAATATATAATATTAATCGTGTTATCTATCGACTGTTATTAAAATCGAGGAAGAAATAAGTACAGCACATTAAAATGCCGACTGCATGCTATTATAATTATTTAAATCAATTTATTATCAAAACAATTGCATCACTGAACAGACTTTGGCTAGGAGGACTTACAGATAACGCAAGGTCCAGACGTTGTTCTTGTAGGGTTTTAGCCTATAAGACGTAGGCTAAAACCCCATCAGCAACGTAGGTCATATTCCGCAGTATATAATATGTCTGTAAACTGCGTGTGTTCTGTGGTCGATTTGCTGTTTTCTGGAAGAAAAACCCGAGTTTCCGGAGGGGTAAAAACTATGCCACCCTCTCCTGAGCCGGACTAACTCAGCCATGTTGGGAAAAATGTCCATAAAAATTCCTGGCATCATTGATGATGTTCGAACTCAGGTCTTTTCCACCCGGTGTGGAGAAGACGGTTATACCAACTGTGCTATCGACGAGGACGAGAACGAGATCCAGACGTCACACAACTTCTAATACATAAATTGCAGCTTGCGTGTTTTTGATTCTGAGTACAGTATATAATATTCTGAGATATAAGATTCTGAGTATATGATGAAAAAATTAAAGGTTTTTTTGTTTTTTTTATACTCCGGCGCAACCACTTCGTCAGTCAAAGGAGTTTATTAATTATTTCCACAATGAATACAATTACTAACCGTATTTATTAGTCACGCGGAATTGAACCACGGTTTACTCAAGGCGCTTGTGCTTTTGCATCCTCACGCCCGACCACTCGCCTACGTTGCGCCTAAAAGACTTCCCCTTCCTTATCAGATGGTAACTTTTTATCTACTGTGAGATTTGGCAGGTATTTAAGTCATCAGCATAAAATAAATACATAGCTTTAGGTCAATAGCATCAGTATATTAGCATGAATAGAGAGAAACGATTCACTGCTGCTGCAAATAACGGTTAAGAGAACCCTCTTTTAGACACTCCTTTAGACACATGAAATTGCCAATGAGTAACAATGAGAAGTCTTTCTTGGAGAATGGCTGTAAGAACTTTGAGAATGTTACCTTGGTTATTAAAGAAGCTTTAGGAGAACAGTATTATTTTATATCATTAAATCACAAAAGATCTGTGAAATATGTCTTGCATTTGAATTTTTGCTAAAAATCCAGGAGGAAACGAGCTATTACAAACGTTGAGTGAACTTTACGTTGTGAAGTACGTATATTGACGTGAGAGCAATTACTTTTAATGTTTTAGTTAATTAATTAGTAATTAATTGGTAACATGATAATCACTTATTTACTATCACTTCTATTAATCGCAGAAGAAAGAAAAATTCAATTAATTTAAGAAAAAATGGAACGTGCCTGAAATGTAAACACATTATTGATGAAAAAAAGATCAAGAGTGTTGGGTGTGTGGTTAGGAGTGTTTGGTATTCTGGTAGGCAAATGAACACGCTGTGCGAGATCATTAGTAATCACAAAAGCCTCAGCATCTCGACCAGCTGGGTTAGAGGAACTAGAAAAGTGAAGCCAGCTGGAATTGGGAACATTAAAATCACTAAGGAAATTATAACTACTAGGAAAGTTAGTTGGAGAAAGACGAATTTTAAAGAAAGGAAGACAAAGAGTTCCGAGTGATTTGGAAGAAGGATAGAGACAACAGATGAATTTGATAGAATGGGATAAAGAGAAATTTAAGCTAGCGTAGATTCCAGATGAGAAAGTCGAAAACAAGGAACATCAGAATCATATAGCAAATAATTACGGCAATTGAAATGAGTAGTAGTCGAGGCAAACGATAATTGAGATTCTGTCAGAAAAAGTAAATGGGTAGACTGTAGGTGGAAATGGACATCACTGAGATCGGAACCGAAACCATGTATATTCGTGAAATGAATGAGGAAGTTTTATGACATTTAAGGTCTTTTTCACAGATAAATTCTGCTAGTTTGACTATTCAGGATGCATTTTGTAGATAAAGTAAAAGTAGAGGAGGATATGTAGTATTAAGTAATGAATTTTTGGATATGGTGTATACAGAGAAAGAATATACCTACTCCTTGACAAAATGTGACTTCGACAATACATATACATAGTACTCAAAGTTAGCAGAATAGCGGCAGCGATATTATACGATAGCTGACCCGGATTCCTCCTAGAAAGTTACCAACCGTTTTAGAGCTGCACCCTCTCCGTGATGTCCATCATAACCTCAAAAGACATTACTCATATTGTATGACGGAAGTGCCGGAGCTTTGCTCTGGAAACTAAACATTTGTTTCACCACTTGAAGCCTCCAATAAGCAAAGTGATGGTGTTGCACCGGGTAATGAGAGTTATCTAATACCTAACGAAAATAACGAAACAGGCCTACGCGCTCTGGATTCATTGAGGAATTTATTATAGTTACACACAGAGCGTACAAATAAAGAAGAAATATATGAGCTTTCGGCTATATGGTAGCCTTCATCAGAATTAAAAATACATGAATTTTTAATTCTGATGAAGGCTACCATATAGCCGAAAGCTCATATATTTCTTCTTTATTTGTACGCTCTGTGTGTAACTATAATAAATTCCTCAATCTAATACCTAGTATATTGCCTACAGACACAACGGGACAACATTCCACTATGTGATGTAGACGTCATACCTCGACCCCTGGTTACGGTGGTTCACACCTGGTGCTTATCTTCGGTGTACTAGATGCAGTATTTCATCCCTTGCATATAGTGGTGTAACCAAGGTTACTACCATTGTGACGGTCCCACCATCGTGATGATGCACACAGATGATTTGGTTGTCACGATCGGACTTCACCGATATTAGGTCCATTTGACCTACAAGTGGGACCTGAATATTATCTCCATCAGCGTTTTAGACTCTAGGTTAACAAGCCCTAGTTCATCTTACATAGAAAACAAGCGATCCCTTGTACGAATATGCCTATCTTGTACTTCTGATAGTACCGTCTTTTAAAGATTACTGTTCTAAATAATGATGTTAAAATTAACATTCATTTACGCAGACTGGAATTGATCTAAAACTGAGGGAAGAAGCACCTCATGAAGCCTCCCCAAATTTCTGACGCCTTTGTCTCAAAAGTTTTACCGACCAATTAGGAGTATTTTGCAAAATCTTTTCTATGCCACCATCACTTTAAATCAGTCCTTCAAGACAAAAAAAATACGGCATAGGAGTAGTTTTTAACATAAAAATAAAATTTCCTGTTTATATTACGGGAACCCACGTAGTAGCGTAGAGATTACGATCGTTGTCGACGTTGTGAGGGACGGCAATCGCAAAAGGCCTTAGTTTGGGGGGAAGGAATGACCTTGGTTGTAATCCTGTAAAGACGGGATGGGTTTTCATTCGCTTTTTTCACACCATGGCTAAGTTAGTTGGTCTTAGGCCGTATATCCCCCGCCCACGGAAACTGTTGAGAGAAAAAGTAATCAAAACCTCTTACAAACATCAGAACAATTAATAAACAACGATAGTAGGCAATATAATTTTAAATATTTTTATTTTACACAATAAATCTGCATATAAAAAGAATACAATTATTAGCCTCATGACAGCACTTTTAAAATAAAATTTTAAATTAATAAAATTAAAAGGATGTCAAAACAATTAGAGTCATACAAAAAACGTGGCGTGAACTTATTTTACAATATAAGTTTTTCCAAGTTATGACATCCCTGAGTACAAACTTTTGTAGTATGAATTAAAGTCCTTCATAACTTTACAGTCGGTTAGATCCGACAGTTCTCGGTTCAAATCCTGTCGAACAAAAGAGGAATTCTAATAAGCCTTTTAAATGGAGAATGTAGTTCATTTCAGATGGACGAAGTTGACTTACCTTCAAGTTATAGCAGGTTTTCCTCGCGCACAATTTTCAAATCTATCTCTGGACACATACCTTGTGTAGACATAGTGTATAGTGTTACAAGTCAAGCAGCATTGGAGATCTCCCCCAACTCCGCGTTGTGTACTTGGTGTCGCAATACAAACTCGGTGAAGGCCAGATAATGTGTATACTATTGTCTGATCTGTGTAGTGTTGGTTTGTTGTTCATCTGGCATCTTAGCCTAGGGGCTCGGGGAACACCATAGTCCCTTAGTTGAAGTACACAACTTCTGCAGACATAATGGAATCGTCCAGACTTACTAGTAAAATCTCAATAGTAAGTCTAGATGATTGATGGCCGAATATTGGATCCTCGGTTAAAGGAGTGCACCAAAAGTACAAGGCACAAATCGATCACAATCGATGCTATAATTTGTAAGAAATCTTACATCATTTGGAAAAAGTCTTTCCAATTTTTGATTTCTAAATATCTGTGATAAGATCAATTTGACGGCTCTATTCGAAAATCTTAAACTAAATAACGACGAGCTCTCCAAATATCTATATCATCGCTTACAAACATCTTTTGCCACAGCAGTTATTTCAGTCCTCGTGGGTAACACAGTTGATAGAATCACTATTCTCTCCACACAGCGCGGAAAAGACCTGAGTTCGAATGCCGTCGATATGACGTGAGGAATTTTTATAGGCTTTTTTCACAATGTGGCTGAGTTAGTCGGTTTCAAGGCGAGGACAGCATGGTTTTCCACCAGGAAACTCTGGTTTTTCGTCCAGCAAACAAAAAATCAACCACAGAAGGTACGCAATTTACATACATTATACAGGGTGTCTCAAAAATATTGGTACAAACGTTTAGGGGAGGTAGGTAACATCTAAAGGAATGTGAATCGCATATACGGCGCAGTACGGTCTAAGTTGCTGATGCGCCTTAAAAAAAAAAACACTAAAATCAATCAATCAATTTGTCGGCTAGTGTCAAATACCTTGCAATGTACGGGAAAAAAAAAAAAAAAACGTATTAGGCTAGTTTAGAAATACTGTAATACCCACGAGACTATTTTAGGAGAAAACTGTAACCACATGTTTGGGAAACCGCTGACAGGCAAGACTGATGCGCCTCCTCAGATGACATCATTGAGAGACCAAGGATCACAAGCAGAATCTAGACAAATCACTATCTGTCGATTAAGTATGTCCTGAATAAGCCTTGCATATCTGAATGACATGAAAACCCCATGAAACATTTGAATTATCTGGGTATAAAGTCAAAAAGGCATGATGAGGAGGCAAGAAATACAGGCACCCGAAAACTGAAAACACTTTCCTACTAATAAACCTGGTACGTTACAAGAGGGCAATTCATGCAGATTTTGAGTATGCAGGAGAATGTACCTCAGAGCAAAGTAATGTTTCCTACTCAGGTATATGAAGCCTGGACAACCATTTAAATAGAAAAAGGGCCTAAAGGGACTGGACATTGTTAACTTTGTGTTGCGTGCGTACGTATGGGGCTAAAAAACTAAATAAAAAATATATGCAAATACGCGGAAAAAAAAAAAAATAAATTGTGCAAATTGTAGACATGACAAGGACTAACAACGGATAGAAGGATTAGCTCTTATATTATCTAAGTAATATAAGAACTAACTCTTCAGTCCGTCTTTGGCCCCTTCAATCCGTTGTTGTTAAGTAACTTTCTGTTGCATAGCAACGAATTGAGGGGGAGCCAAATATTATGTAACTTTCTGAAAATAATACCATAGGAGAAACGGAGGGATGGGGTCGGAACAGAGAGATAATTGAATTACTACCCTTCAAGATTCTTCCAAAATCATGCACTTGCATGTTTTATCCCCCCCCCATCTCCCTAAAAAGGACTGAACTACCCTTGTTTTCTGCTGTTCTCCATGCTCCTCCCCCCCAAAAAAAACATGAAAGCGTACCACTGTACAATTGATATTTATACAGAAGAACGTTTACCATTCTAGCTTTTAAACCAAGGATTCTTAACC
Source organism: Mastigoproctus giganteus (assembly GCF_048544385.1). Lineage (NCBI taxonomy): Eukaryota > Metazoa > Arthropoda > Arachnida > Uropygi > Thelyphonidae > Mastigoproctus > Mastigoproctus giganteus. Next base: position 37,021,909 of record NC_143580.1, on the reverse strand, counting down.
AGGAAAGCTTGTCACCTCAAGGAAGGTGAGGCAGGGGTCCACGGAAGTTGAGAAAGCTTCAAAAAATACAGCAGGATTTCTTTTTGCTTCACGAAATATTATTTATTTTTATTTTGACTCACCTGTTCCTTTTTAAGGCTCACCGCGACAATTTAATCGGCAGGATATCGCCGTCTGCCACCCATTAGATGAAATACTGGTCCGATTTCCGTCGGTGAGTGGCGAAATTTTTAAAGTCCTCTGCAATCGAGGCTATAGTTAGCCGATCTCAGACGGAAGAGTAGGCAATTTCTCCGTGAGTTATTCAGCACAGTGAAATAACTCACGTGAGTTGCGTGTTGTTATTCAGCACAGTGAAATAACTCACGTGAGTTGCGTGTTGTTATTCAGCACAACACGCAAATCGGCCGTAAACACATTTGTTCTATTATTCATTATCAAAATATAATTAGCCGATCTCAGGCGGGAAGAATAGTGTTTTCCTCCGGGTTTTTCAGCTCGCACCACATGCATATCGGTCCGTGAACATGCACTTCATAGAGACCCAATACACACATACTGATAGGGGTAAGTTACGCAAGGCGATCGTTAAAATAATAATAATTATTATTAGTAGAACTGAAAAATGTAAAAGTTCACAGATTATACAGTCATTAAAAAATTAAGACATTTTTATGTCTTTTTTTAATGACATGGATTATCAAGGGTGTTTGTACACTCTCGATAATCCGTACTGTCGAACTGTCTGCTATTCTATTTTTTTAGCACCCCCAGAATGTGTGATCATTTTCCAGCCTTGCGATTTTATATATTTAAGCTGCAAATTACTTCCTAGAAACAACCTTGACAAAACCTATAATCATGTAGTTTGTTGTTCAATATTAGTTACAGCTAATCTATCCACTTACGTTCTAAAACACACTTGGACACTTTAATATGTCATTCTGAAACGACTAAATTATTGATTTGTTTATTAATTGCGGGACTGTTCAGGGCAGCTAGTGACAGACGAAATAATTTAGTGAATAGTCAATTACTGGGAGACGAGTGGGTTTCAATGAACCTACTCGTTCTTGAATACCCGCACCATCACAAGAACACAGTTAAATATTCGGCTTTCGCGCATTTGAAAATGTAGTGGGCTGCTTAATTAAAAAGTTTACTATGAGAAGGAAAACGTCCTTGCAATTGACTTCGATTTCTGGGATCTGAATGTTATTACTACAAGCTGTCCTGCTGCCTAAGCGGTGGTGGTGGCACCGCATTATAAAAATATATATACTGTATATGTTAGACATCTCTTTAGAGAGGGGGGACGGACTATTTATTTGCAATGGAATACTTGGGCAACTCGTAGCAAAAATAACCTCTATTACCACAGGGTACTACAATAACGTTGTTCTTTTTTGAAAATTTTTAATTTTTTTTTAATTTTACATTTACAATATTGACAATATTTTATCAGTTAATTTCATATTTTCATAAACATCAGTTTATTTGAAATACAATACGTACAAAAAGATATTCTGACTAATCACCCTGTAGCTCGTCCGCGCAGTATAGTGGTTGTCACTCGTTTCGAGATGTCTGGGTTAGATCCGGGGGAATCTTAAAAGCATCTTCAATACGGCAGTTAGCTGATTTGAGGCAGGCGGAAGGAATAGGGTTTGTGACGTACAAAGACTCAATAAAAACATGGCTTAAGTGATCCATAATTTAAAATTATTGACCAGAATGAAGGCTACTAAGCCGTTTTAACTCCAAACATCTTGAGAGCTTACAGCAGAATGTTTTCGTTGTGAAAGATTGTTGCAAAAATAGAAATTCTGTGGTTCAAGTACAGAACAAAATTCTGAGCATAGTTTGGTACGTACCGGACAAAAAAAAAAAAAAAATGCATTTTGATAAGCTGTTTGAAGGATTGGGTTACATCTTCCTCCACTTCTCGATCAGTGGAGAAGATATACTGGATGCCTTTATGTAATGATGAAGCCAAAGCATTATTGAGAAAGCTTGAAGATAAAATTACGAGGTCGAAAAACATGAATACGAGTTAGAGCAGTGTTCAAATTGGAAATTATTAACTGAAAAGCTAACAAAAAGATTAAATATATTGTTTATCAAAAGTTTATTCAACACATGAAACCACCAGGTTGCCAAATTTAATCAAGGATGCACTCGAATTATAACACTATATAACAAAGTTTCAAAAAAAAAAAAAAAAAGGTTCTATTTATATGCATTTCTTTATAAATTTTGGTATGCTGATTTCAAATATGACTTTAGTTTTTGCAGAATGGTTTGACAGAAATGAAAGAAAAATAAATATGCAATAATACATTAGGTTTATTAATAATGTTTAACTTCTACACAGAATAAAGTATTAATCCTTGCTACAAGTAAACAACAAGCTAAAAAATTCCAAATTAAAAAGTAGAAACCTTCCTAGGGTTAATCAAAAAAATTTCCTTAAGAATGTACATTGGAATGTTGCCTTTCGTGGTCACACTTTCGGGATGATTGCATAATAGACATAGTCACTCAACATAGCTTAATTTCGCCAGACATAGTCGCTCAACACAACATAGCTTAATTTCACCTTCCTTGGTATGTCTTCTCCATCGATTGGAATCTATTCCCCATGCCCTTCACAAACATCATCCAGATTTGGTCCAAAAAAATATCCATGTGCGAGTGCAAAAATGGAGCTTGATTGACATTCTGCATCCAATTTTTCCGTAATTTTACATCAACTAATCAACTATTTCCGTAATTTTCACTCTTGCTAACATTTTTAATTACAATCGACACTATTAGCAGTCTAGTCTGGGAGACGAGGCTAAAAAGAACCCTTCGGGAAAAAATTTTACTACTGGAAATACGGTATTTTATGACACAAAACAATACTAATACAGTATAATCAGTGTCTAACTATAAACATCTAAATTTATTACTGCATTCAGAATTATACAGTGCTAAATTTAGGTATGATTTTTTTTTTTCCTTTTGTATAACATGGACAAAAGGAACCATGCTTTTCAAATTTATTTTATTAAACTTAGTAAGTTATCCGCGATATAAATATCATGGATAACTTACCACAAGAAAAGATGTGGAAATGTTGATTATTCGTAATTAGTTGTAATTTCGGTAATAATTTAATAAAATTAATAATTTCTTGTTGAAATTGCATCTATCGAACTGCTTCGTTTTAATTTCAGTATATATTCTGGTCCATTACTTTGAAATAATTTCTTGTAGAACAGTTTATTTTTGAACACAGAACGACTTTTGAATACAGACTCTGGCACCGTGTTAACACCTTCAGTGTGCATATCGTGTTCAGCGTACATATTTCAAATGATTGCCACTGAATACCTATCACCTTTACGGGTCAAAATATTTGCATATTTCGTAGCCAATTAGAGAGGTGCCCCATGATGTTGAGTATAATAGAGTAACTGATACACGTCAATGAAATTGGTATGGAAGCTGACTACGTTACGGTACAACAGTCGTGTGTGAATGTATCAGTAAAACACGCCATTTCTTATTTATGTAAATTAATGCATGCGGTACCTAAAAAGATTATCTAGCAGAGGAAGCTGTATTTAATAGGACGTACACTATCCCCAACAGCCAGGCAATACTCACAACGGACTCTTAGTTTATTCCTGTAGGACGTGAAAGCAACTACCCTATATGCTAGAATAATCAACAAGAACGCGGTCGTCTTAGCCAAACAAATCAACTAAAGGTTATTCCAACGCATCAGGTGAATGCATAAACGAGCTACAGCAACTCCCTTATTTACATCTGGAATAAACTAAAAAAGAGACTATAGAAGAATAAGAGCAAAGCGACTTGTGATCCATATGAGTTTCTAAGGATTCGAGGGTGGGGGTATTGACGACTCGAAATTTTTCCCTCCAAATTATTCCATATGGGATTCAAGTCGATATCTCGGTGGTCATTCCATTTGGGAAATATTCTCACTCTTAAGAAAGTCCTCTCCAGTTGCTCTTCATGAAGGAAGAGTATTATCATACATTACAAGGAAGAATTGGTGGCCTACTGCACCCCTTAAAAGTCTGGCATAGGGTTCAAGGATACGTTCCTACATCTAATAGCAGCTAAGTTATAATTCCTCTCTAGATGTGGAGCTCCGTATATGCGTTGGACACTGCAAATGCAAACCACCAAACCAATCCATAAACATTAGGAAAAGGGAGCACTATGGAGGTGTGGTTGTACAAGGATTACTTTCCATTTCCGTTGCAGAAAGACCACTTTCTATTACATTCAATACGCAACCGGAAGTACGTCTGGTACAATCGTCGTTTGAATGTAGTCGCTGTCATAAGGTGGATAAATTTTAAATTTTCAGTGGCACAAAAAAAAAAAAATATATATATATATATGAGTTAAGTTAATAATGGTAAGAGTTTTTTTTTTTTAAAGGTAAAATATGACATACTAGCTTATCAGGTAAACCATAAACCATGGCGGGTACCCAACGTGACCTGGAAAAAATTAATCTATGCCATGACATAAGCCATAAATTATAAACATATATAAAAATAAAAAATAAAAATACCATTAAAATGTTAGTTATGGCAATAAGATACATTGCAAGGGACTTTTTAGAGGGCTAACCCTTACAATGTATCAACCATAATTAACGTGCTATCCGTTTCTGTAGTCATCGTCCAGCATAACTATGTCCTAATATACGTAAAATAGTATTAAGTTAGAGCCAAATGTATAAATTTTGTAGTAGTTAGAGCCAAAAGTATAAAATTTTGTAGTAAGTTAGAGCCAAATGGTAGTATTAAAATTTGTTAATTAATACCAAATTTAGCAGTAAACTGGCAAGATGACTGTTAGCCCGACGGATAGCCAAAATTTATAGAAAGAGCTATAATTATTGTTAGGCATATGTGCGTAGTTGATAGTAAATGCTGCCACAGTAGTCTAATCAAAAATAATACAAATAATAACAGTGTGAGCTATAGCTAACAAAGGCGAACGGAAAAAAGGTATAAGAATAGATATAGTACCTCAATCCCCCTCGAATACTCTAATAGTTCGTGAGGTATGAAAAGATAGGGATAAGAAAGTGAAAGTTAAACAGCAAAGAAAAAGCAAAATAATTAACATAGGATGTAACCTTATAGTAAGGTATCCTGGTTAGAATGATTTAAGATTAAAATTAGAATGCTTACCACCGAATGGCCAAGGTACTAGAAAACCACATGTATTGGCGCGTGTAGCATATATAACTACCGATCGCAGCCCCCCCCCCCCCCTAGGAAAAGTAATAGTTAAGTTAAGTGATAAAAAGTATAATAACATACAGCGCCCTCTGCTGTTATTTAATATACTGTATAGTATTACACATAGAAAAGCCGTCAAATAAGTATCTCTCTCGAAGTAATAATAGAAGTTTACAGAATAAGTTCCTACCCATGGAGCAAATATATTACTTCGAGAGAGATACTTATTTGACGGCTTTTCTATGTGTAATACCATACAGTATATTAAATAACAGCAGAGGGCGCTGTATGTTATTATACTTTTTATCACTTAACTTAACTATTACTTTTCCTAGGGGGGGCTGCGATCGGTAGTTATATATGCTACACGCGCCAATACATGTGGTTTTCTAGTACCTTGGCCATTCGGTGGTAAGCATTCTAATTTTAATCTTAAATCATTCTAACCAGGATACCTTACTATAAGGTTACATCCTATGTTAATTATTTTGCTTTTTCTTTGCTGTTTAACTTTCACTTTCTTATCCCTATCTTTTCATACCTCATGAACTATTAGAGTATTCGAGGGGGATTGAGGTACTATATCTATTCTTATACCTTTTTTCCGTTCGCCTTTGTTAACTATAGCTCACACTGTTATTATTTTTATTATTTTTGATTAGACTACTGTGGCAGCATTTACTATCAACTACGCACATATGCCTAACAATAATTATAGCTCTTTCTATAAATTTTGGCTATCCGTCGGGCTAACAGTCATCTTGCCAGTTTACTGCTAAATTTGGTATTAATTAACAAATTTTAATACTACCATTTGGCTCTAACTTACTACAAAATTTTATACTTTTGGCTCTAACTACTACAAAATTTATACATTTGGCTCTAACTTAATACTATTTTACGTATATTAGGACATAGTTATGCTGGACGATGACTACAGAAACGGATAGCTCGTTAATTATGGTTGATACATTGTAAGGGTTAGCCCTCGAAAAAGTCCCTTGCAATGTATCTTATTGCCATAACTAACATTTTAATGGTATTTTTATTTTTATATATGTTTATAATTTATGGCTTATGTCATGGCATAGATTAATTTTTTCCAGGTCACGTTGGGTACCCGCCATGGTTTATGGTTTACCTGATAAGCTAGTATGTCATATTTTACCTTTAAAAAAACTCTTACCATTATTAACTTAACTCATATTCATACAGACCGATGTAATGTTTAATCGTCCTAGATGGCATTAATTGGTTATGTGACTACTTAATATTTATTATAATATTTATATTTATTATAACATTTAATATTTGCTTTGTTATACTTGGAAATATATATATATATATATATATATATATATGTATATATATATATATTCAGAGAAAATAAATACACATACAGTAGTTGAGGAAATTATCTGGGAATGAGGGTAGACTATATCATTTGTTGAAATCGAATTACCAAAATGAAAGTGCTTCTATAAAAATATTTAGAATGTTTTTTACACTTTTTTCGCAGTGACTCCTGATGCAGCCGAGTGGTCGGAAGCGAGAGTGCATAGCACGCGTTCTTTGAGTGGACCTGGGTTCAAGCCCATGACTACTAAATACGATAAATATTTGTATCGACGATTTATTGTAAACTCTACTGAGTTGGTTGTCGTGCCGGAGTATAAACAGAAAAAAAAATCCTTAGGCTAACTCTTATTTCGATGAGCATATTGGACGTTCTGGTGAGTTAGGAGAATCCTAAAATCCAAATGTTTCTTCTTGGGGTGTATCTCTCCCTCATGAGAAAAAAGTTATTGGACCAAAAGACAGACAAATGTTGTTTATTTTCTTCCTTTCAATGCATGGGGATTAAAGGAACGATAAACTAACACGGGTTTGACAATGAAGTTCCCCAAAGGCATTGCCACACAGGGGGAAAATTTGCTGATTCTTCCTGGCCGTGTGGAGCCAGGTGCTGTTCACTACCTCCTCCTCGAGAGGAATGTCCAAGTTGGCATGAGAAGTTAAGGTGAATAAATTTCTAAAAAGAAAAATTTTGAAATAGCAGAAGAAATGATATCTTTTCATTCAGATAAAAGAATAATTGGAGAGTAAATAATTAAAAGCAAGAAGACACACGTAACGCGTATCATCATTCTTCCTAATGCTCATGTAGTGTACTCTGCAGAATCAGACATTATTAAATGTCTACTCAAACTAATCGCAAAATCAAGAAAAATTCTGAAAATGTTTGAATAAATCGCTAAAAAAGCCACGACCAACTGTCTTGCGCGTGTTTATACGTAATATATGAAGCTGTAGAGTACAAATGTCAAGGCTTATTACAACTCAATCTACTAAGTACGGTAATGTCCTTGTATCTCTATTTTGTCGAACTCCTTTGACACTTACATAGCCATCATGGGATATAAGCAGAAAATCTAATTTATTTATCCAACTTTTTGTTTTGCCTTTTTAAGTTTAGATTTACGATTTTGGTTCAGTTTGCTGTAGATGAAAAGACTAAGCATCTTAAATTAAAGTCAGTTAAAAAGAAGTGCACCAAATACTCTTTATAATGAGGGTTATTCCCAAAAGTTAATTAGCATTTCCCGTTTAGTAACCAAGTTTCAATAAATGGGTAATGTGCCAAGGTAAGTCGCCGATGGCAAAACGGAAAAAAAAAATCTTATACTCCTACCGTAAGACAGTCTCAACTCAGAGGTGAATGGAAGGAAAGCGTTTGGCAATTACACGTTCTAGAATTGTTCGCCAGTGATTACGTAACATGAGACTAGAAGTCTTTTAACCGAGTAACAAGCTTCTAGCGAAAGAAAACCTGCAAAGATGACCCTACAGTACTCAATAGCCAAAATAAAAAAAAAATTAAATTAAATTAAAATTACTGTAAATTTTAGCTGTATGTTTATAGTTATCCGAGTGATAATTGCAAAATGTTACAGATTTCTTTAGATGTCTCTAACATTTCGTAATTAAAATTAAATTAAATACACTAAGAAATAGTCAACATCATACAAATATTTGATGTTTAAGCGGCCGGTTAAAGGTACTGATCTTAACACTGTCAAACATTATTGGAATGCGACAGGAAAAGTGGCTTCAGAAAGAACTCGGGCCAAAAAAAAAAAAAAAAAAAGTTCATGGTGCCAATTGATCTCTACTGTTATTGCAGTACGGTTTTAGGAGCATCGACGACTAAGGTCATATCGTTCAGAGTATACTATCTGTAAATTGAGTGTGTTCTGTGGTCGATTTTCTGTTTACCGGACGAAAAAACTATGCAACCCTCGCGCATGAGACCGACTAACTCAGCCACCTCGTGAAAAAGGCCCATATAAATTCCTCCACTCATTGACGGGACTCGAACTCAGGTCTTTTCCACCAGTGTGGGGATGATGGCTATTCTACCAACTGCGCTACCCACAAATGCAATTTCAATTGTCAAAATGATGTGTAACCTGTTTCTGCAACAAAAAGTATTAACCAAATTGCTAATCATTTTCAACATTTTGTTAGGTGGTGCATTTTTTGTTTTCCATTGTATGCAATTAACGAGCACAAATTTGAACGTACTGTGAATGCTATAGTAATGATTGTATGGTTAACTACGAATTTTAAGCATGCTTGCTATTTTTAAGGCAAAACAAAGAAAGATTTTACTTTCTAATAATTGAATTTCAATTAAGAGTAAGGTCATCTGCAGACAATAATAAATATCAAACATAACTCTAAGGTATTCATGCCGCCATTTATTTCGCTCGCTGTTTACTCAAAAATTGCGAGATTTCTCCAAAGAACATCCATAAAAAACAGCCCGCATCCAGCCATGGGACCCTGTCCGTCTAAATCCGTATTTTCGATTGTATAGATGGAGATGAATACTGCGATTAAATGTCACTGTTGGCCAGTATTGAGATTACGTTTTTGCAAATGCTCTCGTCACCGTGGTAACAGCGGAATCTATTTCTTGTCATTCACTTTCTTGCGATGGTATTAGTGAAGTTTTTTCTCCCTTCGGGGAAAGTAACCATAGCAACGCGAAGATGCTGCTGCTATATGCGTAATATGTAAAGGCGTAGCCCACTGGTCTATTTGCAACCTTTATAATCGAAGTCATTTACTGTAAATGAGATGTCACTTTCTATAGAATCGCTGATGGTGGGTACGATACTGTATGGTCCATTGTCATTTATATATCAAATACGTATCAATACCCAGGATAATGGTCACACATATCCAGCGGTAAAAGCGAAGTAAGCAAGTTATGAATGAGTTTTCGGGAAGAGTTATCCGGGTGGTTTAGCTGTTGTGTGAAACGATGGGCGGAACCGTGCAAGTACTTACCTATAGAAAAACAGGGTCATAAAACACGACCAAGGTCATTGTGTTAGAAAGCGACTACTGTAAGTCTTTTAGAGCCTTACTCATTACCACGTGGCGTGCGTGTTTTGCCTCGGAAGAAAAGTCGGTGGGAGGTAAAAGGGCACTCCTGTAACCACCCTCCTCCACATTGTCGACCGAGAAGACACCCCACTGTTGACAGGTGGCGTACTGTAAGCGAGATGACGACTTATACTAGGGAACTGGGGGCACACTCTACGGTGTAAATAAGTTGGTTTGTTTCCAGTGTGACAATGACGTGACTGTGCCTTAAGGCAACTGGAGGCAAGTTTTTAAATAGGGAGGCGGCCTCTCCAAATGAATTTCTCTTGATAATTTTCAGTGTAAGTATTTCTGGGCCCCTTTCTTCTCACCTCCAATTCCAATTTCAATGATTACAAAGACTGCATTAACTATTAAATACATGTACAGTATATATAAATTATATATAGGTATATGAAAATATATAAACCATAGTGTTACAAACATAAGAAATCGAATCGTATAAAACGCGATTATTGTTTTCATTGCTATTCTCTGATATAATTCTCCCACTCCCCTTAAAAAAAAAAAAAAAATACAGCTACAGAATTTGTATCACCATCACTTGAGAAATCGCGACCATTAAGTGGCATGCTCAAATGCAGAAACAAGCAGAAATTGCCATAAGCCACCTCAGCGTATATGATGGATGACTCAATTCTTCCAAGCCAAATCCTGAAATATGCATGACTTGAAGATCGAAGACACAGGATTATTGTGTAGAAGAAGTTCGTTTAATCACTATCCTCTTCCCTTCTCCAAAATAAAACTAACTAAATAAATAAAAATGAAAAAAAAAACAGAAAATCATAATGACATGAGTTTTTCGGCATACTGGTAAACTTATAAGTAGCCAAACACGAGGATACAGTACACTCGTTTGAGTTGACCGTGGTTCAAGCCACTATAGTAATAAATAAAGTGATGACCTTGTATTCTCTCTCTATCACGTAAACGCATTAAACCCTAGGTGGCCAGGACAGAGATTCTGTATCCTTAAATGGCAAGCAAAATCCTTTGCCGTTACTTCTCTCCCCTCAAATAGTAGAATTCTTTGAAATAGATAATTCTTGTGTTACAGGATAATGATTCTTGCTTTGCTTTTGCATTCTAGTGGTATCCATCCATCCCCCCTCCAAAAGAATGCTTCAAATTTTTTTCCAAACAAGTTAAAGTTTTCTTGGAAAATTTCAGCCCCAGCTGCTTTAATGCTGATGTCGACAGAAACCAAATTATCATTCTCATACCAAGTTTCTCATTCAGAACAATCAAGATACTAAATTCAGATTTTTTACATTTCTAGTTCACCAGGGTGCAACTTTTTTAAGTAGAATCCCCTTTTCATTCCGTTATTCAAGTTGTTCCCTATTTTTTTCTCATATTTTAGAATATTAAAATTCTAAACTACAATTCAACACACACACACACAAACTTCTCACTGCAATGACTTTCCCTTAGTTGGCATGTCCCACAACCTGTGCCCTTGTGATTGCACAGTTGGTAGGATCGCCGTTATTACGGTGGCGATGCCTGCCTACGCCGAGTGGGAAAAGCCTGAGTTCGAATCCTGTCGATGACAGGAGGAATTTTTATGGGTCTTTTTCACAACGCGGCTGAGCTAGTTGGTCTCAGGCGAGGGTATCATGGTTTTTCCCTCTTGGAAACTCGGGTCTTTCGTTCAGCAAAACAGAAAATCGACCTCAGAACACACGCAATTTATTGCTTTGCGTGTGTTCTGAGGTCGATTGTTCCGTGTATATTGTACACGAAACAATCGACCGTGTTCGATATACATGGAATACAACTTTGATAATTGAGAGCTATTAAGTGCTCGATAATTCCTATATTCTATTATATTATAAATCAACAGGGATTACCTTTATTTTAGATATAGGAAGCTTCTTTTCCAACTCTCCTAGTCCAACTCGCTAATAATTCTTGAGGATGGCGATATCAATTTTGTGAACCAGGTGGGACATCTTCCCCACTGTCAGAACCGTTATGGGTCTTTTTCACAACGCGGCTGAGCTCGTCGGTCTCCCAGAGGTAGTCGGCTGAGCTAGAGATAGTCGATCCCAGAGGTAGTCGGCCAGAAGTAGTCGGCTGAGCTGGTCGGTCTCCCAGGCTGCCAGAGGTATGGTGTTTCAAGACAGCAGTCTTGAGCGCTCATTGTTGAGACCGCACGGTTTGAACACTACGGTTCTGACAGTGGGAAGATGTCCCACCGGGTTCACAAAATTGATATCGCCATCCTCAAGAATTATTAGCGAGTTGGACCAGGAGAGTTGGAAAAGAAGCTTCCTATATCTAAAATAAAGGTAATTCCTGTTGATTTATAATGGAATACAACATACACGGAACAATATGGCTGTAGTCGCTAATGCTCTTAAAACCCAACAACAACAACCCACAACCAGCCTACCCCCATACCCGACAATTGTAGACTTATATTAGACTGTGATTCTTGACTAAAATAACAAAATAAACAAATAACAACTATAACTTGGATTTCTAGGCAGAATAACTGAAGATTTTCGCAACCTCAATATCTTTCTACTAAAATGCTCCTCAAAGAAGTCTAAGAAACTCCTCAACGTTTGTCGACATCGTATGCTAGAATCAATCACGGTTACTACAACTCTTACGAAAGAGCGGTGAAACTAGTCAACAAAGTTACCACTGGATATCTTTGAGAACACCGAACTATCGGTGTTCCTTTGAAAAAAAAAAAAAGAAAAACTAAAATCGGTTAAAATAGCATTTAAAATAGCATTTCACTCCACAGGACTCTTTCAAGATAAGCGAACTGTAATCAAATATAATAGTGTTATACTGTATTGTAATATAACGATATCGTAACATAACTGTAGCTGAAATACTATGGATGTAATTCAGATTGTTGTTTTTGTATAACAATCTGAATTATAATCATACAAATATGCAAATTTGTGTGATTATGTTGCACACCAAGAGTTTTGTATTTAACTGTTCTGCTGAATAATGATCGATTGATCATAATCTCTTTTTGTAAAAACTGTTTGCAGTTGTTGCAACCAGAGGTCGTTCGAATCGTGGATCATTCTCAATTTACCAAATACTGTACTTTGTTGAAATTATGAAATACATGCTGGTAGATAACTTTTCTCGGCGCCCGTGATATAGGTAATAACAATCTCTAACAGAATGTAGTGCCTTCAGATGAAACGAAATGTGTTTTGATCTGAAAAATGGCTGAAAGTACCAGCAAACGAGAATGAAGTTGTAAAGAAAAGGAAAAAAACATTATAATACAGTTAATTTACAACTCTGTTATTAAACACTTTAACTGCATTATGAACACCAACAATGGAACTGAACCACCTCAATGCCAAACAAACTATTTAAGGCTACGTTATAGAGAACTCCACGCCCGGATCACGTTAACAGGTAAGCCATTCCAATAGAGTAGCTCTACGGATTTTTCATAAACTATCTTTATTAATTAAATTATAAGCAAAAGCGCAATTATATGATAAATGTACATGTAAAGGAATAGCATAATTAGATTACATTGTATTGTAAATAATCAAATATCATTATCAAATTGAAAACTTGTAGTACCACTCTTCAATGTTCTATCCCCCATAGGCCTGAAGATGGGAAACACTTGAGTTCCCGAAACATTACCATAAATAGCTTAAGTATTTAGCATTAAGGTAGTTCAGTTTCTTTAAAATTATATCATTTCGATAATAAATTATTTAATCTACCACGTGACATAATAGTGTAATGTCTATCAATTCATTAACATGATAAAAATATTATTCTAATCCTTTCTATTACTCTTTGATCAATAAAATTCTTCCCTGAAAGTTTAAAGATCAATTTCACCACTAACAGCGGAGGATGCAGCGCAAATAAAGATATCCTAGTTCTTCGGAGTCGAAATCGCACGAGAGATAGATGAGGGCGTCTGTTTCCGTCGTCCACTGTAGGTGTGACACTCCCATAACTCAAGCATTAGACCATCGCCTGCCCAGGGTAACATGGGAAAGGTAACAGATGGCTGGGGGAAGCCGCCACCACCTCTCGTTAGTGGAGGGTGGTCAATTAACAGGCCCTTCTGCACCACAGATCAACAAAGAGCTTGCAGTTGTTCCTGTGCTGGGGTGGTACAAGCTCTACAAAAGCGCCAACAATGGTCCAAGTACTCAAACCGAATTTGGGATTGTTAAGAACGCTACACAAGGTGGCGACCACCTCCTGCGTCCGTTAGTTGTATGCGCCCCCCTCCCCCCACTAGATCAAGCTGTACGAAGAGGGATGGGCGCGAGGCACGTGCAACGGATTGACAATGGCACGCACGGTCGAGTTCAACAGCTAGTCTGCGGTGGCTATTGTTCTGCTCTGACAAAGGGCGATTACTTGTGTCTGGGACGGTCAGCAGAAGGCGTGACCCAGGTCGGGTGTCGCTCGCTTGTATTCCTGGGACGAAATGCTGTTGTGTCACCTAACAACCGATTAGAATTCACCCTGAAGTGTTGGGATTAGACGCACCGGTAAGTTTTGATGTGTTAGCGAAAGAAAATCCTGTTGTATCCAACTTGTTTGATTATGTTTTGTTCACTAGGGCCTCTGTGGATCTCGTGATTGGTCGCGTCAGAACGGAACTCAAGGCAACAAGCAAAAAAGGTAGGCTGTAGAGCAGACAAATCGGAGTCACTTTAGTCTAAAGATTAAAATGCGAGTCTAAAGGGTATGCGATTATTGTTTAAGCCTAAAAAAAATATTGGAAAAATTCTATAGGTTACACTGTCATAGGCGTTTTTATAATTATGTAGTTGACTTTATGGACGTTATACTGTATAATATATATAAGTCAAAGGTCTTTTTACCGTTTTGTCTTAATATTTTATGAACATTGATATTGACATGATAACTTAAAAATAACGATAAAGTAAGCCAGAATAAATCAAAACAAAAGGAAATAAAAATAAACGCATTAAGTAAATTGTTTGTTGTATTTCATGCTGAGATTACAAATCACAGATATAACCAATGTTACATCCACCATAAAGCAATGTAAGCGATTTTAACAAGGAATCAGGCTTATTCCATTGTACGAGTAATATGTCAGTAAGAAAAAAATTAAAAAATAATTAACCATATACAGAGTTGTAGAGTAGAACAATGTAGAATTACATAGCGTGGCTTCCTTATTTAAAATGTAATGATTTTAATTAAATTGGTCAAATATTAACCAATTTAGCTAATTTTAATTTAATTGGTTAAATTGGTTAAAGAACGCATCTACGATGGTAAAGTCATAGATGGATCTACCTCGATGAATTGTCTTTGCAATCCTAAAGACTGCAATGTTCGTCGAAACAACTTTTTCTATAAATGGCATTTATAAATTGTGTTAACAGACAGGAAACTTATTTTGTTGTCAAATAAGGCCAAAGTCCCAAAGGATTACCTAAAAATAAATAAATATAAATTATGCAGGCCTATACAGACACCAAAAAACAGGAGTGGAAAGCTGCGGAGACGATAGAGTTGGCCCATACCATCTGAAATCTTATTTAATCATATTAAGAAGCAGATTATTAATCACGGCAACAGAAAACATTTGAGAGACCACGACTACCCATGCGAACATAAAATGCATCTGTCATCAGTTGGCCGGGAAGCTCCCACCAAACTAAGTATGTTGAATGCATCTTATTTGGTGGGAGTTTCGTACCAAATGTTATTTCATACCAAACATAAAATACATTAATTTTTATGAGACTGCAATGTATTGTATAAGTAGTCACTGCGATGTGAACATATAATAGGATTCATTTGTATCACAATATGCGGAGGTAGCAAATGATTGACAAGACATGCTTTTTGATTGACAGCACGCCAAGCCAATGAACGACATCACATTTTATGTTGAGAACGGAATGTTCCGGTCACTAACATTTTTAGGTTGCCTCAGTCGCATTATATTTACGCTTAATATTTCTATAATTATATTTATTCAGTAAATTTTATTGATTATAAGAAAACAGTTCAAGTAGGATTGTAAATCAATTCATTTTTTATTGTTAATTTCCTTTTTCAGTGTTGCATATTCTATTTTTTTTTTAAACAAGGGCATTCCTTAGCTCCCCGCCAACTTTCGCAATATACAATTTACCACGTTCCTTAAATTTTCAAACCACCTACAGCTTGCTAAAAGCCAGCCAAGCACTCAATAATCTTTCCATATTATTCATTAATCCATTCCTATTTCTAATTATTTTATTATTGAGAAACAGTTGCATTTTTGAAAATTCTCTTTTTGCGTTATTTTTCTGTCTTTACTGTCTGGGAACACTGTTGCTTTAAGAGCAACTACATTATACACTATGATTTACATTCTTTATCCACTACAGGTT
Source organism: Mastigoproctus giganteus (assembly GCF_048544385.1). Lineage (NCBI taxonomy): Eukaryota > Metazoa > Arthropoda > Arachnida > Uropygi > Thelyphonidae > Mastigoproctus > Mastigoproctus giganteus. The sequence continues at coordinate 37,005,792 of NC_143580.1, read as the reverse complement.
ACGTTTTATACAAGACGTAAATTATGATTTCAATAGGAAGTTTTTCTTCCATACACTTGGACTCCTCGTTCAAATTTATATATTTATTCACTCTTCGATATGAGATCTCTGAGACTGCTTGTTGTTTGACGAGGAACCAAATATCTCCGAAACCGGTAAAAACATTGCTATCGAGATTTTAACGAATATAAGAGTCATCTTCTTAGTGATGTTATTTGAGTACAAACGATATTAGTAACTTTTCTCTTCGCTGCAGTTCTCCAACCCTTCTTTGCATCCTAACCGAACTTTCCGTCTTATGCGCATGACATACAGCTCTATATAATCTCGTTATCTAATTTTCACATCTGACCCTAATAAAGTACTTCATTAATCAACTTGTCAATCAGAAAACACAACTAGAAAGATATCTAGCGTCAATTACTCTCGAACTTAACCATTCTAAGTCAGTTCAAATAATTTTTTTTAAAAAAAGGGTCAAAGAATAGCATTAAAATTTACATCGTGAGTGAGCTAGTAGGAAAGGTGAGCACACACACACACACACACACACACAAGGACTTAGGCAAAACTTTAGATTCGGAACTCACATTTAACCATCACCTCGACTTCGCCAGAGTGAAGATCTATGCGGCAGTGTGGATGGTACACTTACAGGAATACAAATGATTATCCGATATGTACAATGCGCTACCTTTATACCATTATATGCATCCCTCATCTGGTCCTCAACTCCCAAAACCAACTTCAAAAAATTCCTTAGTTTAGAGTATTGGTTGCGTAAAGCTAAAACAGAGCACCATTTCTAGATTCGTGCTACACTCGAATCTAGAAGTTATGACTTGGAATCAGTAGATTGCAACTCAACATATCCAAACGCCAGCAAACTTATAACCGGATTCAGTGATGCTCCCACAATCATCGATATTGTCAGGACTCCCAGGATAGCAGGATGTAACCAACTTAAACCAAAACGCAAAAAGCCAATGAGACATATCGATCTACTGGCTTTTCATAAGTATTATTCTTTTTCTATGTAGACGGAGTTTATTTTACTATTTTAAAATTTTCTAGGCTCATTTCCTGTCCGGTCGGTATCGGCAAGATTGTTCGTATTTCACTCCCGACCTCTAAATAAAGGCCATTATAGTCTATTCTGGAATTTGGATAATTTTTAATAGTATCAACATTACACTGGCAAAATGACGCAAGTAAGCAGACATATGTAGCATCAGCCAAACAAAAATGAGTATGAGGCCCTTAACCTTTATTTTCTCAGGATGTGTTTTCTTTCAAGTTCTATACAGTCTACATACAATGGCGCAAATATCATACTTCAAAATGCCACAGTGTGTGGATCTTTTATCCAAAGAGCCCTACTTATCGAAAGGGGGTAAAAAAAACATATGTGATTTAAAGTAGTTATGGCATTAGATTTTAGAATTTTATGAGAGTCCAATAATCAAAGTTTCTATCCATGCATATAAAGACAGTATTCTGAAATATTCAATTTTTCATATTTTAAAATTTTCAGCATAGTAATTTTTTTGATGACAGCCGTTGATGGGTCCCTATTGGGAGGCCCGGGTACATCGCATCTACCGAAGCAACCCCTCCCCCCGGACCCTCTCGCTTTTCGTGGCCCTGGTTAGATGCGAATGAATCTATATAACTTTAGCAGCGCGTTTTAATTTTATCTAATTTTGTTTCTATGGTTTCAATACTTTTTTCTTGCCAGTCATAGTAAATACAGAAGGTGGACAAAGTAATAGAAGCCCCAGATATGAAAGTAGTAGTTTTTGTAATGATTGTATGACGTATTCATGAAGTAATAACTTCTTACTTCATACTGTGATAACTTTTTTTTTTTTTTTTTGGTTTCTTGATACAGTGAGGAACGACAATAAAAGTTGTTTATTTAGAAGTGATATAAAAATGTGCATGAAGAAAATATTCGACCTGTCTAAATTCCAGAGGTCAAATTGTTGGTGTACGTGTAATAGGGGCATCGGTGACTAAAGCTGCTGATTTGTTTAATGTATTCAGAAATTATATCGAAAGTGATGTCTGCATTCAGAAACTCGAAGCTGATTGAAAGAGATCGCCGGACACTGAAAAGGGCTGTAGACTGGGAATAAAGAAACTACTGCTTCAAAAATAATTGCAGAATTTAATGTGAGTCTTCAGCAATCCAGTTCATAACAAATCAATTCGGCGAGACCTTCATAAAGCTGAAATTTATGGCAGAGCCGCTATTGGCAAGCCACTCCTTACTGATGGTAATGCTAGAAAGAGGATTCAATGGTGTAAAGAGAACAAAAGCTGGACATATTATGATTGAAAACGTATCATATTTTCAGACAAATCATCATTCACACTTTTTCCAAACGTCAGGGAAAGTTTACGTTTGGCGAATGCCAAAGGAAGCGCATCATCATGACTATCTTGTGCCAACCGTCAAACACGGAGGAAGATTAACAATGGTTTGGGCAGCATATATTGGTATTCTTGGAATGGGCGAATTACTGTCACTGATTACCTTGATATTCTGAGTAACCGGGTTCATCCCATGGTTCAAACATTTTCCCCCAAACGATATCATTGTGTCAAGATGTGTTCACTCTTGGTTTGAGAACGTGAAACCGAGGCTAAGCATCTCCCGTGGCCTGCGCAATCACCAGACTTAACGTTATTAAGCCACTGTGGGCATATTTGGAGAGGAGAGTGAGATGCAGATTTCCTCTACCTTCATCACTCAAGGAGCTTGAAGATTTCCTCCAATGAAGGATGGCTCTCTTAAAACAGTTCAAGATTTATTTGAATCTATTCCACACAGAATACAAGCTATTTTAAAAGCAATGAGTGATCCAATACCATAGTAGGCATACTTGTAGCTCTTATCACAGGCGTTCCTATTATTTTTCCAGTCCCCTTGTAGATTCCAAGATTACTGAAAAGAAAAAAAAAGTTAATGCACGCAGTGCATTACTTTCAGGCGCGCTAGAAATATAAATAATTCATGATTTATACAAAAAAGGAGAAAAAAGCAACGACTTTTATGCATAAACAAAGAAAATGATAATATGATATAATGTAATTATTGTATCATTCGATTGATATGAGCATAATATAAATAATCGAATGATAGAATATAATGGATATAATCGAATGACTTGCTATAATCGAAATACTCGCTTATGCTCATTACTACCTCCAATCAGCGCATAGTAAAACATATCCTGTTTCAGTTGGAATATACGGTCAAGGTGATGTGTATGAAAAAAAATATATATAATAATAATAATAATTGCCGGATATCTATTGGCTCGATTTTAATGAAATTTAGAACGGTTAGACAAATTTTTTTAAAAGGCCAAAACATGAAATTAAAATTTCATGAAAATTCGTCCACTGGGAGTAGAGTTGTTACATGCGTACGGACGGACTCACGGACGAACATGGTGAAGACAGTAGGAGGATTATGCATATATATATTCACGATCCTAAAAAGCACAGAAACTGATCAATCTCATGACTGATACGTTCGATGTGTAGAAGTAAAAGTGACAACCTTGCACGACACTTCCGATATAACTTCAGAAAATTTTAGCAACTGTATTTATTTATTTATTAAATCAGTTTATTGACTCTATAAATATGAGAATTTATTTCTTCTGCTTATTATGTAAAGGGAACTCGAGTTTAATACAAGCTTAAATTAAATTAAAAACTATGACAAAACTATGTTTAATTAATTTTTTTAAGTATAAGAGTTGCATTAAACACAGCTTTCTTCACTTTGCTGAACTGGTGGCATGCTATATATATCAGCGATTCCCAAAGAGAGCGCCATTGCCCCTGGAGGAATTTTAAAAATAGTGGAAGTTTGGTTTATCAGACCGATAAAGGGAGTGCTACCGCAGAACTCTGCATTTGTAAAATAGTTGAGTTCGGCAAATCTCAATGAGAACTGCTTGTTTAAAATAACCATGATTACTTAATTTAGATATATTTATATTATAAATAGGCATTATATTACAAATAAAAAATATATATTTTTTCTCATCTACCAATGGTAAGGAAAAATAAAATAGTAGTAATGTACTTTAAAAACCAGCAATACAGTTTTCACATAAACATATTGATTAAATTTGTAATATCCATGAATACCTTAAAGTTTTTCGTTGGAAAAACAGGTTAAATAGAATCTCGAGTACTACATGTTTTATTTAGACAGAAAAACCTTGGAAGCTCGGGAATACACAATACTTATAAATTTGTCTACACGATAAATATTTTAACTAGTTTTTCGAAAGAAAAATTATTTTGATTTCCATGAAGGGGCTTTAGAAAATAATATTTGGTGATAGAGGACGTTGGGCTCAAAAAATATTGGGAACTACTGTTATACATCATAAGCAGTTGGCAGCGCAGAGTCAATACTCCTTCTCCCCTCTCCCATATGTAAGACGCGTAAGCTGAAGCGACTGTCAGTCACCCAGAGAAAGAAAGAATGTTGCAGAAATTCACTGTGAGTTCATCTGCTGGCCTCGGCTTTTAGAATAAATTACTCAAATGATTACTTTAACGGCACCGACATTTATATTCTTGCAGTTTATATTCGTATCTTTCTGTAGAAGAGTGCGTTCATGGGCCGATCTGCATGTTGTGCGCTATTGCGACGTTTCATGACACAAATATTTCAGCGTCACTAGAGGCGTTTCATGACATGACATGACCTTTAACTTGAAGGATTAATCGCATGGGATTAAACCATGGTTTAGTTATTTATGGCGTTTCAGTACTCCACTTGTAACTTCGTAAGTACCAAACACTAAGGACATCCAAAACAGTTTCAAGGAAGAGCATTTGCTCAATTTATGTTATTGGAGGCTAGGAACACCAGAGTGATGGGTCGTTATTTGTGGGGTTTCAGTATCGTTTGCCCACGACAAATGACTACTGTGGAACACACATTAGTCATTAAAATCATCAAATTTCTGCATTGGTAGCGATTTTACATTCTTATAAGCCAACCTTCCTCGAAATCCTCAGCATTAAGGCAAGAAGGCGATAATCATCCTGACATACTATCTGATGCCGGCATCGTCCAGTACAATGTTGTTTAACCCAGTTCTTGAACCTTGAGCCAGATGCATTGACTAAATGAAAACTTCAACCGATAAGATAGGTGACAGCGAGTATGACTAATGTTTCGAAATCAGTTTTCTTTTTTCTTTTTTTTTTTTTTTGGTCTCCAACGTGTCCTGTTTTCTTTATGAGAGAAAACAGCTTCACATATGTTTCCTTCTTTCTATTCGGCATGAATGCATAAAAATCGCATTTGCGGAATGATCAGAGATTATGGCAGCAGTATGCAAAATTTTCTTAAGCTGTTTGATCAGCTGCATGTTGATCAAACTGCTTGGAGCAACTTATAAATGTGCAGTCGCCGAAGATCGCCGAAGATGACTTCACGCTTCCCAAGACAATCAACTCTTACTTTCTTCCCGAGTCAAACCAGTAGGTTACCACTAATATCATCGAAAAAGAGGAATAAATAAATTCTTTATTGCTGATAAGTACAGAACATCACGGCGATGGCCAGGAGTTTTACATTATAAATGAGATTAATTGGCAAAAAAAAAAAATTACCGTTACATGGGAAATTATGAGTTACACAAAATTAAACATGTAAAAATTAAATTATAATAATGAAAATATGAGGAACTTAACGTCATATGGGGGCCTGACGTAGCCCAGTGGTCAGGAGCGAGAGTGCATAGCACGTGTTCCTTGAGTAGACCGGGGTTCAAGCCCGTCACTACTAAATACGATAAATATGCCGACCGGGCTAGCCGGGTGGGCAAAGTGCCTGCCTGGCAACCCAAAGGTCGCGGGTTCGAATCCCGCCTCGGGCTTGGATCAGAGTAGTGCAAATAAACCTTGGGAGGTGCATTATGGCCACAGAAGCCGATGCACTAACAAAGAAAAAAAAAAAAAAACGATAAATATTTGTATTGACGATTTATTGTAAATTCTACTGACTTGGTTGTCGTGCCGGAGTATAAACAGAAAAATTATCCCAGTTCCACAGATTTAATCCACTCGAGGAGCATGTGACGGTATTTGTAGTCGGTAGCCAATTTCTGAAGGTCGACTCCAAGACGGAGCAGTGCCTGAATTTTGGGGAGTGCCTGGGCAGGTAGGAACCGACTACGCAGTTTCAACCGGTTGTATTTGAGGATTAGTGTGGGCTCTGACCTCAAGGATGGCGGAGGATTGTGCCACTGACAGAAATCCCAGATGTTTGGGGCGTTTATCACTCCTGTGTACATTTTTACTGACGTCATTAAACACCTGCTGTCAATTAACCTCGGGAGCCTGGGTACATTTAGCTGCTCAGCCATATCAGTTGTTCTCCGTTGAGGGGGTCGGCTATGCTTATTTGTGGCCCATTTCAGGGTCCAGTATTCACACGAGAACACCGGTTTTTGAAGTGAGGGCGACGCAGATGCCCAAATTTCAGCAGCGTATAAAATAGCCGGATAAACAGTGGCTTGAAGATATCTGTAATTGGTTGCGGCATCGTTGGAATGAAGTAAGTGTTGTTTCCCTCTCCAGCGTAGGGTGTTAATTTCAGCTTCGGATCAAAATAGACACCAAGATCCTTATGGCAGGTAACCATTGGGATGAGAGTACCTAAAACTGAAGGTTGAATTATTGTTGGTTGCTGTTTCAATGAGTAAATCATTATTGCAGATTTCGAAAGTTTAAGGTTTAATCCAAACATCTTCAAGTAAGTTGAAAGGGCGGTCAAGTTTTCTGTGATGGAAGACTTAATTGCCATTGGGTTTGCAGATGGTGGGATTAAAGTAAGAAACTTTATATCGTCGGCATATATTACAGCATCATCACGAGGACTCATGAAATGAATCAGAATGGCTGAGAAGAGAAGGCCAGACAGGACACCACCCTGTGGGACTCCTGCATTGATTTTTCATGTAAAGTTGGGTCTTTTTTAAAGTGAGGTGGACACTTCTATTCCTCAATAAGGCGGTGAGGAAAGCTAGTAGGTATCCATTAATCCTGAAGAAGAATTGCAGAAGCCTGAGAAGGGCTGTGACGTCTAGGCTATCAAAAGCAGCTTCAATATCGGCGTACACTATAGCTAATTCGGATTTAGTTTCGAAGGCTTGAAGAATTGATGTCTGTGCGGCCATGAGGTTTGTTATGGTGGATCTATTTTCGACTGCGAAATGGAACTGTTTCAGCTTCTGTGGCATCAGCTGTTTGTTTCATGCTGGAAGGAGTACCTTTTCTAGAAGTTTGAGGAGGATGGAAGAAGTTGAGATTGGTCTGAAATCTTTTAGGCTTGTTGGCGCTTTAACCTTAGGCAGTGGCCTCACAGAGTATTCATTCCATTGAGCAGGGAAAACTCGTGTGGAAAGAACAGAGTTGTAGATTGAGAGTAATGCATCTAGGATATAGGGGCTAAGGCATTTAATTATGAAATGAGGTATCTTATCACGGCCTGCGGCACTAGATGGACGCAGGGAGTTAATAGCATATATCAGTAAGTTCCTCTGTCCACAGTCTTTTAATAGTATCTGGAACGACGATTTCCCTGGTAGTTTTGGGCTGAAGCGAAACATCTATTTGACGACTGACGATTTCAAATTCGAGAATACTAGCATTATAGTAACAAAAGCACAACCCCTGTTCATAGTATCAGCAAATTTTTCATCAAATATTTTTAGAATCGGCATCAACTGTTCTCTTGCTCTCTTCTTTCTGTTGAATATTTCACGTTTTCCTATTTCAGTGGAAACGGATCAGACGCACATATGTTCCGTTTTCGTTGGTTCTTTTATGAAAATACTTGTAGTCTTAATATAAAAGTGAATGTATTCCTCGCTTACTCCTCAATAACTTCAACTGATTCCGTATAAAAAAAATAAATAAATACCCAATGAGAACTGAATTATGTTCAGTTTGATTTTCTGCAAGTATAGATACCACACTTACTTCCAGTAATCAATTCGAACTGAACCAACGCATGTACAATTTTCGATAAATTTTAGGCTTGATGTAGCGGAGTGGTCAAAATGAAAATGCAATAGCACGCGTGTTTTAGTTTACAGTGATTCCAGTCCACTTCTCTGACAATGTCCTTTATATTTTCTGTCTTGTGAACTTCTCCGCCCAGTCCCTGTCTTGCGAAATCCTATGTGGTCATCCCGGAGTATAAGCAAAAAATTTACTTATTGTTGTAAGGCTCAGAAATTAATTCGTCCAGTTAAAGGTCGAGTTTTGACAAGCTACTAGCAAAGTAACCTTAAAATTAATCGTATAAAATGTCATGCCATGAAACGCCATTAATAATGGTGAATTTTTTTGCGTGTGAAACAGGCCTAAACCCATGTTGTGTGGGCTAAAACACCAGGAATAACTCATGGGAGGGGGACCCTACTCCTTCCACCTGAGATCGGCTGACTAAAGCCTCTACCGAAGAAAACTTCAGAAATTCCTCCAGTTGCCGAGGGAAATCGAATTCACAGCTCTTAAGATAAATGGCAGACGGCAATTAAGCTTAACTCTTCCTTTTGACTAATTAAATTGATATTTATTTATTACAGTGTGCACCAACAATGCAATAGAATGTAAAAGAAACGCTGGAATATTTCATTATAATTTATTTTGGCACGCACTGCACATTAAATATGCATCTGTAACTAAATATGAGTAAAGAACTCGAAATCCAGATAGATTCGAACCACCGAACCGTCGATACTAAACTATGATCTTGTTGATCCAATAGATTTTCTGCTTCTATATTAAACAGACTGTCCCTGATCTCTTTGCTGTAATTCGCTATCCATCAAACCGGTAGGGGTTTTTTTTTTAATTTCCAAGCAATCTTTTTTCCACTGAAACAATTTTCAACTGTAAAATGGTAAAACCCAATTCGCTGAACAGTAAATTTTAAGGTTAATGTATTCGTAAAGCATCAACAACACTCTTTGCTCCAGCACACAACTCAGTAAAAGCCTGTTCGCTTGCTAAAGTGATAGTCATTTACGATTATTTAAACTGCTCAGTTTGTTTTAGCAGATATATTTTTTAAATTTACTGTTAATAAGTAGACCAGAATTATTTTTAAAAATAGTGGAATACATAAGCTATAATACCATATTTTAACTGCTGATACGGAACTATCAGTTTATGTTATATAATAATTTTTAAATGCAGTACTTAGATGTTCATTACGTGGTAATATTAAATTTTAAATTTCATAACTTTGAACACTGAAAAGTAATTCCACATGTGGTTTTATTTGCTTTTACATTTTAATGTTTTAATTTTATATTGGGGTAATTTTTAATATCAAAACCGCCATCAGTCATAACGTATTACCCGATTTTTAAATTTTAAAGTGTGTATGGGAACTTGCAATATTAAACCATAGCGTGATGCGGTCGTACTTTCCTGAAATAGCCAAGTACACGTAGCCACCCCGGAAGTACAGTAGTACACGCTTTTTGAGTTGACCTCGCGACGAATTCACGTGACCTCTATATACGATTAATGATAATCGTATTTAGAGGGCATTATCTCTCATTTTAAATTTAATAATTTTAAATTAAAAAAAACGGGGCTAATTTGAAATTTTAAAATAATTCGGCTAATGGTTTCAGTAATATGCCGATAAAGTTGCAAATATTTGTATTCAAGCTGCAGTTTACGAAACCGTTTTGTTTCAGCTTATTATGAACTTCTTAAAACTGCGCGACTATACTATACGCTTGGAAATAAATGTTGTAAAAATTTTTTATATATTTTTATCACCGCCGATGTTTAAATTGATAGATTGTAGTGGAGATTTCATATTATCTTAACAGAAAAAAAGAGAACTTTTTCGAGGTACATAGTTCCTTAAATTTTAAAATTAAGAAAAACGGTGCATTTTTCCACGGTCTTCAGCGAAAGAACATACTTCTAGCTACCTGGAATGCACATACTTCTTCAGGTATTTACTACTTTGTTTCCCAAAATGAGACGGACAATTTCTTCTATATACAGGATTCCAGCAGCTCAAGGAGACAACTATGCAAACAAGTACAATGACCTTTTTTTATCCTCTCCAATTACCTCCCACTGTGTTTTTAACTGCGATGCCCTGTCCAAAGAAAACCGCCTATCTTTTTCTGCACCATCTTCAAAATCAGCGATTTCTTCCTCTGACTCATCTCCACTTTCCCTCTTCATTCCGGTTGCTTTTCCCAGTCATTCTTACTTTCGCTCACTCGACCTTTTTCTCTTTGATTTTTGCTCCCCCGCCTCCCGCTCTTTCTGTGTATAGGTTTGCGCGCGTGTTGTCGCTGCCCAGGCAATCCTAGCCAGGTTCCAGCTAATGAAAGCTCGTGTGTTCACTTTTTCTCTGCGTCCACCCGTCTAGTAGGCAGATTTATGGCACGAGACGGAGAAAAAGGGGGCACTTTCTGTGGCAGCCAAGCGGCAGAGTTCCACTACATGTTTTTACTATTGTTCAGAGAAAAATGAAGGGCCGCTTTGAGTCGTTATTCTCAAGCATAACATGGCACACAATGGCGGCCATAGAGAAGCACAAACCTTGAAAGCACCAATTAAGTCAATTAAGGCCTCTTTATTCCATTACCAGTCTGAATAGTACAAAGGGCGAGCTTCCATCTCTAGCTCGAATTAATGGGCCGAAACCGTGACGACAAAATCTCACCATTGATAAACTGTTGTGGGATGCACAGCGGAACGGGCGACAAGGCACAGAGCCGCTCCGAAACACCGTTACAAGTCGACGGAGCGACCTGTATGTCATTGTATCGTAGAATAGTCAGTTACCTTTTTTCTGGGAGCCCTGGGGAGACCCATGGGCTGCCAGGAGTTGTTTGCACACGGCCCCCACAGCCAGCTGGGTGTCTTTGTTCAGCCAAAACTTCTGGACGCAACTCGAGGTCCACAATAGGAACAATGGAAGGCAAGAAAGCAGCAAGAAGGTGATTTAAAGAGACGGAACGAAACTTCTACACAACTCCTCGCTCTCATTACAAAAATGGAAACTTCAGGGTCACCTCTGCCAAAGATCGACACCCACAACGGATAACGGTACTGCGACGTTCTTAGAGATAGTTATGAGGTAAGCGTGGTGCTGTGAAATCACAAGGGATGTTACCTGTGCTGTCGCAGGTAAACATAGGAATAAAATAACTGAATTTTTCTGGCTGATAGGAATCGAATGAATTTTTCTCGGCAACTTTCTAAGAAAGTCTGGTTTCGGTACTATACTATATTATATTAGGAAACTTCACTCCGAAAAAAAATGTTGCATCGCTTTATATATTATCTTGAAAAAAGGTTTTAAGTTGATTCTATGTTCACCTTGAACATTCGTAATTCAGACAATGAAACTGTATTTCACTTTTAGATGTTGATTATTAAACGGGATATGAAATATTAATTTTTTTATTTTTTAAACTCTATGCTACGGGAAGCCTTATATATATATATACGCTGTGCTGCCGCTTTATTAGGTACACCTACCTATAGTGTGTTGAGTCTCCTTTAGCCTTCAAAAGAGCCTCAATTCGTCTAGGCATGGATTGAACAAGATGCTAAAAACGTTGGCAGGAATGGAGTAACATTCAGACATGAGTGTGTCGCGCAGTTCCTTGAGATTCGACGGAGGTGTAGGAGTGCAGCGAACAGCCCTTTCCAGCTCATCCCAAAGATGTTCAATAGGATTGAGATCCGCGGACTGAGAGGGCCTCTGCAGCAAAGAAAAGTCATTGTCATGTTCCTGGAACCATTCCATAGTAATTCGGGCTTGGTACACAGGAGCATTATCCTGCTGAAAGTAATCATCTGACTGAGGATAAACTGTCAACACGAACGGATGCACTTGGTCAGCAACGATGTTAAGGTACGATGTGACATTCAGACGTGAACCTATGGGTATCAATGGACCCAACGTGTACCAAGAAAACATTCCCCACACCATAACACTGCTCCCACCACCTTGCACAGTAGTCATCAGACATGACGGGTCCATGGATTCATGTTGTTTTCACCAAATTCTGAGCCTTCCATCAACATGATGCACCAGGAACGTCGACCCGTCAGACCAAGCAACTGTTTTCCAATCCTCGATAGTCCAGCGTTGGTGTTGCTGTGCCCACAGGAGGCGTGCTCTCTTGTTCTTCATTGATAACAAAGGTACGCGATGTAGCCGTCGGCTGTTGTAGCACATTCGCGACAAAGTGCGAGTAGTGGTCCGTTGCGATATTTTGTTCTGCACACCACGGTTGTGATGTGCAACATTGTGGCCCGTCTGTTCGCTTGCACAATTCTAGCCATCCTCATCCTCCTCTGACCTCTCTCATCAACAAGTGATTTTCTTCCACAGGAGTGCCGTTGAGAGGATGTTTTCTGTTCGTTGCACCATTCTCGATACACCCTTGAAACTATCGTCCGTGAAAAGTTCAGGAGAACTGCCGTTTCAGAGATGCTTTGTCCAGCACGTCTTGTACCTACTACCATGCCACGTTCGAAGTCCGTTAGATCACTCCTTTTCCCCATTCTTGGTACGGTTTGTAAGCTTAACTGACACTAGAAAGGTTGTTCTGCTGCATTTAAATAAAATAAATAAATTTTATTTATTTTATTATATTTTATAAATAAATAATTTTATTTATATCCACAACTATGGTCATGTGACTTGCAACGTTGTGGTACAAACCATTTGTGTACACAGCAGGGGTGTACCTAATAAAGTGGCAGCACAGTGTATATACACTCAGTGATCATTGAATTATGACCATCCCATCCTAATGGACTATGCCACATAACCTGCAGAATAAAAAGCCAAACAACTTCGTTCGCTAGATAGTGGTAATTTGCATCTGGTCGTGCAAGTCAAAATGTTAAAGTAGCAATTATGGAACATAGTAAAGATCACGGAATTTCAAAAGGGCATAATTGTGGGAGCTCGTACTTCGGGCGCTTCAAAATCGAAAACGACACATCTTGTCGGTTGCTTACGGCTCAATGTGGTTAAGGTGTACAAATAATGGTGTCGAACGGGACAAACCACCTCCTGCCGACAGAACTGTAAAGGATTACGTAAGGTGGATGTTTGGGATAACTTGGTAAGCGAAGGGTGCAGCGCGTTGTACGGACTCAACGGCAGGTCACTATGCGAAAGTTGATATCACAATAACAATTTGGGGAATGCAAGAACAATATTTCAAATGACGATGCGCCGCGCACTCATGCGTATGGGATTCCACAGCAGACACCCTCTTCTCACCACTGATCATCGTTTACGGCGAATAACGTGGTGTCAACAACACGCTGGTTGGACACTGGAAGACTAGAAACGAGTGTGCTGGTCAGATGGGTCCAAATCCTGGTGCAACACGGTGACGAACGCCTTCGTCCGTGGTGTAAGCAACACAAGCCCATGACCCATCGTGCAGTGCCCACTATCCAGCTAAGTGGCGATGGTTGCTTAATATGGAGCATGTTTTGCTGGCAAGAACTAGTACCCCTGGTGCATATGGACCAATGTTTTACTGGTGAGGTTTATCGGTAGGAATTGTGGAAGTCTTGTGCTGAATGTCACGTTTGTGTTAAGCTGATGCTTTTTGTTATTTATTGTTGGTTTCTTTTGATGTGTTTGGTGTTAATTTGTGTTGGGGTATTTTTTAAACCTTTTTGAAATTTGGTGAACTTCGAGTGGTCTTAAATTAGTTAACTGGAGAGAAATTTGTAACGTTTCTCTGATTGTTGCTGGTAATGGCGGTTTCTTAACGGCTGCCATTGCGATAGCGTTATTGACTATCGTTATCGATATTCAGTTTATTTTTAAATTAAAACAGTGAACACTGTTTTAATTTACTATAACTAATTTTTTTTTATTAAAATCAACAAAAAGTAGCTTCCGATTGTTACAGAATTAAAATATTTAGAAGTTACAGATTGGCAGAAAGTTAAATTTTCAATTACATATACATAACATAGCCGCTCAAGTTAAGAGTTTTACTTGTGCACTGCTTAAAACATTACGATCGCATTGGGGGTTATCTCGAAAAACTATGATGCCGTACTACAAAGCGAAATTCCTCCCTACGGTGCTGTTTCTTGTATTCTCCTTATCTTGTGAACTCTTCTGACCGCGTGGTCGTCCGGGAGTATAAACAGAAAATTATTTATTTATTTTATGCTAAACAACGGCTTCTAACGGCCACTGACGAAGGCATGAAACATAATAATAAATAAATTTTCTGTTTATACTCCGGGACGACCAAACGGTCAGAAGAGTTCACAAGTTAGACAGAATACAAGAAACAGCACCGTATTCAGCAGTCACGGGCTTGAACCCCGGTCATTCAAGGCACGTGTACTTATGCACCCGCGCGCCTGACCACTAGGCTACGGCGGCCTTCTGCAAATGACATCCCAGAATGCTCAGAGTCATGTCTGTAAAGGCAAATCCGATCTAACTGCATGAAATTATTGGTACCACGTCGTCAAGAAAATACCTTAGCGATTTCGAAAGGAAGTTAACTTTTGGAGCGCGTTTGGTAGGAGCTTCGGTCACTAAGACTGCTGAACCTGCTAATGTTTCTAGAGGAACAGATTCCAAGGTCATTTCTGCACGGGAATATAAAGTGAAGACATTTGCAAAGGCAACGGTGGGCAAAACCGCATACTCCAAAATCGGAATCATTCGAGCATTAGTGCGATGTGTAAAGCGAAACCGGCGAGCAACAGCTAATCAGTTGGGCAAGATTAGCAGGACATCTAACCGAACTTCAGAAGTTCACAGACTTATAAATAAATTTTCTGTTTATACTTCGGGACGACCAAACGGTCAGAGGAGTTCACAAGATAGACAGAATATAAGAAATAGCACCGTATTTAGCAGTCACGGGCTTGAACCCCGATCACTCAAGGCACGTGCACTTATGCTTCCGCGCGCTTGACCACTCGGCTACGGTGGCCAATTTTTTGCTTCAAGGCCTTTGGTTTCAACAAATCTCAGCTCTACCTTGCTTTTATGTTTTATTAAAAGTGCAAGTATTGTTTTATTATACTGTATGCACAAAGTATTTATGTCTTATTATACGAGGTGTGGCGATAAGGTTCCCAGACTAGTGCAATATAAAGAACGTAAAATGAAGAAGTTTAAAAATGGTTTCATTTTTATTAAAAGTGATCACTTCCCTGACCGAATGCAGTTATTACCGTTCTAAAAGTTTCTTAAAAGAGTCAGCGAAGGCGTCCAAAGAGATTATGTTCAATTCGCCGGTTACGTTTTTTTATGTCCTCATTTTCTCAACATCCCAAAATCTTTTTCCTTTGAGGCCAGTTTTCACCTTTAGAAAGATGAAAAAGTCCGCTGGTGCTAAAGAGAGAGAGAGAGAGAGAGAGAGAGAGAGGGTAGGATGGATGGTTGATCTGTACAATGCCATGTTTCATCAGAAATATCTTCACAACAAGTGCTGAACGGACGACGGCATTGTAGTGCAACAAGAACCAACTGTCTTTCTGTCAAAATTGCAGCCTCGCTCAGAAAATACGTTTCAATAGACTTTAAAGTACCTGCACGTAGAACGCAGCATTGACGCTTTTCCCCTTCAGTTACAAACTGCCTTGTGTGTAGCACAGTGGTTATAATCACCGTCCTCCTCATACCGGGAAGATAATAGCTCAGTTCGAATCCCGTCAATAACCGAGGAGTTTTTATGGGCCTTTTTCACTACGTGGCTGAGTTACCGAGTCTCAGGCGACAGTAGCATTGTTTATTTCTCTCATAAACTCGGATTTTTCGCCCAGCAAACAGCATATCGACCACAGAACACATGCAATTTACAAATATATTATATACTGTGCATTACGGCCAAAGTTGATAATGCGTGTAAAACCTTACAACAGCAATAACAACAAGTACAAATTCTTAGTTAATCACACCCTGTTTGTCAGAAAACATGATGAGCATTGTCTTAATCCTGGCCTTCTGTAAACACAACTTTTTGGGCTTGGTGATGATTTTGAAGTCCACTGCATGCTCTGACGTTTCGTCTCTGGGTCGCACTTAAACACTCAAGACTCATCTCCAGTGACAATGCAGTCGAGGAAATTAGGATTGTCTTGACAAGTCTGGATGAAGTCTTCCATGATGACACTCTTCTGCTCATCCGTGCTGCTGTGCGGCATACATTTGACGAATCTTTTTGGGTCATCGCGAACACCCTGACACCTGTCTTTGAACTTTTATTTACCAATCTGGTACGACTTAAACTTTCATCACCATAAACAGTTTTCAATATTTCATACTTTTCTGTTGCAGATTTTCCCAGTTTAACGCAAACTTTGATATTCGTTTGTTGCTCTATTGAAAAACAAGGAATGTTAACGTTACTAACGAAACTGATTATTACTTACAAAACCTGTCAGCCTACTGGATAATCTCTGTACCACGTCCTCTTGAATAGCACAGTTAGTAGGATCGCCATCCTACCCACACCCGGCGGAAAAGACCTGAGTTTGAGTCCCGTTGATGACGTGAGGAGTTTTACGGGCCTTTTTTCAAAACGTGGCTGAGTTAGTCGATCTCAGGTATGGGTAGCATGTTTTTTTCTCACAGAAACTCGGGTTTTTCGTCTAATAAACAGAAACGAGACCACAGAACACACGCAATTTACAGACAATATACACGGAGTAATATGGCCTTATTCGCTAATGCTCATAAAATTTTTTAACCCCATCGAAGATGACCGCAACAGGACCAGTCAGAGAACTTGTATATATGTGTATGTATGTATTTACTAGGATATTTTGTGTTTTAATAATACAGTGTATTACTAAAACACAAATTATTTGTCATGTAATATTACATATTTGTGTTATTTTATGCACGGTTGTATAGGCATACTGTAAACATTTTGTATGTTTATTACTTATGGAAAATTGCAACTGTATTAAATTTCTCCCCACCGAGTTAAGGGTTGTTCAGGGGTGAAGCAAAAAGCAATAAATTGATTTAATAATAATAATAATAATACACGTTGTTATGACGTCAGAGTTAAAGAATGTTCAAAATCAACCCTTTCACATTGCCTTTTGAAACTAACCGTTTTTAATAATATTCGATTTTTCTATATTGCTTTTTCACATTTTATGTATTTTCTTCAGAATCCAGCAATGTTATTATAACAAAATAATAATAATAGTGCAGTAATAGTCATTATAATTATGTAATAATTTATGAATTTTCGTATTTAATTATTAAAATATAAAAAAACTATAAATAGGAATGAAGATAATAAAAATTAAAATCTATTTCGTAAAATGCATAATTATTGGTAAAGAATTGGTCTTGAGGACTACAACCCGCTTGCTGCAACAAACCATGCGTGCCCCCGACGATCAGCATTTTATCTCTTTTGGCTCCTAGCCAAAGAAGGTTTGACGCTGTTTGTTAGTTTGTTATTTGGTTTTTAGGAGCATTAGCAACTAAGGCCATATTGCTCCGGGAATATGCGGTGGTCATTCCCTGACCTTCCCGCATCCTCCGTATTTCGTGGTCACGGGCTCGAACCCCAGTCTAATCAAGAAGCGTGTGCTACGCACTACTGCTCCTGGCTACGGAGGCGCCAAGGTTGGACGCCCCTGCACTGTCACATACAAACATTTTTCGATTTGGTTAAGGTAACTAAAGAAAGGCCATTTTAAGTGTTACTTTTAAATATTATGTCATTTTGCACATAATCTTTAACCTAGAATAAAATACAGTAGATTATTCCTAGATAATGACTGTGATAGGATGGAAAGGAATTTTGAAAATGCACTGCTCACTCGGTGGGAGTGATCCCTTTTAATAGAATGAAACAACGCTCTAGAACTAGGATGCAAGCATCTGCATTTTTTTGTGGTTGTCCCAAAGTGAAATCATCCTACATATTTGTTAGAAATCCAGTCTCACCAAGTTTCCTTCCTTCTTAGGCTTTTTTCTAGGTAGAGGCATCCAATAGTATATATTACTCTTAAGTAGAGGTTAAAAAAAAAGGTTCTTTCAAGAGGAAAAAATCTTACTACCTCGCTTAAGATCGACTAGGTCAAGCACATTGTAAAAGACTCATAAAAATTCCTCGCATTGATAGGATTCGAACCCAAGCAATCCCACCAGGTCTGACGGTGATTATATCCACTGTGCTCGCAGCAAGGATGACAACGATCCGCATTTGGGATTAGAGCTATTTTCTTATACATATGTTTCTTGGCTGATTGGCCATTCCTCGAAACTTGGATAATGAAGAAGAAATTAGCGTGGTCGCCCATCTTTGGCCATAATGACTGTTGAAGTGCAATGTGGAAGATCTAAATTTTGGAGCTGTGCCAAATCATACCAAGGAGAACCTTCTTGGTCTTTCCCTAATTCCGCGTTCCAATTCATTCCAAGCAAGGTCAGTTGAGTTCAGAGCTTTGTGCTGACCACTTCAATGTCCCGATGCTATTCTCCTCAAGCTACCACAAAGTAAAGAGTTTGCAATCTTTACTTTGTGACATGGAGCGTAGTCTTGTTGGAAAATGTAAGGGCCGCTTCCATAAAATTCACGAAATTTATATGCTCAATGTTGATGTTGTGGAAAAAAAATCGACCACAATATCAATGGTGCGCAACATTTAGCCACTGCGACCAAAGAATCTAGTCCATACCAAGAGATACAACCACAGATCATGACACCTTTCCTTTCGACTTCACAGATGGGACAACACACCCAAGTATTAAATATTCTCCAGGCACTCTCCAAACTTAATCGTATCCATCAAACTGGAAGAGCGTGTAGCTTGACTCGTCGCTTAACACGAACGATTTTCATTGATCCATAGTCCAGGTTCGATATGCCGTGCGCTATGTCAATCGACGATATGTTTTTTTTTTTTTTTTTTTTTTTTTGTTATCTAAGACTTGTGGGTCGCAACTCTTCATGACATGCAGATCACTGCACCAAACTCAGGTTCTGCTGGGCCTGATTACGAGATTAGGTAAATACAGTAGCTGTCTCAAAGCGCGTGGGTTCTTATCAGTCAGAATTTTAGGCTTATTGGTCCTTTCTTGGTCTCAATGTAAACTCTGGATCTCTTTAACATGTTCCCAGTTGTCTACATGAAAATGTTTCATTCTTGAACATGCATAAATAACATGAACAGCCATTTTTCCCCACGTGACATCCGTCATCTTCCTATGAAACTCTGTTAGCCCTTTCCGTATACTCATCGTTCAGCAAACACGATTGAAATGAATTCCGGGCTAGCTGCTGATCACTTACATGTTCCAAAATATTTTCACATTTCGTTGTTTGTTTGTAGGGTTTTAGGCTCATCAGCAAATTAGGCCATATTGCGCCGTATATAATATGTCGTATGTTCTGTGGTTGATTTGTTATTTTACCGGACGAAAAATCCTAGTTTCCGAGAGAAAAACCATGGTACCCTCGCCTGAGACCGACTAACTCAGCCATGTTGTGAAATTCCTCGCGTTATTGACGGAATTCGAACTCAGGTCTTTCCACCCCGGTGTGGGAAGGACGATGATTACACCAACTGGATACCGACAAGGGCGCATATTTCGTAGCCACACACAATTTTCAGGAATCAGCGAGGTACTCCATGACTTTTGGCAGGATAGTGTAATATGAATCTGAGAAGTTTATTCATCGCTAATAGATAAACATCGGATATCTACTGCACACCGCAGTGGACAGCTGTGTTATTTTGTTTTTTTGGCAGTGTAATATACTGTATGCCTGTAAATGATCGTGTTGCCTATTTTTCTGGATTAAAACCGTAAAATCAGCACAGCATTTCAAACACACTTAATATACTCTGCTTTTCACATTATACTGCATCAAAATATGCATCTCTGCCATATGCATCCAGGGCATCGGCATAGTACAAATCACTTTCTCTTGTTTGAAGTTTCTATGTTTAATTTGAACAACCCTTATAATACACTCATAAATAACATGAGAAGATAGATGTAATTAAAGTTCACTACTCCGACACATCTGCAGAACAAACTAACTGAAGGAAAGCCTTCATATTTGGAAGGAAATGCAGAAGAAAATTATAGAAAATATGTTTAGTTCCAATAGTCGCTACGAGGGACTTTCGGTTCGCATACACCTGGAAGCCGAGTTTAAAGAGCTATTTAAAGACCCCTATTCTAATCTTTGCTTTTACCATATAACATGAACAGCGGGTTTAAGACGAACAGCGGGTTTAAGTTTAAACCCGCTTAACGCGGGTTTAAGACGAGTCTTCTACCTTGTAAGAAGACCCTCACTGAAGACCCCTAGTCTATCCCATTATCCAGATAAGATTGGCCATGCTCAATAACTTCCATCACGTCATCAAACAATTCGAATGGCTATTTGCAGTGCAGTTTCCAGCAATGGAAGTTATTAGGGAAAGGCTACAGAATATTTTATGGCTGGTGAAGCCCAGGTGTCGAATTTTGGATGAAGACAAAACAAACTCACGGGATTAGCAGTCCCACATGAACTCACCTAAAGTCTCTCTGTGTGACTTATGACAAAAATCATCACTGGTTCGTTCTTTTCTTGTTAGGTACGTTATCATATATGCGCCTGTTCGTCTGTATGTCTGTCCGTCCGAATATGGTGGACGCGCAGAAACAAAATGTTCTCGTTGCGCATAAAAGTATTCGTTTTTGTTCGTATTATTTTATCAGTTTATTAAATATCGGGGAGCGGCACTCATGGTTCCATCACTGCGACCGAATGTAGTCCACGCTACGAGAAACAACCCCAGGCTATTTACATCTCCCTTTTCAACCTCACAGTTTGCAATTATTGCTTCACAGTTGAATTTTTACTATTTACTTATTATATTAATTACAGCAAAAACGTTAAATACCGCTTATATTTCAATTGTTATTAAAATACAGAAATAAGTAAAATGGATTACTAAAACTTTGACAGTACACTACGCTTGTGTAATTTATTAAATCGCAGAGTCTGTAATACTGTTGCATTTCAGTGTTATAAAGTGTATTACAAAACGTGGAGTGAATATTACGAAGGTATGTGCAGTGTAGAGAAAACAAATACTTTTTATTATTATTATTATTGTTGTTGTTGTTGCTCTTATATTATTTCTCCCTGATTGGGGGATTCCACTCCGTGACGGGTACTGCTACCAAGTACACAGAGTGGTTGTAATGTCTGATGTTACTATCGGTCGAGGAAATCTCTGACTATCCTACAGGTGTTCAGGATTGCGACTTTCCGGAGTTCCATTTAAGTGTTCACTGGGAGACCTATTGCTGCTAGGCTTCTATGTAGCGTCTTTGGTACCATACCGGTTGTTGACACGATGATTGGGATGGTTGATACTTCTTGCATATGCCACATCTCCTTGATCTCATGTCTCAGGTTCGTGTACTTCCTAATTTTTTCCTCATGGGTTTTCTGGACAGTGCTAGTGTTCGGCACCGCTTTGTCAATCAGATAGATAGCCTTTTCCATCTTGTCCACAAGGGTTATGTCCGGTCTGTTGTGCGGGATGGTCTTATCCGTTATTATGGCGCGGTCTCAGTACAGCATGTGGGTTCGGGTCTCTAGTATTGCCTGAGGTTCGTCCTTGTAGTATGGTACACTTTCTTTGGTCAACTGGTATTTCCTCGCTGGCTTCTGATGTATTATCCTGGCTACCTGCTCATGTCTATGAGTGTACTCAGTTTGGGTGATCACCTTGCACCCCGCGGTGATGTGTTGGATCATTTCTGAGGCCAGGTGGCATCGTCGACATGTGTCATCTAACATTCCGGGCTCCTTTGAGATGTATTTTCTATAGATTCTGGTGTTGATTACCTGGTCTTGGATGGCCAGCATGAATCCTTCAGTCTTGGGGAAGAGCGTCCTTGTTGTGAGCCATGCATTGGAAATAATGTTATCGATGTGATCTTGATGGAGATCATTGTAGTGTCTGCCATGGAGTGTCTTCTTTGCCCATCTTTCTGCCGTCGTTTCTTGTACCGTTTGGGCGGGAGGAGTTTCCTCGCTTAGGTTGAGCGGGGTATACCACTTATCTATCTTCCTTATGGCCTGGTGGAATGGTGCTGTGTTGTTCTCGAAATAATCTTTCAGGTTAACTATCACTGTTTTCTGTTGTTCTGTCAGGTCTATCAGGCCCCTTCCTCCCTCTTTCCGAGGTATTGTTATTCTCTCCACTGCTGACTTCGGGTGGTGTTGGCGACTCTTGGTCATCATTGTCCTTGTCTTTCGCATGATATCTTCTAGCTCGGTGTTAGTCCAATCTATGACCCCGAATGTGTATGTTATTACTGGAGCTGTATAGGTGTTTATGGCTTTAACTGTGTTCCGTCCATTCCATTTTGTTTTCAGCAGGCTTCTGAGTCTCTGATGATATTTTTCGGCCAGGCACGTCTTGATTTTCTTGTGTTCCAACTGCTCAGCCTGCATCACCCCTAGGTATTTATAGGCCTCTCCTTCTGTCATAGCTTCGATCTCATTACCAGTCAACAGCTGGTAGTCCAACTAATTTTCCCTGGTGCAGTGTATGGGTCTTGCATTTTTCTAGACCAAATTCCATCCTGATGTCCTTGCTGAATTCTTCGGTGATCCGGAGTAGTTGCTGGAGTTGCTTCTCGGTTGCCGTGTAGACCTTGATGTCATCCATGTACATCAGATTGGTGAGGGTGTACAGGTTCTTTCTTCCTTCTTTGAGGTTATATCCATACTTGCTGCAGTTGAGCATGGTGGATAGTGGGTTGGGTGATAGACAGAACCATAGTGGGCTCAGAGCATCTCCCTTAACGATTCCTCTTACAATGGGGATTGGCCAGGTTGTAATGTTCTCTACCTTAATGGTGGTACTCCATTTCATTTCGCCATTGTTGCTCCTAGGAAGTTTGTCACTATTGGATTGACCTTGTAGATCTTCATGGTCTCTATTAGCCAGCTTTGAGGTACGGAGTCGAAGGCCTTGTGGTAATCGATGTAGGCCGTGTATAGGTTGCGGTGCTTCTTGAAGGCTTGCTCCATAACTGCGGCATCTATGGTTAATTGCTCCTCCGCTTGCATCCTTTCTGCTGTTCGGCCATTATGTTCTGACTCTCTAAGTGGTCTGATATCTTCTTAGTTATGCAGCTGGTCAGAATCTTGTACATCGTTGAGAGGCATGTGATTGGCCTGTATTTTGCCGGGTTTCTTGTGTCTTCATCTTTAGGCTTCAGATATGTGACTCCTTCAGTGATAAACTTCGGGATTGTCTCCGGGTGCCTTATCATTCGAGTGAACTGCTCTGCTAGGTGCTTGTCTGTGTGTGCAGGTGAGCTTCTTGTACCAGTAGTTGTGGATGTTATCAATTCCCGGGGTTCGCCAGGGTGTGGGTGTTCCTGATCGACTGTTTTACTTCTTCTCGAATCTCCCACTCTCTCATCTCTTGTGTGTCCTTCATTTTCTTCCGTTCTACTTCTATCCAGGGTGATTTGCTGTTATGTCTTACTTCACTGCTCCAGATATTTCCCCAGAACTCTTCGATCGTCTTCTTCTCGGGTGGTCCATTTCCTGATTTTTCACCTTCACCTAGTTTCCTGTAGAAAATTCTTTGGCCCTCATCGAAGATTCGATTGTTTATTTTCCTCTGGGAGCTCTCTTTGTATCGGTGAAGTCTCTTGCTGAGTACGAGGAGGTTCTGCTTCAGTGTGTCTAAATATTCTCCTGTTATCTGATTTCTGGTCTCATGTTTGCTGTGGGAGCTGTCTTTCTTGAGGATGCTCTTCATCTTTCCAATCAATTTCTTACTTCTATTACCCTGTTGGTACTGGATCAACCTATCTTGACTCTTAATTCTTCTATCTTCTGCTGAAGTCTTCTTTCCCAAGCTGGCAGTTTCTTCTGTTTTCGGTTCTTCTGCTGCTGGTCTCTCGTTTCTTTTCCATTAATCCTAGTGGCTGCTATGGCAGCACAGTATACGGCTGTGTGGATAGCCTCCAGCTTTGCACCATTGTTGTCAAGGTAATGTGGCATTATTTCCCGACTGAGGTGGTCTGTTACTCTCCACAGGATTTTATTTGGCCTCTGCTTAGGTATCACGTGGGTTCTTGTGGGGTTCATTCCTTCGAATTCTGTTAGGGCCTTCTTCCACTCGTCTTCTGTTCTGGATAGCATGACTTCGTCTCTTTCCACATCAGCTACTCTGGGTTGTATTTCTTCTTGCTGTTCCTCCTCCAGTTCCATGGTATGCTGTTCCTCCTCTGGTTCCATATTGACCATATTCTTTGTGCTTTGTAGCAGATCGCTGACATCCTGCTTGATTTTTTCCAAGATGGCAGGAGCTATTGGGTTCTTCGTGACGATGGTCCTTCTCTGGTCTGCTAATCGCTGTTCGGTGACCTGAATATCCGGGTATCGTTCCAACCACTTGGTATGTAGTCGCAATGTGTACATTGTCATATCGGTCTCTAGCCTGATTATTTCATAGTATGCTCGCATGATGTATGTATTCATTTCAATGCTCCACTTCATGCGTTGGCGTTTTCTTCCTTCCTGGGTGGTCACTAGCGCAGTTGCGCAGGAAACACTTCCAGTTGGTGAGGCTGGATGGTCTTGCCCTTCTCTTGTGGTAGACAGTGCCACTTGCTTCACTGTCTTGCTCGGGAGACAGTCTCCAACTTTTCGAACCGACCCCTCTGCCTAAGGCCTGAACGCGAGTGACTTTATCCTGCGCCACACTCGATGCAGTATGAATAATATTTATCTGCGACATCATCCATCTATGGAGGTGGACTTGTTTAGCTTCGGCTTATGTCCAGTGGTTTATTTAGTTAGGTCTCGCAGGGGACACCAGATGGCGCCACTATCTTCCTCAGCCGTCACCCCGACCTTGGGGAAGGTAAGTCCAATGGGGTAACTTTCGCGTTTTTTTTAAAAATATTATTATTATATTGGTCTCCCAGCGTAATAGAGCCGCGTTCGCTTCCACCAATGTGGGATTCGAACTCGGGTACATCAAGCTGGTAGCCCAGTGTCTTAACCACCTGGCCATCGCGCCCCTTTATTATTATTATTATTAATATTAATAATAATAATAATAATATTATTATTAATATTAATAATAATAATCATAATAATATTATTATTATTAATATTAATAATAATAATAATAATAATAATAATAATAATAATAATAATAATAATAAGGATAAATGGAGCATTATAAATAACATGTTAAGTACAAGGAAGAAAAAGTCAAGGGGAAACCAAATTAAAACACTAGTAGAACAGATTTCTGGTGCAAACAAACAATATGAGGCTGCAAATAGGTTTGCCAAAGCTGTATTAGATCTCAACAGATATTTAATACATTATTGCCAAAATTCCTTTACTCAACAAGATAGGCTTCCTCAGATTATGAACTCTTGTGTAGTCTTAGCTCCACATTATACTGAGATTCTTAAAATTATAGAACAATTAAAGAACAAGAAATCTTACGGACCGGACTGTATTACAGTAACCGAAGTAAAGAGAAACAAAGAACTGTTCTCTGTTCTCTTGGTAGAGCTAATAGCACGGATGTTAGAGTCGGGAAGCTATCCTACAAACTTACTGTCATTTAAGATAATTCCTATATATAAAAAGGGACCACCAGATGACTTTTGCAACTACAGACCAATAACAATACAGTCAGTTTTAAATAAGATAATAGAAAATTATATATTTTTCCATATAAGCAAATATTTACATCAATATGGACTGTTAAACAGCTCTCTATTCTCATATCAGAAGGGCAAGAGCACACAGACATTATTAGAGAACTTAATAGACTCTCTAAACTTACATTTAAACAACAATAACTTCATATTGATTTTATTTATAGATTTGACCAAAGCTTATGACCTAATTGATATCCCAATATTGCAACAGAAATTACTGAAATATGGAATAAGGGGAAGACTCAATCAACTACTAGCAAATTATTTAACCAAGAGAAAAATAACAGTAGAAGTAGAAAATACAAAGGGGAAATCTTATAATGTAAAGAGAGGAGTACCTCAGGGCACTCATGCTGGGCCAATCATGTTCAACATCTATATAAATGACATATTCGAAGTAATTAAGAACTCCTTTATAAAAATTTATGCAGATGATATAATCTTATATACAATAGGAAAGGACCTAACAAAAATGGCAAATGATTTACAACAGGATGCAATACATTTACAATCTTGGCTGCACGATAACAAATTAGCACTCAGCTTTGAAAAAACTAAATTTTTGGTAATAAGGCCTCCTCATCAAACCTTGGACATTCAACCCTCTATCAAATTGCACAAACATGATTGCCTACATGAACAGAATTTCCAGAATTGCGAATGTCTAACTGTGGAAGAAGTCTCAAATCATTGTTACCTTGGGTTATGGATCGACTACAGTCTAAGTTGGATAATGCATATAACAAACTTGTACAAAAAAAATGAGATTTTATGTGTACTTTTTCTACTACATTAAGAATAAGTTAAATCTTAGAACAAAAGTAACCTTATATTATGCATTAGTGGACTCCCAACTCAATTATTTAGTAAATATATGGGCACGAGCAAATAAAACAGAAATAAGGGCAATAGACAACTTAATGAATAGGATTCTGAAACTTTTAATGGGGACAAACTCTTGGAATGACCTGAATAAGAGAAGGCAATTTTTGTTGAAACATAAAATATTGTATCCAGTTCAAAAACTAAAGTTAAATCTATTCTTAAAAAATCTTAACACTATTTTTGAAGAGTCGAATCTGCAAAGAAATGTCTCACATAATTTAAGGAACCCAAAAGCAATTACTTTGCCTCACCCTAGGATACTAAATAGATTTGGAGATTGGCACACAATGAATGTAATAAACAACTTGTTGGCTAGCATTGATTTCAGGCTCAGGAGAAGTTATCCCATCTCCAAATTAAAATTCCTAATAAGAAAATTCTTGATACTCAATGACACAGTAGATTAGAATTGATATGCAGATAAACTACCTCTGTTTACAGTGTGGAATATACTATGTGTAGTGACTTCATAGTCTTTTCTGTAAGATAACAAATTTGTACAAAACTTGTAAAGGAAGAACTACAACTTGTTGTCAAGAAATTTACTTTTCTTAACAAGTTCATTTATTGTAAACGAATTCTCTTGATAAATAAAATTGTATTGTATTGTATTGTATTGTATTGTATTATTATTATTATTATTATTATTATTATTAGCCATGTGGTGCAAGGAAGCCTGAGGCTTATACTGCATCAGCCAAAAAAAATTTCTGAATAACCCTAAGAGAGAGAGAGAGCCAGAAGTAGAAAGGAATCACTAAGAAAGAGCAGAATGATGATATCCAGCTCAGGACCCTGGGTGTGCTAAGTCTATACTCACCAGATGTGCGCCCCTGGGGTTGATGGATTAATGTCCATTTTATATACTATTAGCTAATAATTAGTAATTGATTAGTATCAATATAATTATTTATTTACTTTTCGCTTCTGTAAATCGCATAAAAGGAAAAAATCACTTAATTTAAAATATAAAAATGTGACGCACCTAAAATGTAACGCACTACGTACATTAACTAACCAGTAATTTTTTTAGTTAGCCCTGCTATTCCATATATCAAATATTTTAGACAAATTGAGACAGCCGTTTTCGTCGAAAATGACATACCACCTCCACACTTAACAACGGAGGATTTTTAAGTAATTCGCAATTTTCCATCAGTATGAATATCCTACAGCGTGGTCACTTTGTTCAAGTGACTTGAATTCCCTTGACTTTCGGCTTTCTGAAGATTAATGTCCAGTTTCTGAGATTTTGGTGGACATGAAAGCCAGTATGGGCAACATCCATTCTTCTTCCTTACGAGCTACCACCTAAAACAGTGCTTCGTTTGGAGCATGTTTTGGAATACGAATAACAAGCTGGATAATTCCTTTCTTCTTTTTATCCTGGTATATCTGTCCGTGGTTAATCTTATTTCTAGAATAAATGCCACATGTCCATATCCCAGTGATGACTTTTAGGAACTAAAATTCCCTTAACTTTCCCTTTAATATTTAATATTATTAAATTTAATATTTAATCGTACATATTAAATACGACTTTGTTCCGTCAATTAGTTGCCGCCGCAAATGCGTTGGAGTGAACCTTGATTGTAGCCATCCTCTGCTATTGGTTATTATTTTAAACAGCCAGCATGTGATATGCTTATACTACACTATACAAGCCTTGCCGATGATGTCACCATCTCCATTGAGACTGACAGCAGAGCTTCTCTGGAGGCCAGAGGAAACCAAGCACTTCAAATCCTTCAGGATTGGGCAGCCCTACACAAGCTAAGACTCACCCCAGAAGACACAATCCATTCTCCTGAAGGGATCACTGCAGCCTACTAGAAACCCCACTATCAAAATTCAAGGCCAAACCATCAAGCCAGCTTCCACGTTAAAACTACTGGGAACAGTACTTGACCCTATGCTCATTTTCTCTCCGCATCTTGCACCACACGAAAGTGAGAAACTACACTGCTCTCATTGCACGGGTGAGTCGTCGTGATTAGATATTGAACCGACGCACCCTTAAAGTTCTGTGAAAATCAATCTTCCTTCCCTACATAACATATGGATCTGAGGTCTGGTTTCGCAGAGCAACTCTTTACAACAAAAATCGTAAACTGGGAACCATCCAGCCCACCATCCTTCTTACTTCTGTACGGTTAGCAACCCAGCCCTTTCAGATTCTTGCGGGCGTCCTTCCGCTCCACTGGAGGTTATTCGAAGCAGCCTCCACTACTGTCTATCAAGGGTCATACCAGCAATTATCCTTGGACACTCCATCAATAACCTGAATGAAATTAGGTAGGAAAAGAAATAAATTGCCACCCTACTACTTCAGACTTGGCAGGGCAGATCAACTACAACCGAGAAGGGCCCAATCACCAAGAAATTTATATCTTATGTGAATGCCGCATTTCCCAAGTCTCCAAATTGGTTCTCTCCTGGTCTTTATCCCAACGACCTAGTTACCAAACACGGATCAATAAACACCAAACTAACGTCCATGGGAATTATTGACACCCCTACTGTGCATGTAGTGAAATAAAAGACTGGAACCATCTAGTATATACCTGTCAACATTATGAGGACCTCCGCAGCATCCTGTTTACTCGTATACAAGACAACCCTCAAGGAAATGAGCATTTATTCATCACAGAAGAAAACTACTACTATGAGTTTACCAAGTTTGCACAAGCCCTCTTCACAAGACGGAACACCTGATGGCGCTTATTGCTCCATTGATTGCTCCATATAAGATGCCACTTTATAACAAAAATATATTTCAACCCGAAGGATCGAGAACACTTTGTGCTGTGGGAGGTGGAGTACTACAGAGCCCTCTCACAATTTGCGCACGAACTGTTCACCAGACTGCGAGCACTACCACAACTTCTCTAGACTCGACACTGGAACTCTGACAACCGAAACGGACAACCATGACTATGACTTTACTGGATGGGACCTGGGTCCCAGGAGTGACACCATCCCACAGTGACATCCTGATTATTGGACCAGCAGTAGACGGGATCCTATTCCAAGACTGACCAACTATTGGATGGGACGCTGTCGCGGACCTGACGAAGCCGCAGCTTTGCTGCATACACGCCATGTTGGCGATCTGAGCTGGCTCCCTTGTCCGGCCCTTTCTTCTCCCTCACCCCGGCGGGGGGTGACTGCTTCGCTGTCTCCTGCCCTCCTCGCAGACACCACTTTTCCCTCTGGTGGAGCATGGACATGCCCCACTGATTCCACCTGGGGTCGCCTTCCCTATTGACCTCATTCTTCCGTCTTTATCCCCCTCTATCTGTACGCAAGCCAATGCCCCACACGTAAGGCGCCTCTGTAGCCAGGTGGGAAGGAGCAGCAGTGCGTAGCACACGCTTCTTAATTAGACCGGGGTTCGAGCCCGTCACCACCAAATACGTAGGATGCGGAAAGGTCAGGGAATGACCGGAGCAATATGGCCTTAGTTGCTAATGCTCCTAAAAACCAACAACAACTCCACACGTAAAAAAAAAACGTATCTAAATTACACTGTTCGCCCACCATTTTGGCTTTTCCAGTTCTAGCGCAATATCCCCATGCAATTTTTTTTTTTTTTTTTAGGTGCTAGCCATTGAAATCTCAGGAAACTAGGTGGCAGAACCTGCCAGAGTGCAAATTTAAACTACTGGTTACCTGGTCTGCCTCCACGGGGCGAAGTACGGGCAAAGTTGGGCTTCAGCAGGGGTCCAGCGTCTAAATGGACAGAGGAACAACGGTACATAACATTACACACTCACATGATCCATACACTTTTAAATCTCTGGCCTTCCCAGTGAATTGGTATACTCACAATGAAAGCAATGTGGAGATGGGGGAAACCCCTGGTGCCGTTAGACACTTAACACACTTTGCACTTTACACTTATACCAAGATGAGGTTATGTTATGTGTGAGTTAAACGTCAAAGCAAATAAGGATATGAGGAGCCAGTATATTGTGCCTGTAACTGTGTGTATTATCCAGTCGATTTGCTGCTTGCTAGGCGAAAAATCCAGGATTCCGAGAGAAAAATACCATGCGATCCTTGCCTGAGACCAACTAACTCAGCCACGGTGAAAAACGCTCATAAAAGTTGCTCGGGGGTACAAACTTAGGACTTTTTTCCACCCGGTGTGGGTGGACAGGACTTATAACCAATTAAAAGACGATCTTGTTTATACTCCCGCACGACCACCAGGTCAGTGGAGTTTACAATAAATCAATCAATAAAAATGTTAAATCGTATTTAGCAGTCGCGGGCTTGAACCCCGGTCCACACAAAGAGCGTGTGCTATTGCATTCGCGCTCCTACACGAGAGGAATAGCCAGTAACAGGCCTGTTACTACAGGAGAGGGATAGCCAGCATGTGTATGCGCGCGCGCTCGTGTGTGTGTGTGTGTGTGTATGTGTGTGTGTGTGTAATAGATTGCCATTTCGTATTTAAATATGCGTAACTTTTAATACCAATTTTTTTATCGACTTTGGGTTATGGACGTATGTGTCGCTACACTTTTGACCATGCAGTGTATATATTTGCAGTAATACTAAAGACTAGCTTTTCTTTTGCGCTCGGCACACCACGCATGTTTAACTTGCTCATGTATGTAGCGTACGTTGGGCGGAAAACCTAAACAGATTTCACGTTACAACCCGCGCCTCTTAACCGAAATAAAAAAAATAATAATAATAAAACAAACAAACAAAAAAAAAAAACTAGGGGGCAAGCTACGGGTTTGAGAGGTCATCAGCACTCAAGAGGCAAGAGTCCCGTAGCCTGTCAAGCACGATTAGGGATGCTAATTGTGACCCCAAGTAGGTGGTAATCCAGGGCCTCGGTCCACGGCGGTCGATACAAGCAACTTAAGGCCTGCCGCCAGCTTCTATATCGCACCGGTCCATTTGTATAGATGCTGGTAGCACAGGCGAAACGAACTAGGGAAAACGAAGAGAAGAGAGGAGAGGAGGAGGAGGAGGAGGGAGGGGGGGTCTGTTCCTGCGCCGCGTCTCGTGCAAGGCTTATTTACCTTCCATTCAACGCTGAATGGGGCCATTCAATGGTCGGCTGTAGTGCTTTTCAACAGCTTTCTCTCCTTGGCGGCCCTACTGAATGGTTTTCAATTTTGCATCAGACAATGGCCAAATCATGGTGAATAGGGCACGCGTTGATCTCGTTACACGTGGTAATAATAAACGTCGATTTCCCCTGAATACCCGGTATTTGTCCGGTGTCTTTCATTATGTCATGGACAAAGGGCCCCCTTTCAGCCTCCAGTCTTCCCTATTCATGGGTTCTTCTTTCCACCACTTTTGTTACCGTGAGCGAACGGTATGGTATCCATATGTGTTCAAACTACACGTAATACGCCTCACCTCAGCCTTTCAATGCAGCTCAATGGCTCACTGAACACCACGGTACGATATCCTATTCATCCCTTCTTTTTTCCCTCCCTCTCTCTCTCTCTCTCTCTCTCTCTCTCTCTCTCTCTCTCTCTCTCTCTCTCTCTCTTTCTTCTCTTTTCGCAGAATATTTTCCTCTGTGAATTGTGAGGGAAGTGTCGCCTGTTTCGGTCAAGGCGTTGATGTGGAAGGCAACTAGAGACGTGTTTTGGAAAACGAAGCCACGAAAGGAGCTATATTGTGGTTGAGAATATGTATGTGTGTGCGTGCGTGTGTGTGTGTGTGTATCGTCGACGATATTATGTAGAACAAGGTAGCGTTGTGTGTGTGCCACTCGCTTGTCCGGACAATGTTCAGCCTCTTGCGGTGCCGAAGAAAGATTTTCCAAGATTTCGTATATTGTCTCCGCGCGCACACAATAAGTCCTTTTTCCCGCGAGTGTGTTGGAGCAAGCAAATGGAAAACATTTAATTACGCGTCTTTGTGAACGAACTTTCAACCGTGTTATGGGCTGCGAGGATGGCTTAATTAAGACACAGCGTTCGTGGATTAAGACACAAAACGCGCGTTAATTGAAGCCACCAAATGTTTATATCAAAGTAAGTTATATTGCCTTTATCGCGTTTCTGCTTATTAACCTTCAATATTATCCATCGTGCTCGCATAACGCGCAGTCTAATGTGATCGAAACCGATGGGTGTGCTACTGTGGCGCCGCCTACAAAAGACTCGCTCACTAGTAGTTTTGTGAAGAAATCATCGAACTCAAATTAATACTAACACACTGGAGACAGGATACTTAATTAAGGGAGAGATTAGCCAGCATCCGCATCCCTCCCAAGAGACATCGCTGCTTGACAGCATCTTACACAATAACTCATTAGCTGTGAAGCATTGTTGTTTGTAAGAAAATTAAGGGACTGCAGAAAGTTAGATTTTGTCCTAGTTGGGGCAGGTACAATTCGTGTGCGTACATCGAGGGGTAGGAAACGAAGTTGGGTTCATTATTTTCTACTTGTAGACGTAAGGGCGCAAGACGTAAGTCCTTGCCAGTTGGTTCAACGTTTCGCACTTTCCTGTACATAATGATACAATATTGTTGACTTACCTACTGTTACATCGCGAATCACTATTCTGTTTAAGGCTAAAATGACAGAAGAGATTTGCATATGAGAATTGATCAAGTTACCTACGGACAAGCATTAATTAAACAAATTATTCAAATATTAAGACAACGATAAGTATTTTTCATTAATTTATTCAATAAAAGCCAAAATGACAAAGCTACCCAGTTTCTTAAAATATGATTTAAATAACATTAAAGCCGATTTCCTGAATTTTTGCATATCATAAAATTCAAGAGAAGGCAAAACTGAAGTATAATATGTTAATGTTAGCTTAAGTCGTTTATTTCGAATAATCATGGTATTTCTTGGGCAGTCAATATATTTGTGCAAATACCCGTGATTGTATGAGCCTTATAAATAACCATTGCATATGTATTAATATTAATTTCCAGGTTAATTACTTAGGGCCCAGTCATAGAAAGTTTGGACTCCGTGCTACGGTTAACCTACCAAAGTAAAGAGCACATATACTTCTGAATACAACATGCATTTCTTAATAAAATTAATACCATGCATTTCTTAATTAAAATAATTTTCGCGGAACCTAGATTTCTGTAATTACCACTCTTACACCACAAGATAGTTTATATAACTATTAACTGAATAACTATATATTAAAGTAACGTTACAGGAACCTTGCCAAAGCTCATCCTCAGACCATGCATAAGCTTTTGCCAGCTTCCTGCTTGCCGAATGTCCCAATTCGTGCAGAACGTGCAGTCGGAATTTAGACATTCGGCAAGCAGGAGAGTGCTCTAGATTCCATGGAAAACCACCACGTAACGTCCTTCTCCAACTAAATTAAAAATAATTTTCCTGAGATGCATGTTGGGACACCTTTGGCCATAACGACTGTGTGCACAGGGGGCCGGCCCAAGCTATGGTAACCAGGCTATCGTCTGGGTCACTGTTATCACAAGGGCGCATTTGCTACAACTAACACTGTTTTGATTTCTGAATTTTCTATATATATTTTTTTAAAATCGTATTTAGTAATCTTTATTGTGCGTAAGGACACGATACAATGCACCCATATCTAGTTAACTGTTTAAAAAATCTTTGGAAACATTAAGTATCAAATATTTAAGTACTGAAATTAATTCCAAATTGTCAAAACTATTTCGAAAGCAATAGCCTACAAGGGAACGTTCAGCTTTTACCAATTAAAATAATACATATCGCTAGAGGGCGTCATTTAGCAACTTGCGTGAAGGCGTTGAAAAACCTCGCGTCGGCTCACTACGCGAATACGCTATCGGTTGATATAGAAACTCTGGCTAATCATTGAACTCACAAGGCCTGACGTAGTCCAGTGGTCAGGAACGAAAGTGCATAGCACGCGTTCCTTGAATGGACCGGGGTTCAAGCCCGTGACTACTAAATACGATAAATATTTGTATTGACGATTTATTGTGAACTCTACTGACTTGGTTGTCGTGCCGGAGTATAAACAGAAAATTTATTTTTTATTTATTTAAACCCGAAAACATAATTCTCTATATTCTAATTTTCGTAGTACAATAAATCATAAAAGAGAAATAATTGAATAAAAATAGTCCATATCAACATTAAATTAAAAATGGAACGAATATACGTTTGCATGAATATAATAAAAACGCTTTAAATATAAATAAGATTAATGAGTGCCGCATCTTGCCTCAAGAGGCTCACATCTGGTGAGTATGGGCTTGGCACACCCAGGGTCCTGAGCTGGATATCATCATTCTTCTCTTTCTTGGTGATTCCTTTCTACTTCTGACTCTTGTTTTCTCTCTCTTTCTCTCAGGATAATTTAGAAAATTTTTTTTGGCTGGTGCAGCATAAGCCTCAGGCTTCCTTGTACCATATGGCTAATAATAATAATAATAATAATAATAAATAATAATAAGATAATTGATAGAAATAAAAATCCCTGTCAGGTTACATTAACCAATACCGCAGAGGTGCATTTGCACTTCTCAATAAATTCTTTTTATTGTTATCGGTTCAGATTACACTACCCAACAAGATTTTTACCTCCAGCAAATCAATGGTTTTTTCTGTTCAAGTTTTATGTATAGAATTCAAAATCAATCATAAAAATTTCCTGTCACGTTTCAGTTTTAAGATATAGATAGATAACTGGATTCTGTACAAAGATATTGCTGTTTGAAATACAATTTTTAAACTTATTAACTTTTGGTCGGTGTTTTGTTTATTGGGTTAAAAGTTAAGTAAGTACATCATTACTGTTCTTGCAATATAGTATATTTTGATTTTGATGCACTTTTCCAGACAAGTCAGTATTTTTATTAATTTTATTACACTGTTCAATATATAGCGTTTGATAAATTACTACAAGAATTCACCTTCTGTTCAAATTTACCAATTTCTTTTAACGTTTTTAGGTTAATGTATTGTTAATATAGAGGAGACAAAGCACAGAACTTGCGCCAATCACCCAGACAACTTCTGCTATGTTTCTGGACACTTAACCCCGAAAATTCAGAGGAAGAAAATATACAATGTCACAAAAGTTGCATATTTATTGTACTTCGGCTGCAAGATCGGTGACCAAGAAAAAAATTGGGCTCCACATATCTGTTGTATTACTTGTACAACGAACTTAGGGCTGTGGTTATATGGCAAGCCGAGAGCATTACCTTTTGCCGTCCCTATGGTGTGGCGCGAGCCCAAGAATCATTTCGACGACTTCTATTTCTGCATGACAAAAATAAAAGGTATTTCCAAAAAGAGCAAGCACTGCGTCAAATGTCCAAATATACCATCAGCAATTTGGCCAGTGCCACACGGTAAAGAACTGCCAGTACCTGTGCCACCAAAATCTTGCGGTATTGGAAGTAGTGATGAAGGTACAGAAGAAACCGTTTTACCAGATGTCGCGGAACCATGTACTTCACATGATTTGGACTACGAGCCAGAAAAAGAAAAGACCTCATACTACACTGAACAAGAAGAATTAAGCGACTTGATCAGAGACTTGGGCTTCCCCAAAGAGAAGGCTGAATTACTCGGATCCAGACTACAACAGTGGAACTTACTCGCCAAAGGTAAAAACATTAAAATAAAAAATTAAATTTTCTGTTTATACTCCGGGACGACCAAATGATCAGAGGAGTTCACAAGATAGACAGAATATAAGAAACAGCACCGTATTCAGCAGTCACGGGCTTGAACCCCGGTCACTCAAGGCACGTGTACTTATGCACCCGCGCGCAATATAGCTTAAGCGAAATGAAGAGTTTTCAAGGTATTTTGCAATAGAAAACAACATGTGTGTGTCTGCAAAGACGTCGTTGGCCTTATGCATGAACTGAACATTGATCACAATACCTCTGAATGGCGTTTGTTCATTGATGCGTCAAAGTTAAGTTTGAAAGCAGTATTGCTTCATAATGGAAATACTTTACCATCAATTCCTCTTGTTCATACTATTGGCCTGAAATAAACTTACGATAGTATGTCCCAGTCCCAGATTCTTGCTGCTATACGTTACAATGACTATGGTTGGAATATTTGTGGTGACCTCAAAATGATTGGACTGCTTGTTGGGTTGCAAGGTGGTTTCACTAAATACTGTTGTTTCCTGTGTTTGTGGGATAGTAGTGCAACAGCCAAACACTACGTTGTACAACACTGGGATAAGAGAGATGAATATATTCCCGGAAAAAGCAATGTAAAGTATTTTCCAATGGTTGAACCACAAAAGGTTTTTCTTTCCCCTTTACACATCAAACTTGGACTGATTAAGAATTTCACTAAGGCACTGGATAAAGAAAGCAGAGGATTCGCATATTTATTGGAAATGTTTCCAAATTTATCTCATGCAAAGCTGAAGGAAGGAATTTTCATAGGTCCTCAAATAAGAAAGCTCGAATGATGCTGAACTGGCTGCATGGAACTCTTTCAAGGCTGTGGCACACGGATTCCTCAGAAAGAAGAAAAAAGAGAACTATAAGCAACTGGTGACAAACTTGCTGAAATGTTACAAGAACATGAGGTGCCGAATGTCATTGAAAATGCATTTCCTTCATTCCTATCTGGATTTCTTTCCTGAAAACTTAGCAGGTATCAGTGACGAACAAGGAGAGCGCTTCCACCAAGACGTATCTGCAATGGAAAACCGATACCAAGGTCGCTGGGACTCTGCCATGATGGGAGATTACTGTTGGTTCCTTAAACGGGACAGCAAACTGGAGTATAAAAGGAAATCATTGAGTGGGAAACATGTCTAAGTAACATACATTGTGCTGCCATTTTATTAGGTACACCTACTTAGTAGCGTGTTGAGTCTCCTTTACCTTTCAAAACAGCCTGAATTCGTCTAGGCATAGATTGAACAAGATGCTGAAAAAGTTGAGCAGGAATGGAGTGCCAGGCAGACATGAGTGTGTTGCGCAGTTCCTTGAGATTCGACGGAGGTGTAAGACCTCTGACCTCTCTCATCAAAGCGAACCTGCAGCGAACAGCCCTTTCCAGCTCATCCCAAAGATGTTCAATAGGATTGAGATCCGCGTACTGAGCGGGCCACTGCAGCAAAGAAAAGTCATTGTCATGTTCCTGGAACCATTCCATAGTAATTCGGGCTTTGTGCACCGGCGCATTATCCTGCTGGAAGTAACCATCTGACTGAGGATAAACTGTCAACGTGAACGGATGCACTTGGTCAGTAACGATGTTTAGGTACGATGTGACATTCAGACGTGAAACTATGGGTATCAATGGACCCAACGTGTGCCAAGAAAACATTCCCCACCACCTTGCACAGTAATCGTCAGACATGATGGGTCCATGGATTCATGTTGTTTTCGCCAAATTCTGAGCCTTCCATCAATATGGTCACCAGGAACGTCGACTCCTCAGACCAAGCAACTGTTTTCCAATCCTGGATAGTCCAGTGTTGGTGTTGCTGTGCCCACAGGAAGCGTGCTCTCCTGTTCTTCGTTGATAACAAAGGTACGCGATGTGAACCGCAAAACCTAACATAACAACTTCCATACTATAGCATATGAGATATCCAGTGGTCTTGCCGCACTTGCACTGATTCTTATTTCTGGTGCCGACATGGATACACCACTGTCCACGAATCTTTCCACGACTGCAATAGCCTCAACCCCGTTCTTGGTTGCGTCCTCTTCCTGGCCTCACTCAGAGACTTCCTGTTTCCTTGAACAGTGCATCTGACACATTAAAAATGACTGAGTATGTCATCCCAGCTCTTCGCTGGTGCTTGCAACGCCTGTAATCATGAATGGCTGTATTGCTTCCATTCTGGTAGTACAGCCACACAACCAAAGCTCTGGTAAAGGGGGGGAGGATGAGAAGCATTGTACTCCTAATACTACGGTACCCACATCTGTAGAACCTTGCGCCTTCCATTCCATATTTATGTGTGAGTGGGGAGGAATATGCAAATCGCTCACAACACAAGTTTGTCCCGGTGGTGATTTTTGGAATTAATTTTGTTTTCTGTGTAATTCTCTTCTGCATCTTCTGAAGAACATACGTGACAAATTTGGTTGCATCTCCTCCATTAGACCGTATCCCAGACAGCACTTAGTTCTGACCGCCTGATACTTTAGAAAACCTTTATAATATATCCATCTACAAATGTTGAAAACCTGTAATTTCATTGTGATCGAATACTCTCCACAGTTGTACACGTCAATGGACTGGCGTGTACTCCAATGTCACTTGATTTAAACTCATTTGATTTTTATCTATGGGGTTATCTCAAAGACAGCATGTTTCAGAAAAATCAACGACCATTCCTGCAATGAAGAAAACGATTGAAGATGAATTTTTTTCTGTGTTGGAGGAAACGTTGGTGCATATTCTTCGCAAATTAACACTCCGCTGTGACAAATTAATGATAAACGTGGAGGACATGAATTTCCCAACACTGCCAAATACAAGTGCTAATTTCTGTTTCTAAAGAATGTGTTACTTCTTCAAATGAATAAAATGGCATGATGAATATAAAGATCGCCCTATATATTAGGCCCATTTGAGCAATAAGTTGCGTTTTTTACTCAAATGGATCCAGAAATTTGGGATTTGTGAAGCTTTCCATAGGGCCGTAGGACCACCCTCCAGTCCTGCGGATCGGAGAGTGGTCCTACAGCTGACAGCTTCGTGTTGTTATTTTTTAATTATTCCCTAATAATGTGTGGAGAAGTGTTTTTTAAATTGACAAAACAAGTAAACAACTAACTTGTGATTAAAATTACTGATGGCAGCGCTTGTAATGATAAATAATATATCATTAACTGTACTATTCTCGGTGTTGATCATTAGTTTATGTCACCTATTTAATAAGTAATTGTTCAGTTTTTTTTAACTGCCCAAAACTGGAAGCAAAGCAAGACGAAAATTAAAAGTAAGCCAAGAATGAGAGTTATATGTTTTTTAGATTTACTTGGTCTAGGAATAAGGATTGTCCAACTTCGGGATGCATCGTTTTGGAGAAATTTTATGTTATCAATATATGGTACCTAGCCACCTTTAAATGCAAGTATAATCCTTTATTATTATTAATAAATTGTGCTAAATTCTAATTACTCTTTTATTTTTAACAATGATAATCTGTTCTTTTAAATACAAAATAACTATTTTTAAAAATCATTTTTAG
Organism: Mastigoproctus giganteus; assembly: GCF_048544385.1. Lineage (NCBI taxonomy): Eukaryota > Metazoa > Arthropoda > Arachnida > Uropygi > Thelyphonidae > Mastigoproctus > Mastigoproctus giganteus. The sequence continues at coordinate 36,965,934 of NC_143580.1, read as the reverse complement.
GTTTAAAATGACAAAAAAATATATTATTAACTAGCTAAAGTGTCCAGCTTTGCACTGGTTGCAATAGTAAAATCTTGAAACAATAATATTATCGAATGGAAAAATCCACAAATTTCTTTGACTATTATTTCTTTTATTTACCTTTCTAAGTGGAATTTATGGCTCCCCTCTTTCATTTATAACATTGCAAGTTTGTTATAAGTTAACATATCCCGACAACTGTTAGTCAGACACCGCGCTCGCTAATTTTGATAAGCTAAATTATATAGATAAATCTAGTCTTCAATTCTTTTTTATAAACATTTATTTAAACTTTTATTTAACATATATCAATCGAATGAAGCCCTCATACAGAAGGGTACTAATGCTAATTAGATATCAGTTATAGTTTAAAAATAACGCCTCGATACATATATATCCCTATGGTTTTCATGCATCGGATGCAAAAATAGTTTCAGGCAGCTAAATTTCGTAGTCTTTTGGAGGTATGATGGAGACAAACAGGTGAAAAACAATAATAATGCTCAGGTGAAATAAAAGACAATATTTTTATTATTCATAGTGAGTCATAAAGTCCTTGTGTAGTTTTAAATTTTCATAACTTCCATTCTATACATGATAAAATGAATCTGTAAAAACGTTAGAAATGTAATTTAGTGAAGTTTATATGTACTAAGAGTGATTCATTCATTTTATTTTAGTTTAGCAAAAATTTTATTATTATTATCATTTTTTTTTTTTTTTTTTCAGAATTAGGCTTGACGAAATGGCTTCAATAGAAGAGAAAGTAAATTGTGTGCTGTGGTTGGCCGAGTTAAAGTCTGTAATCCCAGTACAAAAAAGATTTAGAACCCAGTACAAAAAAGATTTAGAACCCATTACAACAAGGATGCACCACACAGGAATTCCATAATTAACTTGATGAAAAAGTTTAAAGAAACAGGTTCCGTCAATAATAAACTACGATCTGGAAGGCCAAGGACAGGTTGTTGATAGTGAGAGTTCTTTGGAAATGCTGCAGAATTACTTTATTCCTGAACACGTTTAGACTTATAGGTGATACAGTATTCCAGCAAGATGGTGCACCTTTGCTCTCAGTGTTAGGCAGTTTCTGAATGAAATTTTTTCTAACCAATGGATTAGAAGAGGTGGACTTATCTCTTGGCCACCAGGCTCACCAGGTTTGAACCCATTGGATTTTTTCCTATGGGGACATGTTAAGACTGTTGTTTATTCAACAAAACCTCACTCATTAGACGATCTTCGGACTAGGATAACTAATGTAATTCAAGGTGTTACTGAAAATCAACTGCAAAACGTATTTGTAGAACTTCAGAATCGTATCTCAGTTTGTATACGTAATGACGGTGGACATGTTGAGAATTAACAATTCCAAGAATAAATTTCTGTAAAACTGTAATAAATTCTTTCCCTTACCCTTTTTATAGGTTGATTTTATCGTGTATAGAACGGAAGTTATGAAAATTTAAAACTGCACAATTACTTTATAATGACCCTGTATTTAAAGAAACACACACACATATCGCTACAGCATAACTAAAACAAAAGCAACTTTAATTTTTATTGTAACACCTGTAGTTAAAAAAGTCGAAGATTAACAGTTACGAATAAGGAGCGTTATTACATACACTGTAGTTTATAGTGACTTCGTTTTACCTCGCATTAATGTAAAATTATACTGTGATTTTGGATATTTCTAGATGAGGTTTCCTAAAGGTGACAATCAATTGTAATATCGTAAATATTTATTTCTTTATTTATTTACCTTGATAGGAAGGATCTGAAAAAGAGGGGCAAAGCAGAAATGAAAATATGCACATGGAAGTGAAAAACATCGAATAAAATAAAAATAAAAAAAATAAAGCCAATTGCAACCGACAGAATACATCTGAAGAAGACAGACCCGATCAGAAAGACCATGCAAATGATAACAGAAACTACGAGGAAAATACCGAGTAAGAGATAGCAGTAAACAACGCGTGGAGATACGTAGTACTGGGGAGATGGAAAAGACAAAAGAAAGCGAAAAGGAAGAGAAAGACCCCCAAGCAGCCTAGAGTAATCTGACAGAAAGAAGCACTAATTTATAATATTCAAGGGTATTTGAAATATTTATTGTACATACAATTAATAAACGTTAAGAGTCAACAATACGAGTAATATGATCGTAATGCAAATCAAGCAGATAAGTATAATTACAGTTTCAATTTAAAAAATATATATATATTTTCAACCAGGACGGAGATCTCATGCCATTCATGAACCAACTGCCTCCCAACCATCACTCCGATACCGGCAGATAAATAACATATAATTGAAACTAAATTATGTTTGCCGATTCGCGAAGCCTTCAAGAAAAAAATATTTGCTTACGATTGTAAACTTTACATTCAAATGTATTTCACAAGACTAACCATGAGCCAAAACATCATGACTACCTACCTAATAGCGTGTTGAACCGACTATTGCCGTGATAGCCACTTGCACCTGGAGAGACACTGGCATGGACGCGAATGGTACGTTCTACATCCAACAAATAAATAAAAAAAAATACTTCAATGGGATTGGTGTCGGGGAAATTTTGCAGCCCGATGAGCATACAAAATGCTTGGACATGAACCGCGAAACCATTCTTGCACAATGGAGACCTTGCGACACGGGGCGTTGTCTTGTTGAAAAAGTCCAGTGCCATCCGGATACATGGCCACTATGTAGAGCAAAACGTGGTCCGAAATAGTGCCAACGTACGATCTGGCGGTGAGGGTGTGTTCGATGGGGAGGAGGGAACCTAATGATGTCCATGAAACATCCCCCAAGCTACGATACCATCGCCATCGACCTCTTTTATCCAACCTTGAAGTCTGGTTGCAGCTGTTCACCTGCTCGCCGTCGAATAAGCCGTCCATCAGCGTGATGGAGCTGGAACCTTGATTTAGTGAAACCAGGAGACCCTTTTCCAGTCATCCAATGTCCAGGAACGGTGCTTCTGTGCCCACTGCAGGGGGAGGTGTCGATCACAGTCGATCAACACGGGCACACGAACAGGTCGCATACTCCATAGGCCTAAGCGCAAGAACGTGCGCTGAATGATGTGCTCGGAAACGTTTCTATGTGCGTCCTGGTTATAGTCAACCATTAACTGAGGAATCGTGAGCCGTATGTAGTTCCGGACAGCGTGTCAACTGCCATTCTCCTTGACTGTCAACCAGTGGTGGCCACCCAGTTGCGGCACGTTGGTGATTGTGTGTCGCTCTTCGGACCACTCCCACGACACCTTCACTACAGTGGCCCTCGAACAGCTGACAATGCCTGCAGATGCTGAGATGTTGCTCTCCCCTTCCTAGCGCCGCAAATCATTCCCCGTTCCCATTGCACGAGTATTACCGATAAACGGACAGCCACTACCCATGCCGTTACTATATATGCTGCGTCGGTCGACGTCGGTGACGTCACTCCTAGATGTTTTGATGCTTTCGCTCGTGGAGACAAAGGTGATCATAATATTTTGTTCATGAGCGTATATAATCAATGTCAGAACAAATTCCCCACCCTAAAAGTGAAGACTGATTTATTTCAGCTCTGGCATACATGTAGGTAACATTAAGGGCAAGAAACAGCGAGAACACCATATCTTAATATAATGAGGGAAACTAGCAAACATTAGAACGAAGTATGATTCCTCCTCCTCCTCCCCCTGCCCCTCTGTCAGCGATGCAAGTAGTTAATATGCCTTAGAATTCAGTCAATGCCAAGGCCGAAACTAACAATAATCCTTCTCTTTGCGATTTCCGTTATTTTCGAACCTTTTTAGACGACGAAATTTTAATTTATTTTTGATCCGCTATTTTTGTCGATATCTGTTTCAAAATAGATATCTGCAAAAATATTTTTGTTGGGCCACGCTATTCTTCTCAGCTAAATGTTTCAGATTTTTGACAATATTAATAATACCGTATACTGTACACATATTCGATTCCAGGTGAGAACGCGAAAGGGGAGTGGCGATCATTATTATTATTATTATTTTAGGGTTGCCTGTAATTAAATACATTAACCCATATTTGTGTCTGTAAATTGCGTATGTTCTATGGTCGATTTGCCTGTTTTGCTGGACGAAAAAACCCCACTTACTGGGGAGAAAAACCTTGCTATCTATGCCTGAGACCGACTAACTCAGCCACGGAGTGAAAAAAGCCCATTAAAGTTCCTCGCGTCATCGACGGGATTCGAACCCAGGCCTTTTCCACCCGGTGTGGGGAGGACGGTGACGATACCACTGTGCTACCCGCGCAGACAGGGGAGTGGCGATGGGGAGGAGGATAATCCCTCTCCCAAAATTTTCTGAAAATATTTTTGTACTTTAGTCATAAGTATACTTGATTCTAAAGTGAAATCTCGCCGATTTATTGTGAGGAATGCGTAGATCGATTGGTACTACTGATATTTCTTCCAGCTCATTTTTTTCAGAAACAGCGCATATCTGTCTATCTATGTATTCAAATCTTCTCCCAGAATCAAATGTGTTTTTTTTTTTTTTTTTTTTTTTTTTTTTTGATTTGGTAGTTGTTGGCGCATCGGCTTCTGTGGCCATATTGCACCTCCCAAGGTTTTTGCAGTACTTTGATCCAAGCCCGAGGCGGGAATCGAACCCGCGACCTTTGGGTTGCCGGGCAGGTATTTTACCCACTCGGCTAGCCCGGTCGGCCATCAAATGTGTGCACGTTCTACTAACACTTAAAGAAACCGGGGAAAGAAATATTAATTAATATATACTTCAATACAATACATATTTTGCTTTAAAAAAAGTGCGTCATACGCAGTCCTAAAACAAAAGCATAAAACGTTCCTAAAACAAAAAATAAGTGCGCCCAAAAAATACTTTTTTGAACGCGTTCACACTTTTGATCTATAGAAAGTTGTTGATCGTGGCATTTCCATCTGTAACAAAACTAGAAGGAAGAGAGCTGGAACAGTATATACCCAGAGGTTTGTACTTCACAACCCACGAAGTGGATCAAAAATGGAAGAGTAAGGAATGAAAGAAAGAGCTATTGTTCCGAAAATTTTATTTTTACTATTACTTTTACCAGAGAAAGGTTAACAGTTAAAGTAATAGTGGCAAGATATTTATAGAGTTGTAGAACCGTCATCGCCCCATCCAGGGTGGAAATACCTGAGTTCAAATCAAGTCGATGACGTGAGGAATTTTTATGGGCCTTTTTCAAAAGGTGGTGAGTTAATCGGTTTCAGGCGAGAGTAGCATGGCTTTTTTTTTTTTTATCCCGGAAACTCGGGTTTTTCGTCCAGCAAACAGAAAATCGACCACCGACCACATGCAATTTACAGACAATATATAAGGCGCAAATATGGCCTAAGCTGTTGATGCACCTAAAACCCAATAACAAACATATTTATGGAAGTGTAGCGCTAAATGAACTTGTTACTCGCTATTATTCCTATGCTCACCTCAGTTTCCTTTTTACCTTCAGAGAAATTACACCAGTCTTCTTAGGAAATTTCTTCAACTGGAGTACCCACTTACGGGGAAAATAACTTCTATTTTCGAATTTTTCAGAAATTTATGAATTTTTTTATTATTATTATTTATTATTATTATTATTATTTATTATTATTTTTTTTTTCTAGCTTGGATATCATTTTATTACATTTTACATGTTTGGTCCAAAAGCTGTTCCGTTAAGTCGATTTTTCTGGGTGCATTTTCCAATAGAAACAATGTTATAAACAGAAGTTAGTTCCTCAGAGTAGTCCGCAAAAGCTTATGTAATTCATAAAGTCACTAAAGCCATCCCTATTAATCAAGTGAACACAATTTTAAATCTTAGATTGCCCAAATATATAAGTAAATTTGCTTAGCAGACGCTGCAACCCCCACCCAGTTTTCTCCCCTGAAATGGGACCCTAGTTAAAATTCTATATATAGCAATGAAAAATAACGGAAATCAATATATTGCAATGAACAGAACAAAAATCCATTAAAAATGAAAATCTTTCTTTCCCCAGGCTCAGTATATTCTCTTTCCGCCCCAGATTTCCAGCATCATCCGGATGAGGAAAAAAAAAAAAAAAAGTATTATATTCACAGGTATATAGTATATACATATTATTTTTAACTTTTCATATGTCCTTTCATATAACCTAGGCATAACTGGGACTTGAATATATGAGAAGTGATTTAGACGAGGAAGCAACAAGCTATGAACAACTGCACCGCCCCTAGGCAACCATGCAATCAGCCCTACACATCCCCAAAACTTCAAGAGTTCATGCGTTCAAGAGTGCAAGTTTTGAGGTTTCTTGGCGCCCTAAGAGATCGCCTAGTTAGCTTTATATGGAAGTGCTGCCCTTGTTTAAGATTAAATTTATTCAATACAGAGCCTGTAATTTAATTAATTGGCTTGTCTGAAATTTAATCCAGTAATATTAAGCATATCAATGAGACATAAGAGTTTTGTAAATAATACGAGTATAAACATTTTCAAAATAAATTATCTGTATAAATATATACGAGTAAGTAGTATAGAAAAGGATTCTGGGACAACGTACACTTTGCAAAAGCAAGGTAATCACCCCCTCCCCCCACCTTAAACATTCCCTCTTCCCTTAAAATCATATTCTTAAAATTCATTTTCCAAAAATAAACTACAAAAGTCGAAAAATTAAAAATTATTCACAATTTTTAAGAAAATAACGTACGTTTAAGTGCAAATAACTATAAAAAAATTCCCATTCTATCTCTTCTCAAATTATTCATTCTACTCATTAAATCACTCCCTTCTCTAAAACAACAATTCTAATTGCAATTTATATAAAAGTTAAGTTACCATTACTCATTCACTCATACATACACCACTTAGCTGATAAAAATACACCTCCCCTCTTATTAAGAAATACCCTTATCAGTACTTAAGGATACAAAAGAGTAACTACCATTCGGTAACTGTCATAAGTGAGTCTGAAGTGCTACTTATGTGAGGCGTATACGCTGCACTACAACGCATGTGATGCAGCGTCGCTAGGGCCCCCTCTCCCAAAGTAATATATCTCATCTCCATAATTCAATCAATCTCATGCCTGGACACATTCGTTTCTTATGAAGTTACTTTATAAATGGTCCACACGATACACATCTCTTCCCTGAAATATTTATTTTAAGCACTGTAATTATTAGGATTAAAAACAGAAAATACGAATTTAAATTAGGTTAAAATTTGCTAAGAAACACTGATATAAACAACATTTAATTTTCGTGTTCCTTAACAAAATATTACTAAGGTTTTATTTGTTAAAATTATCTGTATAACATAAATAACGAAATGATATTATTTATATTAATAAATATTAATTCTATTACCTTTGAATAAACATCAGGAAAAGGAACAAAATTTCTTTTATTTTGCAGACTCATAAACTTGTCTTTACAACTTATTTTAATCTGAGGAAACAGTTCTTTAAATATTAACTACGGAAATATAGAAAATTTTACACAAGATTTGAATAAATACATTCAAAAGCGCTTTTATAAGGTCACTCACACAAACAAAATGCAAAATTAACTGAAGCTATTTTAGCTATTTTGCATTTCTCGGCGCGTGCAGTTGCAGACGATTGCAGAAACGCACGCGTTTAGTATCATTGCGCATTGTACAAATCCAATATTAGTTTCCGAGTTTTATTCATAAAATAGTTCTTCATAATACTTTCTCCGATATTCATCTTTAAGAAGCTGTCTGTAAGTTCAAGTTCAATATATAAGTTTTAGTACTAGTGGTAAACACAAAGTAGTTATTTTGAACATTTATTATTAGAAAACAGAAAACTGAACAATTAATTAATCGAATTGCTGTTATTGGATTAATCAACTGCAAGGTAATAAATGTGCTTATTATTAATATGAATACATATTTATTTTATGAACTGCAAGGTAATAAATGTGCTTATTATCAATATTAATACTGTACAACATCTTTCTTTTAAGAACTGCATCATAATTTAAAGTACTGTATCTATAATGTTATTTTTTTTTAAATAATAATAAATACTTTTCCTTTTAACTTGTAGAACAGTGCTTTGATTGGTCCGTTCTGTTTTTGATGAAAACTAAAAAAAAAAAAAAAAAAGTCAGTAAAAGATTATTGGGCAGATATAGAAACGATTAAGGAACATTTTTATAAAATTATAGATAGATAAAGCTTGAGACAAAATCACTGTAAATTTATATTTCTCCAAATACCAAAAAAAAAGAAGTTAATTGATTGATAAGTTCAATAATGTATGTGTTGAGTAAAATATGAAGTAATCCTAAGGGCACTGTAAATATAATCGTAGGAGCACAAAATTATTGTTATCATTATTTGCCTCAACAGAAAATGAAATTTAATTTAATCATAAAAGATTGGAAAAACTGTTTTTGTGAAAAAAAAAAAAAATCAGTAAATTGCCTAGGCTGAGGAATTTTATTGTGGCTTAAACACAGAGCGTACAGATAAAGTAGAAATATATATGAGCTTTCGGCTATATGGTAGCCTTCGTCAGAATTAAAATACATGAATGGCAGTTGGAATGAAGATCTGTACGCTCTGTGTTTAAGCCACAATAAAATTCCTCAATGAATCCAGAGCGCGTAGGCCTGTTTCGTTATGTTCGTACTATTCTTGGCCAACCAGCATACGACATGGTCGTGAGACTACAGAAAGATTTTATCTTCATAGCCCGTAGTAGACAACACCTGAGGTTTGCACATAGGTGCAAAGCTAACGAGATTATACCGAAAGGGTTTCGCTACAAACAACCGTTTTCTAATGAGCGCATGAGACGTGCCTGTCGGAACTTCGGCCTCAAAACCCTACGTATATGGATCGGCTGCCTCCATCATGACATACAACGTGCTTCAGCGAGCAAGGCAACCCTACTAGCCGACCTTAAGACTCTGATTCCCGATCCCGTTTACACCGATGTGGTCAACACTTTATGTCACCAGGCCATCAGAGAATCAGATCTTTATTGTACCCGACAGAAACGTAAGTTTTGTAATTTGATTAATGAATCCCGTCAATTGCGCAGCCAATGTAATACCCCTCTCACTAATTCCACGGACTTCGTATTGAACCTAAGCAGCAAACAGTTATCTGCGGACCAAGTAAACTTATTGACTCTTGGCATGACGTTTGCCGTTCTTCCTAAGCACCCGCCGATCACCGACATCGCCTTAGGTGTGGAAGCCAGCTTATCACGCCTCCCAGAAGATGTAGCCAACACAATCCGCTTGAAGACTGCAGCAGTTCTACACCGTGCTCGCCCCGTCTCTTCTAACCTCAACCGTACACAGTTCTCTGCCCTCAAGGCATTGAAACAGGATTCGTCCATCGTCATTCTACCGGCAGACAAAGGCCGCCGTACGGTTGTAATGGATCACACTGATTACATGGCGAAAGCGCTACTACTTTTACGGGATACTACTGTATACAAACCCCTGACCATCAACCCCAACAGAGTTTTAGAACGATGGGAATCAGAGGTGAATATCCTCGTCAACAGTTGGCTGAAACAAGGGAAGATCACACAGTCAACCCGTAATCACCTCCGTGCTTCCGGATGTCAGGTCCCACGGTTTTACGGCCTACCGAAAGTGCACAAAGAAGACACACCACTGAGACCAATTGTATCCTGCTGTGGATCACCGACTTACGAGCTGTCTAAATTTGTCTCGAGACTTCTTTCTCCTCTGGTTGGCAAGACCACCCACACCGTTTCCAACAGTGTTGAATTCATAAAGAGGATTCGCACTGTATCCATCTCGCAGAATCAAGTTATGGCATCGTTCGACGTCATATCGCTCTTTACCTCCATCCCTGTGGAACTTGCCATTTCTTGTGCAAAACAACTCTTGGACAATGATAGAACCCTCAACGAAAGAACTGGTCTCACACCCGATGACATTTCCACCGCCCTCAGACTGTGCTTAACAGGGGGTGCGATCATATTTAATGACTCAGTCTACCAGCAGATACATGGCACGGCCATGGGTTCCCCGGTCAGCTCAGTCACAGCAAACATCGTGATGGAGGAGTTAGAGGGACGTGCGTTTGCACACGCACCTGATCACATCGCCTTTTGGTGTCGCTATGTTGACGATGTGTTCGTGGTCATCCCTAGAGACTCAGGTCAGCGACTTCTATCATACCTCAACTCACTATCGCCCTTCATAAAATTCACGATTGAGCTGGAGTCGAACAACTCTTTACCATACTTAGACACACTTGTCCGACGTGAAGGCACATACCTGAGGACTACAGTTTATCGTAAGCCCATGTGTGCTGGCCAGTTTACCAACTTCCGGTCAGCACACGCGCGAGGCCACCTCCTCTCCACGGCCCGAACCTTGCTTACTCGCGCCTGGACACACTCCAGCTCCGCTGATGAAAGACGCAAAGAGGTCACTAGGGTCAAAGTAGACCTTACGAGGTGTGACTACCCCATTGACGTCCTCGACAGGTGTGATCTACAGACACGTGACATCGTGACGACCAGCTACAACACCAACAGTGACGAGCCATCCACAAGGGCATTCATCCCATACTACCCCAACCTGTCACAACAGATCGGTAGAATCCTGAGAACGCACGGAATAAAGTGCATCCAGCTCCCAGGCAGGAAACTGCGTTCTTTCATTTCCAACGTGAAAACACCTGTCCCCACCCTTCTGCAGAGCGGTTTAGTCTACCGCATCTCTTGCCGTGACTGCACTAGCTGCTACTTCGGAGAGACTGGACGTCGACTCGAGAAACGTCTCTCGGAGCACAAAAGAGCGATCCGTTTAGCGGATATAGAACACTCAGCTATCGCCGAACATGTCTGGACAACCCACCACGACATCGACCCACACCGCGATGTCGTGGTGGTAGACAGATCCCACCATTACCTAAAGCGTACCTGGTTGGAATCATTAAATATAAAATCTTCGGATAAATCCTTAAACAGGAACAGTGGTTGCCAAGTCAACCCGATCACAGAGTCAGTAGTTCTGTCATTGGACAAGCGCTGGCCACGTCATCATGCGTCACAGCCACAGACGTCAACAAACAATTAAACCTCGCGTCTCACGCACCTGGCAGTGCACATCTTCATTCCAACTGCCATTCATGTATTTTAATTCTGACGAAGGCTACCATATAGCCGAAAGCTCATATATATTTCTACTTTATCTGTACGCTCTGTGTTTAAGCCACAATAAAATTCCTCAATGAATCCAGAGCGCGTAGGCCTGTTTCGTTATGTTTTGCCTAGGCTTCTAAACACGTGTGGAAGAGGACATCCTAACGTTATAAATAATATAATTAGTAATATAAACTCGTATAGTTAGAAAAATAAACTAGATAGTTTGAATAAATTTAGGAAAGTTTAGACAAATTAGAGGGGATTGATAAATGATATCAATAGTATTTATTTTTATTTTTGCCTGATGCTGTATAAGCTTGATTCCTTGCGTTAGTTGCCACTACTAACACTAAAACCGACTCGTGGTGAAGTGCCCCACAATATAAGATAGTCCACTAAGTAGCAAATCTAGTTTGCTCTTATGTAGAGAATGAAACTATGCCTTGCATGTACAATAATGTAATTATTGCTTGAATATAAAATTTATTCATTGATTCAATACAAAATTACGACACTCGTGATTTTACATTTAATCTTATTCAACTACTTGAAAGTTTAAATAGTTATTGTGGAGATTTATTATTTTTTAATACTGTATGTTATATGGTTATGGTTGCCATCTCTTTAAAATCTCTAACAGGGAAGATTATTGGGGGAGTGGAAAGAAGTGATGAAAGCAATCTTGAAATTTTTTTTCATGTAAATTTCACAATTTTTAAGTTACTTTTGAACGAAAAAATTTTAAAAAGTGTCGACTTATTAGGAAAAGATAAGTATAAAAACGTTTTTGTGATAATTATTTACATTTTTATAGGTTTCTAATTTCCAGTTTAGAATCTCATTCAATGCCATTTAAACTAAATAAACTAAACTAAATTACAACATTGTGGAACACGTTGTAATTTTGTATTAAACGGTTTTGTAAAAAAAATAAAATAAATCAAGTTATTACATACATTGCAGGAGTACGTAGTACATACATTTGAGTTGACCATGGTTAAAGCCCTTGTAGTGGGAACCCAAAAGTTTTGGGCGCGGGGTGAAGGGAACTGGTACGTCCATATTGGTAGTGGTTACAAGCTTAAGCACATGACAGTACAATTATATACAATAAAAAAAAAAAAATGCTCTTGGAGGGCTTTATCCCCTTAGCTCCCCACTGGTGCACCCGTGAGCCCACGTGACCTTTAAATACGGCAATGTTCTTGTGTTCTCTATCATTTAAACTCCTTTAGCCATATATGGCCGCGCAAGAGTATAAAGAGATTTTTTGATTCTAAAAAAAAAACACGTAATATATAATAATATCACATTCACCTCAAAATAAAATGGAAATTTGATACTTTCTCTATCACTTAACAACCTGGAAAAATATACTAATAGCAAAAATATTTAAACTTAAAAATTGGTTTTTGGAAGTTGAGGAAAGAATTATTTGACAATTTTAAAAACATTGAATCAAACTAGTATTGTACTGTACTATAGCATTAATCTATTTAGTGTTGGAACCCTGAAACGTTTTACAATTACGTAAATTGTAGAAGCACAAATTTTTCCACGTTTTTTAGAAAACTTACTTGTACGTGGTACCTTCAGAGCATTTGGTTAGGTAAGTGAATTTTTCTAGACCCAGTAATTGACAAATGAAAACTCGTTGAAGATTAACCGTAAATAAGTAATCAAGAACTTAATTGTATGGAATTTCAGTTACTACCGATTGATAATAGTATCAGCAGAATTCAAAAGTTGAGCGAACAGCCAGTATTAAAAACACTGTATGTGTGCGCAGTTAAATCTGAAAAAAAAAAAAAAAAAGAAAAAAAGATAAATATTTGTACATGTATCTAATATTTTATTCCAGTTTCGGCGCATTACAAAATATATGTTGACCAAGTTTTTGTGCCCAACCTCTAGATAATTAGACCTTCAGCACTATACGTGTATGTACACATTTTCTGTCTTGTTATTGTCGTCTTTATTCGTGTCGTTCGTAAAGGTACAAAACGAACAGATGTACTGAAGAAAATGGAACAGAAATAACTTCTGTACCTTTACAATAGACTATGTGGGAACATATTAGAACTGGCAACGGCCATTGTGCGTTTCATTTCGCTTATTTCAAATGAGATAGCCAAATGGGTGAGGTATGACAAAGGGAAACCAAACATCTTTGATATTTCTTCGGGAATATTGCTACTGAAAGAGGACAATGGAATACGGACTATCGACAAATAAGAATTGCAAATGCTAAGTGCATAGAGAAATGTCATTTTCCTTGCAACTTCTTCAATGGAAGCAACCCTAATAGTTTAGAAACAAGCAAATATGCACAAAAATCTTTTATAGCGAAAAACTTGCACAAAATTGAAATTAATTAAAAAATTTTTTAATAAATCAAACTATTTTTAAAATGTCTTATATTAACTATGCATTCCATAGCTTAAATGATCTGATTCAATCAATATTGTCAGTACTTGAATAGAAGACCCGATTGAGTATTTGAATCATATTTGAGTAAAGAAAAGGTGTTTAGATAAATATACATTCAGTAACTAGTAAAATTATGAAAAGATACATTTCATAATTCAAATTTAACTTAAAAAAATACAAATGTTTTTAAATAAAAATCATAACATCACGAAACCGGTAGCGGTACCGCTTATTCAAAATGCTTACTTACTAGCATAATACTATAAATTCTTGGAAATTTAAAAAATATTTTAAATATTTTAATTTTTACTTAAGAATCCGTTCAAAAAAAGGTAGCATTTTTGCTTTTATAAGATGCTTACAGACTATCTTGTCAATCTGTTTTTGTGGCCAGCAAGATTTAACATGCATAGATGATGCAATGGTCTTAATTTATACAGCAGAACAAACTTGCCTTTGCAACGAGTTTCCTTGCTATTGCTCTGCTTTGAAACAGATGGCCTCTCCAAAAGGTTAACTGGCCATTTATTTAAAAGATTAGACTTTTATGACCCTGTTTCAGGATTAACTGGGCCCTCAGTAGATAGTAGATGGTGCCTAGTAGCAACAAGCAGAAAAAAGAAGAGTTGTAAGGAAGTTGTTCGATGCAAGCTGTCATGTGGTATAAGAAAGTTGAAAGTTGTCAAGTCCTAATTACCACTAGGTATACCAGGGACTCCGTAGCCGAGTGGTCATGAGCGGGAATGCAGTAGCACACGCTCTTTGAGTAGACCAGGGTTCAAGCCCCTGACTGCTGAATACAGTCGATCTGCCAACCCGCACCGGACCAGCGTGACAGATTATGGTCCATTTCCCTCAGCATGAATTGTTGAGGAGGCTTCCATCCTGCAGTGGGTTGATAATGGCTGCACTTTTTTATACCTTTGTAAAATCCGGCACCTCTTAATCTTAAAGATTTCATCTTAATCTTAATTTTAAAGCGTTTACTGTACCTAAAATATACAATGGATTCCCATTAAAGAATACATGACAATTCCCATTTCTACGTTGTTTATATTTACAAAACTGTATAGGAATGTAGGAGGGGCGTTTGAAAAGTTCCTAGCCAGAGTATGAAGGGTTTATTTGAAGAATCTGGTAACATGTTACCTTTCAAGATATCCCCTTTGGAGTCAAAAAATAAATTTTTTCCACTGATGCTGCAACGAGTTGATGCCAGTTACGAAGAAAGTTTTTTCTCTTGGGCCTCCAGGTATTCATCAACTGCAACAATGACGTCACTGTCCTTGGAAAAATGGATGCCAGCCAAGTATTTTTTCAAATTAGGAAATAGGTAAAAGTCCGATGGTGCTAGATCTAGTGAATATCGGAGATCGTCCCAGATTTTAAAGCCACACTCATGCAGTGCAGCCATAATAAAGCCAGACTTGCGAACAGGTGCGTTGTCCTGGTGGAACAAGACTCCTTTGCTGAGTTTTCCTCGGCGTTTGTCTTTGATGTTTTCACGCAGCTGCCTCAAAAATTCTTATGACTGTCTGTACTTTCTGAAGGTAATCCACTAGCAACACTCCATGAGCATCCCAAAAAACCGATACCATCACGTTGTCAGCAGAGAAATCGACCTGACTTTCTTTGGAGAGGGAGAAGAGTTGTGTTTCCACTGTTTGGATTGCTCTTTATTATCTGGCTGAAATGTGATGGGCCCACCTCTCATTAATGGTCACAAACCTTGCAAGGAATTTTACTGGAATTCTTGAAAACGATGCAGATATTCACTTGACACCTCTTTCCTTTTTGATCTGCTGTCAACAACTTTGAGATCCATCGTATCGACACCTTTTTCACAGCGAGACCGTCTGTTGTGTGGTGCACACATTCAGATGACGTGCCCAAGTACGCTAGCAATGTGTTTAATTGTCACTGGTCGATCACTCATCACCAGATCATGCACGCTGTCAACAATTTCTGTAGTGATGGGTGTTGCTGATCTTCTACAGCACGGGTTATCTTCCAGGCTCTCCCTCGTTCGTTTAAATTCTGCTGCCCACTTCTCAATCATGGAACGGGGACATCCTCTCCCACTGTTCTTGTTACCATATCTTCAAGAATTATCTTTGGCGTTAGTCCCTTTTTCTCCAATTATGGATAACCTTTTGTTTATTTTGGCTGATTTTGTCCATTCTCAGTGACACAACTTTATTGATTTCAGGACCTGTAATTAAAAAAAAAAGACGTTATTGACTACATGCACTTTGTAGATTACTATTTTCTACACAAACGATAACGATACGTTTGTGACGATAACCACAGTTCACAATGGGAAATGCAATTTTCGGGGCAGCGTACAGACTCGAACCGGTAACCACTTTATTGAATATCGGCTCATGGTAACGCACAGAATCACCAGCCTAGTTGTTCTGACCTCAAATGGATCCCATGAAACAGCGGACGTCGATCTTTATGATTATATTTAGATTCAAACCTGAAGATGAATAAAAAATAATAAATTTCTTTTTCATTCTCAATACAGCGGAGTCCAGAAAGACAACGTATTTAGAGTGACTATACACATATGGCATTAAGTGCGACCAGAATTTTCTGGTACCACAGTTCACAATGGGAAATGCAATTTTCGGGGCAGTGTTATATATTAATTACAGAAATTTTTTTTTACACTTTACAACTACCCTTTCATTATTGAGATATTAATATAAATCAATTAATTAAATTTAGGCTTAATATGACGATAACCTATTTGTAATAAAAATAGCATTTTTAAAGTTACGCGTTACTTGCTCAACCCTAATGTTGTGCATATTCAGTGCAGTTGTAATATTCTGGAGAAATCTTTTAGACAGGTTTTACCAGTCGTACTTTCCGATTTACGAAAGCTCTTGTCAGTGCCATTTCTTTTGGCCCATTTTGCAATATGGTATGTGACAAATCAATTATGTCTTAAGGGACTTGTCTACGACTTTGTAAAAGGATATTAAACAACTGAAGGTTAAAAAAAAAAACCGCCGAAAAAGCCAGAATGATGATAGATGTTGCCAGTGACCTTTAAAACTATCGTTATTTAAAAAGTTGAGCAGCCAGTCCACGTTTTGCTTAGCATTGCAATTCGTCACAGGTCGAAAACACGCAATTCAACCGGAACTCCATTTCATAACTCGGTTAAACCCAGATTCGAACCATACAATTTCAGACGAAAAAAAAAAAAAAAAATAGGGTTCTCCCAATGAAAATTAATTCGTTTTTCAGCCGCACAACATACATATCGTCCTGTGAGCACATACCTGTATGGATATATTAAAAAGCAAACCGTATCAAATGGAGTGCCATAACTGGTGTGCACTATGGCCTAAGTAGTCGATACTCCAAAAATTCCCAAGAATACCACATGAGATCAGTATCCGACCCGACTCCACCAATTTCTAAACTATCTCAGTACGATTCAAATGGAAAAAAATAAAAATGATGTAGCAGATTAAACAGCGGACGTCCATCTTTATGATTATATTTAGAATCAAACCTGAATATGGATAAAAAATAATAAATTTCATTTTTATTCTACAGCGAAGTCCAGAAGGACAACGTATTAGAGTGACTATATACAGTGCCACCAGAATTTTCTGGTACCACAGTTCACAATGGGTAAATGCAATTTTCCCATTGCAGTATACAGACTCGAATCGGTAACCGCTCATGGTAACGCACAGAATCACCGGCCTAGTTGTTCTGACCCCAAATGGATCCTATGAAAAACAAATGATTGGGTAATGCGAATAACACAGCAGTAGGCAACATGGATCTCATGTTAGTAAATATCAATGAGTGAAGTTCTTCTAAAGAAAAGTAGTATTCTAGATAATATTAAAAATATAGTACAGCAACCTTAATGTCATTCTCAATTGTTTAAATATTTTCAGGAATAATTGAAAAATGCCGACAGGGTACTTGTTGTTGCAATAGTATCCATCCCCTTTCCCTTTCTAAGTTATATTCATCTTCTAAATTTGGGAGCTCCACGATCTCTAAATTTCGAATATTATCCGAAAGCCTCTAATTACGGTGATTTATTTTTAATTCGATTTTATTGGGGGAAAAAAAAAAAACTCTTCTTCTCGACTCTTAGAAAATTCATCTATTTGAAAATTAAAAGTGAACGGGCAAAACGATTATAAGATGATCAATAATAACACCATCAACCTACAGAAAAATTCCACACACGAGAAGGTACTCTTTAAGTTTAAGCCTACTGAATAAGATATTTTTACGTCACGGACACAGTTCTTAGAATGTGTGATATTGATGGGTTGAGAGAATGACATAGTAATGCCTAACTTATTAAGTATTAATTATGCGTGGTTTACGCTTGAATGGTTATTAATTATCCTCGTTAAATAAAGAAGCTGCACATTTCTATCAGAACTGATTTTTTAAAATTAATTAATGTTCCTTTTACTCATTTACAAAGTCTTTCCACCATATTGCGTGGCTTTTAATACGTTTAGCCTATGAACAATATCCTTGACACTTCCAGTTATTTATGCGTCATCGTATGGTTAATCCGAGATGAATAACATGAATGACTTCAAGGTGACTCACAATTGAAAGTGGCTCGCCAGGCTCATCCACAAATTTGTAATCATAGTAAACTATTAAAGGGAGAATAAAAGCTTAGACTACTTGTCTTTTACTGACTGGTTCTTAAAAACTGGCATTGTAATCAGATAAGAGGAAAATAGGTCGATGCAGTCTACAGTCGTTTTGTTTTGATTGAATAGAGGCTTGATATCTAGGCAGCATGTCAGTTGTTTTCTGAACAAAGAAGCTTAAGATTTAAGTGCATTAATCGTCATTTATTCACACCTTCGCATTTTTAAATCGTCCTTCTTTCGTTTTTTAATCTAACCACTTTAAAAATTCAGTTTAAAAATAAGTAAATCTGGTAACTGCAAAGTTGCATATGGACAGCAATAATTCCAGAATAACATATCAGCTAGGCAACACCATACTCAAGGTGACGGAGAAAGAAAAAGGAACTGACTGTAATTGTACAGTGTGACATGAGTTCTCTGAGCAGTGCACACCGGTTGCCAGGACAGCTTATGGGGTTTTGTCGATGATATACAGGAATTTTGCCAGCAAGGTTAAGGGGGTGATTATCCCGTTGTATAAGGCAGTGGTTAGGCCACACCTTAAGTACAACATACATGTCTGGATGTCAGGTCTCGCTTTAAGATGGTGTGGGTGCAGAGAAGAGTAATAAGATTAGGTCTCTCATAGTAAAAGAACACAAAAGGGTTCTTTTACTATGAGAGACTGCAGTTCTCCATTCAGCACTTGGAAACTAGGCATCTTTGAGGAGATCTGATTGAAGTGTTTAAGGCTTTAAATGTACTGTATTGAGTAAACTAAATGCTGATGGCAGCTTTACTCTCTCAACAACACACACACACACACACACACACACATAAGTGGCATAAACTTAAAATGAGAAAGGATGGCTGCAGGATAGGTGTGCGAAAATTTGCTTTCAGCCAGAGAGTAGCTGATTTATTGCAACAAAATTCCACCCAGTGCTGTAGAAGTGGATAATTTGAATAAAAATTTAAGAAAGGATTAGAAAAACTATTGGGAGGTACAGACAAATACCCCCCATTTGTATTTTTATTTGTATTATTATTTTTTTGGTTGATGCTGTATAAAATTGTTTCCGTGTATCATTCCCCATCACTAATACTTATTACTGATATTTTTTACAATAGCTATATACATATTGATTTATGCATATATATTGATCTTTAAAGATTCAAAAACAAAACGTAATAATAATAAAATAAAATATATCACTCTAGTTATGCTTATGTAGTACAGCAGAGCCTCGATAATCCGAGTTCCATTTAATTTAAGATTATACTAGCAAAAAAAAAAAAAAAAGAAGGAAGTAATAATTTGATAGCTATGCGGACCTCCGTTAATAATTTCTTAGATTTGCATAAGAACAAAAATATGTAAATTAAGTTTTTTATTGCATTAAATGTCAGTTGAGAAAATATTTAAACACATTTTTAATTGCATAACTTATTAAAGTTATGCAATTAAAGACACTGGACAAAAAATTAGTCACTTGTGTTATTTAGGGGATATAACACATTAAGCACGTGCTGCTTTTACACGTGTTTGCTTACAGCACTGAAATTAAAGTGTAAGGTTAACCCGTTTTTTCGATTTACAAGTGTACCAGCTGAGAGTGAAGAACCAAGAGTTCCCACTACGAAAGATCAAACGCAGAAAAGATGTTAATGAGTCGCGAACAGAAGCGATAGCGTTGGGCAGGTCTAAAGGACATCCCGTTAAAATAGCTGAGTCTGATGGTGTTTAAAAAAAAAACAACAATAAGTGCTTTTAAGGAATAGCGTGAGTCGAAATCAGCTGAAGAATTGTGTTCAATTTCAAACAAAACAAGAACTGCTGCAAACAGTTAACCAAGAACCTCATCAGCTGACTTCCGAGAGAACACGAAGAGAATTGCACAACATGGATTTCTGGAGCAGGGCCCTCTGAAAAAGACCAGTGTTTAATTGCACATGAAACCCCGTCAAATATGGGAGAAAAGGCATAAAAACTAAACTGTTGATGATTGAAAAGTTGTGATGTGTTCTGACGAATCCAAATTTTAGCTATACTACAATGCCAAGCACTGAGTTCATAGGAGAAGCAATGAGACATTCCGTCCAGACTGTGTGCAAGGTGACGTAGAAGCAGGTGGTAGATCAGTGATGTTTTAACTATTATGAATTGAGTGTTGAACTGGGTACTTGAAATACCAAAGAATATGAATCAGGCTAGCTATATAAATATTCTGCATGATCAGGTGCCTTTTGCTGAACATTTTTGTGAAATTCATGATATCGATACTCCTCTGTTCCAGGACAACTATCCGGTTTACAGGACTTCTGCTGTTTTAAACTGGCAAGAGGGAATGGTAGAGCCTTTAAGCTGGCCAGCCAAATCATCAAATTTAAATCCAATAGAGAACCTATGGGACTGTCTTGAACAGAAAGTGAAAACACAAAGTCAGCATTCAGGAATCCTGAATAAATTATGGCTCAATTGTTTTCAGAAAATAGCCTAATATTGATATAAACTATTGAAGGGATATAATTAAATCACTACCAATGAAAAGTGATTCGTGCTTGCTAAAGGAGAAGAGGAGAAAAATTGCATTATCAAGTGCTCCTTCCTCAGAACAACGCACCAATTCGCAAATCTCATGTTACAGTGGTTACTATTCCTGAAGTTGGATTTCAAATTGTTGATCGTGTACCTTGATCATCAGATCTGGTCCCAAATGACTTTTATTTGTTTCTTCACTTAAAAGATTTCTTTGCGTAGACAAAAATTCAGAGTAATAGTGATGTGATACGTGTTGCAAATGAATGGTTTCGGGGATTTCAGAAATCTTTTGAAAGGGATAAAATTGCTACTGCACCGACAGAAAAAAAAGTGCTTGAATTTCGTGGGAATTATGTTGAGAAATAAAATTTTCTTCATTGCTTGTTAGTTGCTTTTATATTGGGATTAGAATTTTCTGATTACCTCTTGTATTTGTATAAATTTCGTGTATTCCTCTACATGAGCGCCGGCAGAAAAATTTGCAAAGGTGGTGCATAGTGTGCATAGTATTAGGATCAGGCTTCACCTGTGGTTTCCCACATCTGCGCCATATGTACGCTGTGCAGAAATACAGTGCTACTGTAAATGCTAGAAAACTGTTGTGTGTTGAATGTGCAGTATTGTGTTGGGTTTTGTTTGGTGTCCTGGCATTTGGCCGCAGGGGCCCTGGTGTGATCTCACGTTGCCCGCACACACCGCTAGGAGGTAGCCAGGCTGCCTATTATTTTCTGGCTTCAAACATTAGCACATTAGCATCAGTTGAGGCATACGATGCAAGAAAGCAAGCTTATGCAGCATTAGCCAAAAAAAAAAAAAAAAAAAAACCCCTCCCATTTCACCCATCCATTCACTCCAAATGCCTGTCTAGCTCAGCCTTAAAGTTATTTAAGCTATCAACTTCCACAACAAGAGATGGAAATCTGTTCCAGCAATCAACTACCCGCCGGCTAAAGGCAAATTTCCGCACATCTATTCTTCAACTCCTCAATTTGAAATTGTCCCCTCAGGTTCGTAATCTGAGCAAGAGAAAGAATCCCATCAGCATTGAGCTTGCTCAACCCGTTCAAGGCCTTATACACCTCAATCAGATCACATCGCAGGTGCCTAGTCTCCAGGCCCTTCAATTTGCAGAACTTGAGCCTTTCTTGGTAAGAGGACCCCTTTGTTCCGTTCACCAACCTTGTTACCCTTCTTTGTACTCGTTATAGCAACTCTACACCCTTCCTAAAATGTATTCAAGATGTGGCCTGGCCATTGCTTTGTACAACGGGATAATCACCTCGTCGTCCCTGCTAGAAAAATTCCTATATATCATTGACAAGACTCCATGGCCTGCTCTGGCAGCCCATCTGCATTGCTCAGGGACCTTCATAACTGCACAGGTCTTTTTCATTCTCCACTTCCCTGAGTATAGTACCACTCAGTTAGTACGTTTCTCTTGGGTTACTGCTACCCATATGCAGTACTTTGCATTTGTCAATGTTAAATTTAGTTGCCACTTCTCAACCCATTTGCCCAACTTATCTAGATCCTGTTGCAGTAGCATACTGCTTTACTCTCATTAACAACCCTGCCAACCTTTGTATCATCTACAAACTTGGACATTAAACCTGATATACCTTCATCAATATCATTGATGAATACACAAAAACAACAATGGGCCCTGCACCGAACCCTAGGGACCTCCACTAATAACATTAGTCCACGAAAAGCAGTGTCCATTGATTACCACTCTCTGTCTTCTCCCACTCAACCATCCCTTTATCCATTGTACCAACTTGCCTCTAATGCCATACCGCTCCAATTTGTACAGCAGTCTTCCATGTGCAACAGTATCAAAAGCTTTCCTGAAATCCAAGTATATGATATCAAAATTATTTTTGCATCCAGTTCTTTTGTGACCACATCATAGTATACAATCAAATTGGTCAGACGAGACTTCCCTTTAACAAATCCATGCTGTGTCTTAACTATTACTGTAGTCTTGTCTAGATGATCCTGCAATGCTTCTTTAACCAGTGATTCCATTATTTTCCCTGGAATAGAAGTCAAACTAGCATGCCGTAGCCGAATGGTCATGCGCGCGGGTGCATAAGCCTTGAGTGACCCGGGTTCAAGCCCGTGACTGCTGAATACAGTGCTGTTTTTGTATTCTCTTTACCTTGTGAACTCCTCTGACCGTGCGGTTGTCCCGGCGGAGTATAAACAGAAAATTTATTTATTTATTTATTGATGTCACCCTTTGTGAATTGAAGATAGATTTGCACATCTGCAGTCCGTGGGGAATTCTCCCAAGTCCAAGGATGCTATCATAATTATGGCTAAGGGTTTGCTTACTTCCTTTGCTGCCTCCTTTAATATAACTGAATAGATCCCATCCACCCCAGGTGCCTTCCTTATTTTTAACTTCAACAATTTCTCCTCCACTTTGCTCTGGATTATTACCAAATCACTTAGCTCCCTGTGAGAGTTTGATAAACATCTGGCCCTCTCCTCCTTGAATAACTCCTCATGTGTGAATGTAGATGCAAAATACTCATTCAGTTTATCAGCTATCTGAGAAGGAGCATCAATAGTCGAACCATCTATGTTAAGTGGACCAATCTGATTCATCCCTTTCCTTCTAGGGTTTACATAAGTAAAGAACTCTTTGCTGTTTTTCTTTGCATCCTTTGCCAAATATTTCTCGTAATCTGCCTTCTCTTGCCTAATCTCCTTTTTGACTTGGTTACACACTAGCTTATACGGTGCTGTAGTTTGTTGATATCAGGGGGATGGAATAGGATTATCCCAGTGAGTTATTTTAAGTTTTGCACTAGATTTATCTGATCATAAAAGAGATGCCTTTGGGTCTTTCTGCTGCTAATCTAGTCTGCTACGAACTGACTGAGAAGAATGGCAAAAGAACTTTTTTTAGCTTGTTATCATAGATTGATATCTGGAGTTTTAGGACTTGATTTTCAGAAATTGGCGAAATCATATCCCTCGTCTGTTATGTAAAATCATGTTAAGTAATATTACTTTGACTTAATAATCAGGGGAAGTGATGACTTGCTGTTGGTGAGGACCATCTCGCACAGATTTATAATCTTGTAATGTTTGCATTCAATTCAAACGCGATTTTTAACAAGTTTATAGAGATAAATATGTCTTTATTCCATAACGTTTCAGAGCTTTACTGAATGCCTGACAGCACGTCTGATTCCTACTTTCTCTTTTGCTTTAAGGCAATCGCGAATCAACCAGCCGTATCAAGAGATGGAATCACTGGATTTCATCCTACGATTCAATGCTTTTGCATCAATCCTAGAATTGAAGAGAAAAAGGTCCTGGGTAAAGCAAAATAATGTCCCTGTACACAGAGAAGAATTAATATTTACTTAATATATTGAGTAAAGAACGTTATGTGGAATATACCAATGAAAGGGAGATACATTTCTTATTCTTTTTTTATTTGCACGAGACGAAAGTTTAACTTATTTTTACGTAGTTGCCAAGCGAACATATATCATACAATAATATAGGATAACACACATAATGGGATTCATGGCTAAGGGTTTGCTTACTTTCTTTGCTGCTTCCTTTAATATAACCGGATAGATCCCATCCACCCCAGGTGCCTTCCTTATGTTTAACTTCAACAATTTCTCCTCCACTTTACTCTGAATTATTATCAAAATAGATTGACAAAAGGTTGGTTGCAGGATAGAAGTGCGAAAAAATCCGGCCAGAGAGTAATCGGTTGTCCACAAATTACAATCTGGTATTGTGGATATGGGTAGTTTGAATAAATTTAACCCTGTAGCTGTAACGTCGTACAATTTACATAAATGGTAATGTAGAGTCAATATGATCCCAAGTTTAAATATCGACAAGTAATGTCAACGAAACTGACATTTTGTTTATTAATAAAACAAAATTAATCCAATACTTTTATTATGTCAAATAGACAAAACAAGCATCTATAAGCTATACTATTAATAACTTGCTAGACTAATTTCCTATAGGCTCCATTTCTCGTTCAACTGAAGGAATAATCATGCATACTTTCTTTCTGCTCATCAAACCTACTTTGCTTTGTGCGAACGAGAAGTAACTTTACAGTTTAACAATCATTTTCTGTTGCTAGATTGAAATATTATTTGCTGAAAGTTTTAAGTTTGAAATCCCATCTTTTGAATTAAAAAAAATTATTTTTTATTTCTAAAAAAATTAGAGTCGTATGATATTTTTAACTACAGTATATGAAATTACATTCAACGAAACATAGTACTGTACTGTATTTAAATTAAGTATAATTTCCTTTCTTACCGACAGAGGGCAGCAAAGGTTAAATGAAAAGGAATTTTGAAAGTTTTTGGATATTTTGATCTGCCAGTAACTGTTGGGTAATATAAGAGGTGGGTGGGTATTTATTCAACACGCATGCTTTGGAACTGTGCTTTAAAAAAAAAAAAAAAAAAAAATGGCCCCAAAACCCTTTTACAAATCTAAATCTTCCACGTAACCCTAATATCATTAAACACAATGGTAACTAACAATAAATAAATAAAAAACAGAACAGTTAATAGGGCTGCTGATTAAAAAAAAAAAAAAAAAAAATCAGTGTACAAATTAAATAAAACATCAATGATAAAAATTTAATGGAATGTTTGCAGAACTTCTATAATCTCTTTGTAGAACTGTACCACAGACTTCTTGAAAGTGTAGAAAAATATCCAAACGTGCTAAAATGCAGAAATTCGCACTGTGGAAATGTATCCTAAACTTCAAACCATGGAATAAAACTCATACTGATACTTGGTTTAGGCTCATGGATTTTATTGAAACTGTTACTTACGAATTCTCCGTACCTATCACTATTATTAAAATTATAAAATAGACCTACTTATCTGACAGGACGTACCTAGATAGATTATTTGCTAGATATTTCTCTTTTCCCTGAACCACGGATTTCAATGTGGTCTTACCTGGGCTGATTTACGATAGGACGCACCTGACTGGACTACCTGATTGTACTTTACTGGCCGCGCTTACCTGACGATATGGACTTTCCATGGCTTGCTCTCTCCATGGATAGGAGATTTTATTTTCTGTTTTTCCACAGCCCCTTAAGAAACAGAAATTGTGGCCTCAAGAGGCGAACTCTTTTGCTGGTACCCAGGATTTGGGTCTCATATGGTACTGGATTGCTGGCACTCACTGGTTTCTCTTAGTGGTTGCGGGATTATTATTTTTATTTTTTTTTTTCTTATATACACATTTATTAGTAAATAAATTTTAATAATTTATTTATTTAATTCTTTTTTCCTATCCTATTCGTATTTTAATTTATTTTATTTTATCTATTTTATTATTATTATTCCCCCCTCATCTTTTTCACTCTTTTGAAGGGGCAGAATCTTTCGCTGGTACCTTTGATTGGACCTCAATGGCACGGGAATGCGGTACCCATAGGACTTTCTCAACTGCCTGTGGGTGCGGGTTTTTTTTTTTTTGCTGGCCTCTTGCCCTTCGCTCGAGGTGGAATTTTGCTGGTACTTGGGGTTGGGCTCCCTAGGTACGGGATCGTGGCACTGGAGCAGTGCAAGATTAGTCTTGCACTGCTCCAGTGGAAGTGGATATTCTTCTTTTTGAATGACCCCAAACTCGTTTTGGGCATTCAGTATGAGTTAGTGTCGAGGTCCGCCACAGTACGCATGTACTGTGGCGGACCTACACCTCTCCGTGGTGTAGATGGACATTGGGCAGACTTTCTAAGCAATCGCCTTCATGGTGACAAAGTGTCCAGAAACAACATAACACACACACACACACACACTGCACAAACATCACACACATTTCTGGCCTTTTACAGAGTTTACAACAGTATACTAAGACGGAGCTGAACTGACGTTCAGGTGCCGCCCCACATAAGATACAGTATTATACATGTCTACATGTGTACACAGTAGTGTTCCCGCGAGCGTCCAAAGAAATGATGGAGCAGTGCACCCTCACTTCTAAGAGTGACACCCCTTGTTCTACATACAAGGTTCCCTGATTCTCTTAAATAAATTTGCCATCGATCCATTTACTATCCTGGTGACTGGGGAAATTTTCAACTCTTCTTATATTATCTATCTATGTTTATTAATTTGCTTAATTTATTATTCTGGCATGCCTTTAACAATAATGGATAAGTATTTGAATTTAATAGGATTGCCAACCGTATAAAGTGCCTGCCTGGCAACCAAAGGTCGAGGGTTCGGATCTCGCCTAGGGCTTGGATCAGAGTAGCCAACAACTAAAAAAAAAAAAAAGAAAAAAGAAAAGAAATTAATAGGATTGGCTAAGTATTTGGATTTAATGGTCTCTTTAATAGGATGCATTATAAAATAGAATTTTAATATACCATATATTCCGACGTATAAATCGACCTTTGGATATTTCTTAATCCAAATATATTATAAGGTTGACTTGTATGCCGGATATAAAATCTTAAGCTTGAATTTGAGACGCATGAGTTAATATCGTATATATTACGCAAAAATGCATTGTTCTTCATCTTTTAAAACCCAAGAATTTGATCTTTTTCAGCCAAAATCAGATCATGAAAATCGGGAGTTAGGTTTCGTTTTTTCTTTCCGAGATTTTCAATTTCTTATATCAGACTTGCTTCCATAATGAGGCGCTGTTTCCAGAGAAACCAATTTATCAATTTCCTTCTCTCCTCAAGTACTAAAGAGGCAACAAGAAAAGGCTCGATTAATTAATCTCTCATATACACATATTGCGTCAATAAGACCGATGTAATTTCGTCAACTATGGCTAGTAGATTTTGGTTTAGTCATTTTCTACATAAAGTAATACTGTATACCTGCTTACCCTATTCTTTATAGTTTACTGTTCAGTGTAATAAAATGTCACAATGCTAACTTTCAAAGGAAAGTGCAGAAATTGAAAGAGACTGGTTCGTAATACAGTTTCTTATATGCCATTATTGAAAATGCGATTAATCATGGTGTGGACCATGAAAGATAACACATGGAACAAACCATTCCTTAATTTTTATACAGCTGTTTTATCCTTTGGTGGTGACTTCTGACATTACTTTATATTTAAATGTATTTATTTAAGACTCGTCCCCGTAGTATACTCATCATGAGTGCTTTACACCAGTTATTTTTCTCTGTAGGTGTGCCGAACAGTAAACTTTAATTATATCCACCCCATACTTCAATAGTATTACATTTTGTATACACGAAATGGTTTACTTAAACCAACATATTGCATAACTAAAAACTGACAATATTGTATTTCCAACGAAGTACTTAATTCCAGCATAAATATCTCACGTTAGAGTTGGAGCATGCTGAATTTTCTTGGTCATATAGGGCATGTTGGTGTGAAGTATTCTGCGAAACCACTTCTCATATCAGCTTCCTGGAAAGACAACGACCATTTTCTATGGGAAGGTAAAATAAAAAATAAAAATCGATGAGCTGCAACAAACGTTACAAATAAAGGAAGATGTCTCGAAAGTGTTTGCAGCTAGGAAAAATGGGTAAACAGCGCATATAAAAAAGCAAAATGTGATGTATCGTCAATAGAAAGTTTCTATTGACTCTCTCCAAAGGCTGTTGTATAAATATAATACTGCACAGTAGTTTTGAAGCACGCAAGAAAGGTAACGTTAAACAGAAAGTTTTCAAAGAATGTTGGGTCAGAGATATTGAGTCTCCTTTGACCATAACAGTTTCCATGCTTATTTTCCGATAAAAAAAATCTGGGTTATTAAAATTGTGTTATTTTCATACTGTGCTGTGATCTGTCGATTCAAATTTTTGATACAAATCCTCACAAACCCCAAGGCTATGTTTGATTCCATCATTCTATACTATGTGCATATATTTTTGTTTCTTAAATCCCCAGTCCTGCTGAGAGGTAGGCTAGGTCCTTTCGAGGAATACAGTATACGGTTGGACGGACCACTCTCGTATCCAGGTATCATCCTAGTGGGGGGAAGGGGTCATGACGACCAGGTGTTTGAGCGTTTTTTTCTTTTTTTTTTTTTTTTTTTAGATAGGCCTATGAACTTATACGTATGGTTAAGAGGGAGGGAATATGTCCCCCCCTCCTGCTCATACCTGAATACGTCTCTGGGACGGACCACGAATCATATTATATTTCATCAATAAATAACTTTTATTTCGGGTTGAAGATTATACTGGCTTGACAAAGTTTTCTAAAAGAGCCAAATATAAAATTTCGTGAAAATCCATCCACTGGGAAAAACAACATAAAATATATACGAAGTCCACCACATTGAACAAAAATTTTTTTCATACTTTTTGGGAAGTTTCACACAGTGGAAAGTGTACGAGGAAATTGTTGTTATCATCAACCTCCAATTAGAAAGTCAGCAACAATACGTGCTGTAGGACGACAAAGTCCAAACCCACAAGAAAATTGTTGGCGTAGACTGGAAAAAGGATCGGGCGAACCTTGTACTAGATCTCTGGTTGTTTAAATAACCATATAAAATATAACTCGTTCAGAACTTGAATCCCCAAAATCATGGGAGCAATTGCTTACATCATCTGTTATAACAAGTAACTTTATACTTCTCTTTTTAAAGACAGGTTAATTATTAGTAGTGCAACATGGAAAACGTGGGATAGCTTACAATTTAAGAGTCGATGTCTGATTTTTGTTTTTTTTTTTTGCCTCTGCTGTAACAGAATGATACGTCTTATTATAACTAAAAAGCAATTTACGGATACAATACATTGATTCCTCACTTGCTTTGCCTTAATTTTGTATTTTACTCAAGAAGAAAATTTATAGCAAAATATTCGTATATGGATTCTACATAGGAAAGGTAGGAGTTAAAGATAAAAATGGAAGAAGTGCTATATGTGTAAAACAGACATCAGTTATGATCAGTTACAAAAAAAAAAAAAATATAGAAAAAAAATGTTCCGTTTTATATTCCGTCACGACCACATAGGTCAAGAATGTTTTACACTTAGATATTTAAAAAGATATCAATCACTCCACATCAACCTGACGTATTTAGCAGTTATGTGTACTCGAACCTTAGGCGACCTAAACGTGTGTACTAGTGCCCTCTCGCATTGATTACTCGACCAAGTATCGGTAATATGAACATAAGCTATAAACCTATTGATAAAATTGGTAATATGTCCCAGAACACAGCAGAAAAAAATGAATGAAACGATCTCTGTACATCCAATTTCCTGTTCTTGTGGCGAACTGTGGTGTGCATTAGCCAAACTGAAGGTTGTTAAACCCCAAATAAGTAAACCCCAGTTTTTCAAAAAATATTTAATTGACAGGTTACAAATAAACGGCGGCAACTTTAAAATCATGACTACCAGTAACCGGGGGTAACCAACGAAATCAAAGAGGTACTGTATTTACATCATCAACGATTGTTTTGGACATGCATAATCAGTCAATTCGTGGAGGTTAGGAAAGGTTGACGCGTGTGTTTGAATAAGCGCTCCTTTTCATTCCTAGGACATCGGCCTCTTGTGGTTACTGAGTTTCTTTCTGTATTCTTATTCTTTTGCCATCATGCTATTCACCAGATGTACCCCCCCCTGCTGATGCGCAAGTTATGAAACTTTTTGGCTCTGCTACATAAATAAACGCCAATTGGCTTTTAGCTGTTCTCTTCGAAACCCAAACAAATAAATGTAGGTGAGGGAGAACCACAAAAATGCAATACAAAACAGCTGTAAGCTAAGGAAAAAAAATAATAAAGATGGTTACGAAACAAAACAATCTCCGTCTGCCCCATAAATAATCGTATCTTTCTGTTACCGGAATCTCTGCATTTCTCTTTATCGTTCGCATTATTGATTTCGAGATGCCTATCATTGTGAAAATGATATCAAGACACCGTTCAGATGGTTCAGTTGAATTAGCTAAACTTAGGCATGGGCTGCATGGCTCTTTCCTCACGAAAAGTTTCACAGTTTACGGCCATCAGCCCATAAAGAGGCTTATGTCTGTAAATCTCTTCGTGGTCTAAGCTGCCTCTGCACTTGTTCTTAGCAATCCAACTGTGTTATGTCTAAACTAGAATCCAAAAGTTAATAACTTAACATTTTGGGTACTAATTAAATAACTACAATTTTAACATAAAATTTGATTTTTTATGCAGTTTGACAAAAACTACAACTCAGTCTCGATCTTCAGTGGGAATCATGCACGATCTAAAATGGAACGCTGTAAAGCGTACGAATTCTGTTTAAGTTATGTTTCGTTATTCACAAATAACTCTGATATTCCCGAAAAAGTCCTGAAACAGGCTGCCACCGCAGTGTCCTATCTTTTAAATAAATAGTAGAGTAGTCTTTCGTTGGTCAGTAGTGATTGAAAGCAGTGCAATACCTAGGCAACTCGTGTTTTGGAGTTTGCTCGATTGTGAACACTAAGCCTATTGTAACACATACGCGAAAAAAAGTACTGTAATTGCTTATCAACATCTCTCAAACTTCCGATTCAACACGCATTTTAAATATTAAGAAAATTCCAGTTTTCCTAAGTAAACCTAAAATCTTAAACGGACCTCTTTAAATTTCCAGCCTTATCGAGACGAATTTATTTAAAAACTCTGTCATAAACTGAGTGCAATTCCCGATCATCAGTTGACAGCTTTCGTATGGAAGTGATAGGATTTGATTTTTTTTTTAAGCGGCTGATCGTGTATTAATAACAACCCACACATATAGATAGATAGATAAACTAGTATTGTCACGTGCATGTATACATACAGACGAAGATTGCTAAATCAGAGGGCGAAGCTATTAAGCCATCTAAATCTCATAACATCGCGATTCACTAGACACGCTCACAGTCGAACATGTGTGTAACCTTTTTCGCATCCAACAAAAATTGCTTGTAAGGTGCTGGCCATGGTCGTATATTCTCTGAAGCGGTTTATTTCGGCATTTGTAATTAATTTGCACACGTAACCACTTATGGGACTAGTAGGGAAACACGGTCCCCCACGGCAAGAAAACCACTGGGGTGTCAACTTTAGATAGCGCGGATAATGTGATCAGTAGTTTGTAATCTTGCTGATAATCTACAGATGTGCTTGGGCCGGGAGCTCCTTCTTTCTGGACCGAGGGGAGGTTAGTGTAGCATGTGAAAACACGCGCCATTTTCTGCTCACTTGATTTCTGATTTAGTGCTAGTCTCGTTGCTCAGGGGAGGCGTAATTACGCGTGAGAGGAAAAAGGACTGGCAACATACAGGGAATGTTCATCGACGTTGCTTGCCTTTTAAACGTGTGGTAGTGGTGACACTCTCTTGGCCTCGAGCCACATAAACGTGGCGATACGTTCGTTCTAACAATTTTCCACCTAATACATATGGTGGAGAAAAGCGGGACCCACCGTTTTCGTTTATTTATTTTTTTGCTTATTTTTTTTTAACCGCTTTCGCTATTAGCGAAGCCGGATATTGTGTTTTATATCGCTAGGTGGCAGGTCGATGTGGAGAAAAAATTGTTCTCGGATTATTAAGAAATAATTATTTGTTAATGGGAGCGTAAAATTATTTTAAAAAATCAAATCTCCAAATGAACAAGCTGATTATAGAAATTAACGCGGATAATTTATTATATTATTAATAAGTTGATATAGTTTAAAAACATGAAGATAATCCTTCTGGTATCTGACTAAAGGTACACAAACGATTGTGTATATGTTTGCAGTTCATGTACACAGGGAAAGTGTGTACATTGTTCCTTTCAGCTCACAAATTACCTTGAAGAAGATAAAGACGTTTTCTTGACTTTCTTCTCACCTCTAAAGATATTCATGGTGCCGCTAAAACATACAACTGTCTCTCCCTCTACCATATACTTGTCATTTTTCTTCGTTCCACTACAGGAAAGACAGGACATGAAATGTCTGGTTGTTTCTCAGGTTCGTTAAGGGTGATTTTGCTACCTATGGAGTTGCCTTCTACCCTCCGACCTCCTGGAAATCGCATGTCATGCCCGTATCATAATTACCTCCGTGGGATTGATAGAACACGTTTTGTGGATTCATAAACAAGAAATTCCCCGTTGGACTTATCTGTTTGTTTGCAGACATGTTATTTCCCTTCCAAACGAGGTCTCATTTGAACCCAAAAGAAAACTTCACGTTTCTCACAAACAGAGATATTTCTTCATTCATAGAGAATGTTCGGAAGCTGTCTTCCTATTTTTCATAAAGTTTACTTTTTTTTTATAAAATTGTATTAAAAAAAAGTTTCAAGGTTGAAAACTTTTCCACACGAGATAGACTCCTTTTTTCTTTTCAGTTATCAACTGAAAGCTCAAACGAGGAATTTTAGTTTTTTCAGTTTGAATTTTGGACACTGTATCGTTCACACTTTGTATTCTATCTCTGAGGGGTCTAACATATGGCAAAATAGCTGGATCGGGCATTGGCTGCTTATTTTCAATAGTAATATAGTTCACACGGTATGTTGTTTATTATGCTTGTACAAGTTTATTATGTGTGTGTGTGTGTGTGTGTGTGTGTGTGTGTGTTCACAAGCTGAGTTACATATTGTGCTGGGAGACCCCTACTTCTTCCGAAATATTACAATTATTGGCATAAAAATATAATCAAGACTTTTTTTGATTGCTTTTTCTTTTGCAATGGTCAGATAATTAATCTGAGCAATGTCCAGAAATAATCCATCAGCATACTTCCTTGAAGGACTTCCAAGCTTCCAGTTCCAAAAGTTTTAACACTCATATCAAAATGTTCACCTTTCAGTAACTCTCTGATCTGCGGACCAACGAATACCCCTTCTTTAATTTTAGAAATTCTTTATGAAATTCTTCATCAAACCTGACGTTATGTCAAGCGGTGGTAAAAATATGCTGGTGGAGGCAAATGTTAATTTTGTAATGAATAATTTTGACTCGACTATCTTACTCTTACAAAGAGCGAAAATGTTTTGTATAATCGGACTGTAGATCTAAAAGGATCCTGGTAACTTTAAAATCTCCACAATGTGCCACTTGTATTAATCATGCTGTACTTTCCTTAAGAGGAGTTCCATGTTATCAGAGGACATGTGGCAAGCATGGCCGGTAGGTACAGATGGATGTATATTTCAATTTTCAATGGAGTAGCACAGCGTTTAGAATTAATTTTTAAGTCAATGAAAAGCCTCCATTCATCTAGTTTATTTTCTTTTCCAATGGCATCAAGCAGTCCATCAATATCATTACAGCAGCAAAGTAAATCTTCCATAGCAAAATATGAAGAAAGCTTTTTTTTTGCCATTTTCGAAATAGAGATATAGCTGTATCTCTATTTCGAAAATGACAAAAAGAGCTTTCTTCATATTTTGCTATGGAAGATTCACTTTATTGTTGAATATTTTTTAGCATTGCATCGACCTAATAAATGCTCGCGTGCGCCTCAAATACCTTTTTTTTTTTTTTTTCTTTAATGTTTCAGTGCACTTTGTTTTGGTTTGTATTTTGCTTTGTATAAGTTAATAAATTTAGTTATTTATTAAAATAAAAAAATGCCACTGCTGCTGCCACAAAGAAACTGTCGTCTGCAACCGCTCTAAAAATACCTTACTCCATATCCGATGACATCATGTGCTCTGTTGCTATAGTTACCTCCAGACACACAGTTCACCGATAAATTGCACGATAATCCTGTATAAACGAACGGTTCTTTACGATTGTATTAAGTGAACTAGTCCACTACAGAGGGAACTCATCATGAAAGTGTAGGAGAGGTCGTTAGAGAGTGATGCCATTAGAAGGGAAAAAAAAAGGTTTTTCTTTGTTTTAAATATTAAAGCAATAAAACGAATATTAAAAATAAACATACACATTTAAAATAAGTTGCACTTCGCTAACTTAATATTTGAAGCAATGCAATTCCGAATGAAAACAAAGAAATAAATTACAGTGACTTGGAACGGACGTTCCAGTAAATTTTATTACAGCGTCTGTCTGTCTACAAATAAAAATAAATTAAAAACAATAATGCATGTGTAAAAATTAAAGAAAAAAAATCTGTTTCTCTCCTCCAAAACCCCAGACGGTTGGGGAATTTCTTCATACCTCACTCGTAATTTCTGTGAGCGATACTAGCGAGGCCGACGTAGTTGAGTCATCACACGCAAGGGTGCGTAAGTACACGTGCTTTGAGTGACCGCGATTCAAGTCCGTGACTGCTAAATATGGTGCTGTTTCTTGTATTCTTTCTATCTTGTGAATTCCTCTGACCGTGTGGTCGTCCCCGCGTATAAACAGAAAATTTATTTATTTTTAAGTCAAGAAACACAAATGGGAGGTGTTGTTTGAAAATAATTTCAAGGAAACTCAGGAAGTGCAACGTGTTTCTTATGCTTAAAACCTTAAAACCTTAGAAAAATCCTGGAAAACCTGCGAACTTCCATTTCAGATTGGGTAGCTCATTCATGGGAATAATTTACAGCGCCATCGATGCATTCCGTGCTTCTTTAAATCGGTGGAAAGTAAGATATTCACTTTCTTGTTACAAATTCATAAATTTGATGTGGGGGATTATTATGTACAGAAGAAAATTCACACAAGATGAAGAATTTGTGTTCTGACCACGGCTCACCTAAATGTGTTTTGTTTCCGCCAGTATTGCCAGAATCCCAGAACTCACACCCTTCTTTGAGATACTGATTGGTCGAATGTCAGAAATCTTAAAATAACATGATCGCGAGAAAAACTCATGCGTATTTTTTTCCGAAGTGAGTTCCATGAAAATGTATGGGGCTCTGAATGCTGCGTTTTCTGCTAGGGTGAGCTCTGTGAAGTGAGTTTTTTTCATGAATACATTTACAAGTAAATATAAATAAATGTGTACAAGTAATTTAGATACTTGTAAATACTTTTAAATATTAATTTGTTCTTATTTTGACCTGGTTGCTCAACATTATAGTGAAATTATTATCAAAAATTAAATCAGAAACTTCTTTTTTTTAAAGGTATTACTGTCTTCTGCATCTATTTATGTATCATAAATCGACAACAACAGCTCACAGGCCTGATATCCTCGTCCGGCCTAATTTTAAAAGCTATTTGTACTGTCATCTATTATAAACGCTGTCTATAATTACTTAGAAAAAAGACAACAGGTGGAAGCACCTGCTCGAAGTTCTCAGGACAAAGCATACATAAACGGACACATTATTTGAAATGTACTGCAAACGACTTTGAACAGCTGAAAAACCTGCTTGCATACACGACTTCTTTTGTGAGCTGTTGTCCACAGAAGATATACAGCGTCTCATTTTAGAGAATAGTTATATTGTATATTTTTGATTTTTCATGAAAGCTGAAAACACCATTTCATTATTTCCTCATAGTACTGTTAATGGCAAATGATGCAAGAAAGCAAGCTTACATCAGCCAAAAAAAAAAGAACTACACAGTTCATCCATCCGTACCCTCCTAGAATTTGTCTAGTTCTTCCTTGAATTTATTCAGCCCATCCACTTCCACAACAACAGATGGAAGCCTGCTCCAACAATCAATCACCCGCTGGCTGAAGGTAAACTTCCGCATATCTATCCTGCAACCATCCTTCTTCAACTTGAATTTATGCCCTGTCATGTGCGTAGTCTTAGCAAGTGGAAAAATGTCTTCAGCATTGAGCTTACTCAATCCATTCAAGCCCTTAAACACCTCAATCAGATCTCTCCGCAGGTACCTGGGTCTTGAGACGCTGCAATTTGCGGAACCGAAGCCTTTCTAGGTAAGAGCACACTTTTGTTCCCTTCACCAGTCTGGTTGCCCTTCTCTGCACCTGTTCCAGCAGGTTTACATCCTTCCTAAAGTGAGGCCTCCAGAGTCCAGACCTGTATACAGTATTCAAGACGCAGCCTAACCATGGCATAATACAAAGAGGTAATCACTTCTTTATCCCTGCTAATAAATTTTCTTATATCATTGACAAAACCACATGAGCTGTCCTGGAAGCACGTCTGCGCTGTGCAAAAAATTTCACGTCTGACTGCACAATTACCCTAGGTCTTTCACATTCTCTACCACCCTGAGCGTAGTACCAAACAGTTAAGTTACTCTGGGGTTACTGCTATCCACGTGCAGTACCTTGCTTTTGTCAATGTACTGCCTTCAACTGCCATTTCTGGGTCCATCAACCTAATTTTCCTAGATCTTGTTTCAGTAGCTCATCTTGATGACTGTCGTTTATCACCCTGCCAACCTTTGTACCATCTGCAAACTTAGACATTAAGCCTGATGTACTTTCATCAATATCATTGATAAATATTGAAAGGAATATTAAGTTAAAGTAATATTATGTTAAAATAATATTCCTTAAGTGAGGACTAAAACCATGGTTAACTTAAACGTGTGTAGTACTGTACCCTCGTATTTGTCTACTCGGCTACGACATCTCATCATGCTTACTCCTAGGAAATAATAATTATTATTCCTAGGATATAGATTTTAGATTTTCTACATTTGGGACCCAATGAATCATTTAAAATTACACAAAAATGTCTGGTAAAGTGTCTATTTTTTAAAATTTTGAATATATTATTCTTATGTATTCCTTCTTGCACAAAAGCACTCGATCTTATGATCATTAACAATTATGAAGGTGAGTATAAGTTATAAATTTTATTTAACTTTTATATTGGTGTATCTTCTTTAACTATCACTATTTTCCATTATTTTCATAAAGGTTCAACCCTATTAACCTGTGAAAGTTAACACCTTGGGGGGGGGGCTCCAGTTTGACATGGTTGTTTTAACTAAAACGAAATGGCTAAGAAGTGTGTGATCCTACATTTTTTTTATTAAAAATATTTAAAAAATTAAATAAAATAGCTACAAAATATCAACGTAGTTAAATTATATATATTAAATCATAAAAATTTCGTGCCGATTTTTTTTCCTTAAAAAAGTTTTTTTTAATATGTTCAGAGTTGCTCTGCAAAGTTTTTGCATACTGCGCACTGTCCCCAACAGCCTATCCTTTCTACGTGCGGCAATATCATCCCCTCCTCCTTCCCCAGGACTGTCTCGGATCCGGGACGAACCTGAGCGACACCTGCAAAAACCGAGCGGGGCGTCTTGGCAACCAACCGACATCAGCACCTGGTACGTTAGGCGTTCGTTTTACGCAGCCATCAGCGACCGGCAACGGGGAGTCTCTTCCACTAGACTGCTGGTTTACGTGTCCACTGGGGCGAGTTACGAAGGACAACAGACGGAGGTCACCACCCTGACCTTTTTCACACGTCAGTTGACACGCTACACGGTAAATCACCTGAGCTATTGTGACCCAGACGGTTAAGTTACGGTTGCAAGGTCGCGAAGCACCTCTGGATTACTTGCGTCTGTCTTCCCGTCTCCGACTTCTTCACTCCGATCGCAGGAGGTTTACGGTACAGCTTACGAGGTCAGGAATAACCTACGATGCTTTTGACGTACGGGAAATCCAGAGAGACATTCCTGTGGTCGCAAAGAATTTGTTTTCCTAAAGTTTCCTTTCAGACCGCTAGAAGGCGTACTGTTGACAATGGAAAGGAAGAGAGTTCACAAAGTATTTCCGGGTTCGAAATAGATAATATAAGTAACTGTGCCTACCCCCATTCGGGAGTATTGATTTTAAATACTGTATACAGCCATTAGGAACACCTGCATCTTGCTTCAGTTATCACTTATTATTTGAATTACTGCTCATTATTTCACTTAATATTTGTTCGTTATTTCTCTGATAAGCACCAAGTGACCACTTTATTAAGTACACCTGACCTTTTCACGAAGTTTATATTAGTACTAACCATACAGTGAAAGGTAGCCACAGTCTTTTGTTACTAGCCAAAAAAAAAAAAAATAATAATAATAAAATAATAATAATAATAAATAAATAAAATATTCTGCTGCATTAAATGAAAATTAAACATAAATAATAAAATTTAACAATAAATATATAAAAAGATAAATGAACAGCCAAACCGTTTCCCTTCTCATCTCGTTAACTATCCAGCTGATTCTGAATTTTCCCAAGCTGTCAGCTTCGACTTCCCACGAAAGTAAAAATAAACTCGCTGGTTAAAAGAAAACACTTCCTATAATGTAATCTAAATCTCTTTCCCCGTGAAGTGAATTTTATAACCCCGTGCCTGGAACTATTTGCAACAGTGAAAATTTCTCCTCCTTTCATTTTACACTTCCCTCAGAGACTTATTGATCTGCATTTGGCCCCTTCTAAGGTGCCTGGTTGCCAAGCTCTGTAACCAAATATTAGAAGTCTTTCCCCACGCTTATCTGCAGATCTCATCAAACAGGTTTCCCATATTTGGACTCTTTCAAGAAACTCTGTCCTTTTTAGGTTTGGTCTCCATACTTGAAAACACGCATTCCAAGTGCAATCTTTACATTTGCCGTATGCAGTGGGATCATGATCTCCTCTACAAGTGAGTGTTCGATAAATCATCGATAGAACACATGGGCCTTCCTTTCCGCTCGTCTGCACCTGCTTGGAGAACTCTTTGACCCCTCTATCGTAACTCCAAAATCCTTTTCTTCCTCTACTATTTTTAATTTAATGCCACCAAATGTACAAGATATTTTGAGGTTGCTTTTGCCTAACTGTAAGACTGTGCGTTCTGTTGCATTAAAAATGGAGAGCCCCGTCAGTAACGCGTCACGTGTTCGTATCATGCGATGCAGTGCGAGAATGAGCAAGGTGAAAGATTTAAGTGACTTTGAATGTGGCATAGTAGTTGGCTACAGATTTGCCGGTATGAGCGTCTCTCGAAACTGCAATCTGCTGGGGTTTTCGCCCTCGTGAGTAGCACAGTTTGTATAATCGTCGTTCTCCACAGACCGGGTGGAAAAGAGCAGAGTTCGAATCCCGTCAATGACGCGAGGAATTTTTATGGATCTTGTTCACAACGTGACTGAGTTAGCCGGTCTCAGGAAAGGGTAGCATAGTTTTTTTTTCCAGGAAACTCGAATTTTTCGTCCATCAAACAGAAAATCGATCACAGAACACACGAAATTTACAGACATTATATACGGTGCAATATGGTCTAAATTGCAGACGCGCCTGAAATCTACCACAACCAAACAGCTGGAGTTTGCACGTACCACTATCTGTTCTCGGGTATATCGAGATTGGTTCAATTACCAAATAACAACCATCCAATCCAGCTGAATATTTGTATTTGTCCAGTAACCAAATGACATTCGGGCGATCCTGTGGTAGGAATAGGCTCATTGATGCGTGAGGCCAACGGAGGCTGATAAGACTTGTGCAGGATAAAAACAGAAAGGCTACATCCAGCCAAATAATAACCAACCCAGTACAATAGGGTGACCAAAGAGGCATTTCAGAACACAACTCTCCCTACTTTGTCACGGATGGGGTGTCGCAATTGGATTCCACTTCTGTAAACCAAAAACTTTAAGGTACAGTTAGAGTGGGCTCATGGACTCCAACAGTGGACAATGGAGGATTGAAGCCGACCGAGCTAGCCGGGTGGGTAAAGTGCTTGCTTGGCAACCCAAAGGTCGCGGGTTCGAATCCCGCCTCGGGCTTGGATCAAAGTACTGCAAAAACCTTGGGAGTGCATTATGGCCACAGAAGCCGATGCGCCAACAACTACCGGAAACTACCGGAATGGAGGATTGAAAGCACGTTACCTGGTCTGACGAATCTTGGTTCCTACTGTTTCATGTCGATAAGAGGACCAGAATATGTCGAAAACAACATGCTCTTGGACTAGCCTGGAAGGCTAGGCCCATGAACCCATGAGGCACTTTTGTGCCCGATTTCATAAATCTGGTCCTCTTCGTAATTTTTGAAAACGGTCAGCACTTATTTAGAATATCCTTATAGATATTTGTGCCAAATTCATGTCAATAAATTAATTTATATCCCCAATACATCTTTTTCCTCCCCAGAAGAAAAGAAACTGCTATACAGATCTCATCTCCAAGCTACCCGTAAAGTAAACATCGATTGCCAGTTTCCGATACATTATTTGATAATCGAAAATGTAACACAATGCATCATTTTACCTTGTTTGTTTATTTATTTTAACATAATTCTCAAAAAGTGAAATACACTTTATCTTGTAGTTGGGTTCGGTTGGGTTATTTAGCATAGACGTTACTGCAGCACTTATTCGAGTTTCTTTTTTCCGATATAAATATCATTGAACTCTTTGTTTAAATCGACTAAAAATAGCCCGTAAAAGTTCCCATTCTTACGGGATTCGAATCTGGGCCTTTTTATTTGTGTTGGTCGTAAGTGCACTGAAATCCAAAGTTTGGATTTCATTGAAAAATAAAATTCTTTGTCTGTCCCCCAACTATTCTTCAAGAAGCAGCCATTACGTCCTCATACCAGGAAATTATTATTTTTCAAGGTTTATTTTCTCCAGTATTGTTCTTTGGATCAAAGTGATGAACCCGTGTCTTCACCGCAGAAATAAATAAATAAACAAATCTTGGTACACAATCTTAAGATGATCACATTACGAACGTTTTGTGCGTACCGCGTAGTTTCGTTTTGGTTATCAGTATTATTAATAACCAAGAGATGCAGAATCTCAAAAAAAAACCAAACAAACTTTATTATAGTGCTCTCTTCTCCAAAAATGGTCGAATATAAATTTCTACAGCTGGGCAGCGTAAATTTAAACCAGGGATCAAATCATCATAAATGGGCATATCTCAAAGCACCACATGTAAATATCTGATTTTGTTGTCCTCCTCTTGATATTTAGATGCTGATAACATTCAGTAACCGTCACTTTCTTAACACATCCAGTCCAAGAAAGCTGCAAGAAGAGAAACTTGCTGGATATCATATGGAGCACTGAAGAGGGTTAAATAAGAAATCCTTCTTAACTTCTGCTTCTCACCTACAAGATGAAGACATCTCACTCTCATAGAAAGCATCTGTTTTTTTAGTTTCTTTTATTTGAACATCTGGATCTTTTTGGAGCTCATTCTTTGGCAGTAATACTCTCTTGATATAAGACAGGGGATGTCAAACTGGTGGGCCGCGTACGGCCCTCAAGCGTTTGTTGTGTGGTCCAAGAGTCTTCAACTTTTACAGGTCCGCAGTGTTAAACCTATATGATGAAAATAATTGCAATTAGGGATGTTTAAATAAGATACACTAAATATTCTCAAAATTTTAATAAAATTTTATAAATTATAGGAACCTTCATGTGTTGTTATTCTGGATATCGTTTGTTTTATGTGCAAGGGAATGACGCAGTGATGGGGGTGGCAAAAGTGATGTTTCCATACCAAGAAAATGTGTGAGAAAAAAAAGTAACAATACGTAAAATGTTTAGTACATATCTATCAGTAATGCCATATTGGTGCGGCCCACGAACACTGCTGAGTCCAACATCCTGTATAATGGATGAGAAAGTAGAATTAGAGAGAGACTATGAGAAGTTAGTATATAGTGTCTATAACTGAGAGTATTCTTCGCGGAATGGGTGAGAAAGTAGAATTAGAGAGAGAGAGAGACACACACACACACCGTTCAGATGCCTCGGTGAAAAAAGCCCATAAAAAATTCCTGGGGCCATTGACGGTATCCTAACTGGACCCTTATCCATTCGGTGTGGGAGAATGGTGATTTTAACCACTGTGCTACTCAAAAGGGTCATTAAAAAGCAAAAAAGGCGAAACTAATACAGTATTCAGAT
The DNA here is from genome assembly GCF_048544385.1 of Mastigoproctus giganteus. Classification (NCBI taxonomy): domain Eukaryota; kingdom Metazoa; phylum Arthropoda; class Arachnida; order Uropygi; family Thelyphonidae; genus Mastigoproctus; species Mastigoproctus giganteus. Next base: position 36,923,388 of record NC_143580.1, on the reverse strand, counting down.
TTGGCATGGTTTTTAAAGCGTAGGGGAGAAATCTCGTAAATTCTTCTCTCCAAAAGGAAAGAAAGACCAGAAATTTATATTTACTTCTGTGAGTTGTTAGAAGGAGAGAAAGAATAAAGCGAAACTTCGGAGTCTGTGGGTAAGGTCCATGTCATAATGAACGACCATGATTGGGACAATAACTGCGACAGCTGAAAACGACAGATGTCTGAGGTCTTCAACAAGCAAAGCGTGCCCGGTGAAGTAGCCGCAAGGGGGCGTCACACATCACACAGATCCTTGTTCCCGGACAAGTTTAGCAAAGACCCAACAATAGTGCCTGTTTAAGGTCCGTCCCTACTGCTGGGGCAGCCATTGAGAAACTGGTTCCTGCGCAGATTATGAAGTCAGAGGTCAGGGCAGAAAGGGGAGTGTGACCTCTATATCTGACGAAGCCACCGGCTAACCTCCGTCATCGACGGAATGACGGGGGTGGCAAAGGTGATGTTTCCGTACCAAGAAAATGTGTGAGAAAAGAAGAAAGTAACAGGAGCATTAGCGATGTTTTGTAGAGCTTTAAAAGTGCCGCTACCGCCCCCTGGTGGTCGAGCTCCGGGTGTCAAAATTCCCAGGATTCCGGCTTTTTGTTCTCGGTGCCAGGCCATTTATCTTTACGGGGACAGGTGAATGGCTCGAGCCACTTAGCAACAAGCGCTGCAGGTTGCAGTGTATAGAGATGATGCCGGAGAAAGGACTCCCCGGGCGAAGGAAGAGGCCGTCACGTGACACCGACAGGCTCCCACGCCGACACTTTTCTCCAGCAAACAGCCTTATCTTTCTCATCGCCTGACTTTTCCTTATTACTCGCTCGCTTGCAGCGCCACCGCAAGTGGCCCGGCCGAAGTGAAAAGAGGTTTACTAGGACACCGTCACCCCGACAACATCCGTCACTGTCCCGCATACACCCCCCACGTTGCTTCTCCGTCTCATGAGCTTGTCGGGGAATGTCGTGGCTTTTAATGTAGTGCTCGCGAAGCCGGCCGTAAATGGACAATCGGCGGGAAATAACAAGTGTAGCTCTGCATGACACCACCTCCCCCAACACCTGAGTTTTTGAGGGGACAGGCAACGGTGTGAATGCCTGCTAATCGGATGAAAAGATTCCCCAAGACCGTGGCATTCGCTGCAGCAGTTGTGTGTGCCTTAAATCGGGAGACACAACACACAAAGCTGGTGGACACTTAATAGGCGCTACCGCTGTCAATTGGTCAATTGACGTCCGGAGAGATGAAGTGGACAGTTAAAATAACCTTACGCATCTCCCTTTCCAAAGCGCAAGTGCAATGGAACGCAAAAGCACAGTGTCCCAGCAGCAGAACTCGTCCCAAGAAACGGGACTCGATAAACCACAACGATCATAAATAATTCAATTCTCCATTCAAAGTCAAGCTGGAATACTAAGGGAGGGAGGGACCTCTGACCCGAACCTACCACCAACTTTGTATCCTTGCTTCAGCGCAGCAGGTGATTATTGGTTAAAAAATGGAATTGTTTAATGGATAATAAATAACTCGCTGATGCTTGTTCCTTTAATTCGGTTTCAATGAAGTTTTCACTGTAATTAATCACGAATGATGAGAATTATTAAAACAGAAATATCAAATACCATACGTTCTTGTTTTTAAAGCTTTAGAACAGTTTCATATACAAATGGTTAATATGCAAGATGCCAACTTCCCTACTGAACAGTTGATAATCAGAAACCCACTAATGACATAAATTAACTGATGAGATAATTCGAGATATCATCTGTCGTGATCTGTTAAAATAATTTTATTATTTATTTCTCTCAAATAATAAAACTACCTCTTTTACCAAATGAAAATCTAGAAAAACTTTTCTTTTATATCTCAAATTAAAATAGTTCAATTAGAATAATTTATTATTTTTTGAGTTATTTTTCTATTTTTTATTTTGAGTCGAAGAAAATACCTGTCGATACCGAATTCGAAATTTTGTAGGATGTAATCGTCAAGAATACATGCGAAGGAAGGGGTTGTTCCAGAGAACAGAATTAAAAGGGATAAACTAAACGAGGAAGAGGAAAAGTTTCAGGTTGGAGTTGAACTGAGTGAGCGAGTGTTAAGCGCCAAAGCAACTAAGGCTATGAGGCGTCAGCATATCGTATCTATAAAGTGCGTGTATTCTGTGGGCGATTTGCTACTTTGCTGGACAAAAGTCAGAGTTTCCGAGAGAAAAACCACGCAACCCTCGCCTGAGACCAACCAACTCAGCCACATCGTGAAAAAAGCCCATAAAAATTCCTCGCGTTATCGACATGATTCGAACTCAAACCTTTTCTACCTGGTTAGCCAAGTGGCCAATCGCCGCATGATTTTTTGTTGTAGTAGGGTTTTAATGGTTTTAGGCTCCGTGTATATTGTCTGTAAATTGCGCGTGTTCTGTGGTCGATTTTCTGTTTGCTACAAAAAAAGCAACAGCAGAGTTTCCGGGAGAAAAATCATGTTGCCCTAGCCTATGACCAACTAACTCAGCCGCGTTGTGAAAAAGCCCATAAAAGTTCACCACATCATCGACGGGACTCGAACTCCGATGTTTTCTACCCACTGTGGAGAGAACGGCGATCCTACCAACTGCGCTACACACGAGGGCACGAAGTAGGATGGTACAAAGGTTTGAATTTACCTTGGTTCGAATACACGTGACAACAAAATACGGTCAGTGATAACATTCTTGTCGAATCACTAGTTGTAAACTCCTCTGATTAATGTGTTCCACATTATAAACAGATCTACCAAAATATGCTCATCTCTATAAGTCATAATCTTTCTGCAGGTTAAAATACTTCTGATACAAATACAGTATAATTAATTTTGGTGGAAGAAAGCAAAACGATGAAGGTTTGAACTGGACGAGAAAAATGAATAATAGCGACTCTTACAATGGTGGAATTATAATTTCCAAGAATTGATTTGTTAAGGATGCGCAAATATGCCACAGTGTCTTTACGACAGCATCATTGGGCCAAAATTCCTGTAATAATCATCGAAAGATTTTTCTCTATATTATAGGCTGGAATTAAGACACAGGTAACAAAATAAAAGGTGATCTGAAGTCTTTCAAGAATATCAATTAGGTAACGTCGGTAAGATTAGCCATTAAATGGGATTTTATGGTAAGACAGGTTCGAGATTTGTATCGTTAACTCAGACAAAATAACGCCAACAGTGAAAGAGAAGGTTGAGGCGGATAAAGTCATTACCATACATTGTAAATAGAATCAGGACTCTAATGTATGAATAAATTCAAGTTCTTACTCATATTTTTATAGCTTTTGAACGGAAACTGCTTATATGATTTAGGGCTTAAACGAACTGCTGAATTGCCTATGAAATATAAGGTTATGTGGAAAGTGTCGCGAAATAGAACTAAACACAACAGGGGAAACTTAAGGATGAAAGCCTTGTGGATTAACTCCAGGCCTGAAGGACTCTCCAAGTTTATGAGGTGAAATTTATCTCAGCAAGACCCTGCCTTAAACACTAGATGTAATTTATTTTGTAAACACAGCGGTCATTTAGACTTAAAAGGGGCAAGGATTTTTGTTAATGCCATTGAGGAGACATTAAGGGTTCGCGGAAACTGATAATTCGAAGTGGGTAAGAAAGTCGGCAAACGATCGACTCGAGTCAATATTATGGGACAAAATTAGACCTGCGCCATCTCCAATAGCACATGTGTGCAGCCCTTAATTATCATAATAAGAGTAAAATACAGAAATTTGGGGTTACGTAGAATAATACTTTTAAATAATCATAAGGGGTGTATCGGGGCTGTCAAAACCAATAAAGCAGAAATCTTAATTTGTCTATACAGTAACGGATTATTGTAAAAATTAAATTAATTTGAGCCTTTGCTCAAGTCAACTAATGCAATTGGATTATTGAGGCATGGAGATACGAGATAAAGATTTTCATTTCGGCGAATATTGTGTGTTCAGGAGAAATAGGGAGGGACGGAAGGGTGGTGGAGTGATGGTTCCGATCAAAACTGCCTGAAAGTAACAAGAATCTTACCCGAGTCAGATCGAGGTAATGTGGTTGTTGGGGTCGTGTGGTCTAAAATGTCTAGGTAAGGGCTAATAAGTACAATTGTCTCATGACAGGGAGACTTCAATCTATCTCTTATAGGCTAGAATATGTGGACTGGAAATAGACTATACGGTAGCAACTATTTTGAACGAGCTAGATGATTACGAATATCCTAGATCTGGTTCTTACTAAGAAACCTAATCGTATCAAAAACTTTACAGTGAGAGAACTAATATTAAGCAGTGATCACAATGCCATAAAATGGCTTGTGTCTAAAGAAACCTAGGTAATCGAAGGTAAAGGCGAGAGATTCAGTTACAAGAGGTGGGGAGATAATATCGTGTTGGGTCACCGTTTGCACTGATAACAGCTGTTATTCGCCTAATCGCCTAGCTTCACTAGATGGCTGGAGACGTCCGTAGGGATCTGCAGCCTTGCCGCCTCTAGGATTTTCCACAGTGCCGGAATAGATTACTTTTGCGTGTCCATACGCCTCACTTCCCCTTCCAAAACATCCTACAGGTGTTCAATTGGATTGAGATCAGGCGAATTTGGAGACCAATCAAGATGGGCGATATCTTCACTGTGTTCCTCGTGCCACTCGTGCAGAATGTGGGCGCGATGACACGGCACATGTTTTGGAACTTGGAAGGTCCCGTTTCTGCGCGGCTGCCACAGTGGAATCGTCACGGTCCTCTCCACACCGAGTGGAAAAGGCCCGGGTTCGAATCCGGTCGAACCCGGACGAGAGGAACTTTAATGGGCTTTTTTCACTCCGTGGCTGATTTAGTCGGTCTCAGGCGTAGATAGCAAAGGTTTTTCCCCAGAAACTGGGGTTTTTCGTCCAGTAAAACAGACGAATCGACCATAGAACACACGCAATTAACAGACATAAGACACACAGCATGGCATATGAATTTAAATATTCGGGTGGCCCACAATAATAGTTTTGTGTCCGGGAACAAAATGCAACATGACAGGCTGCAAATAGTCTCCTAAGTGCTGCAGGTAGACCTCACTAGTGAAATGTTGGTCAATACGCACCAGGGAGTCGTAGTTCTTGCCAGCAAAAGATGTCCCATATTAAACAACCACCATCGTGCATGGTGCGTACTATCTGGATAGTACGCGCCATGCACGATGGGTCCGTGGACTCATGTTGCTTGCGCCAAACACACACAGACGTCCGTCGGCATGTTGTACCAGGTATTTGGACTCATCCGACCAGTACACTCGTTTCTAGTCCTCCAGCACCCAACCAGAGTGTTGTTAACATCACAGCATTTAGCGGTCAGCGGTGAGGAGAGGGTGTCTCTTCGGTCGTCTGCTGTGGAACGCCATATGTCTGAGTGTGCAGCGCATCGTCATTTGGGATATTGTTCTTGAATTCCCCATATTGTATTGCAATGTCAGCTGTCGCATAGTGCCCTGCCGTTGAGCCCGTACAACGCGCTGCGCCCTTTGCTCATCACGGGCATCCATCTTGCGTAATTCTGTGCAGTTCTGTCTGCAGGCGGTGGTTTGACCCATTCAACACCATTCTTTGTGCGCCGTAATCACAGTGGCCGTGAACAACCGACAAGATGTGTCGTTTTCGATATTAAAGCACCCAATGCACGAGCTTGCCCAATCGTGCCCTTTTGAAACTCCTTGATATCTTTACTACGTCCCATAACTGCTTTCACTTTGACTTGCACGACCAGATACAAATTACCACTGCTCTAGCCAGAACTAGCTGTTCGAACTTTTATACAGCGAGCTATGCGGCATAGTCCATTACGGCGGAGTGAACACCCCATCCGTAATTATATACCGAGCGTACACTAAGTATCTTGTATCTTTTTTTCATTATCTTATTTGTTAATGTAATAAGCAAATAGTAATAATTCATGATTTATGTATTTATTAAACTGTTAAAACAGCGATTAATTAAAAAATATGGATGTGCTATGTGATAAGACTGAAAAAAAGAAATAATAATTGCCAAATTTTTATTGATCCAGTTTTGATGAAACTTGGAGTGGCTTGATAATGTCTAAAAGACCCAAATATAAAATATAAAAATCCATCCACTGAGATTTCAGTTATTAAATGCGGACGGAAAGACAGACAGACACGGTGACGACAACAGGCGCTTTACGCATTATGAAATACGCCTAAAAAGGGCATTTAATTCAAAAACCTAATCATATTGAGATCACCTTTGACCTGCATTACTGTTTCTAAAAGAACTGTTTTTAAAAAAGCCGTATTGACCGCAGTCTAATTCCACTCTCCAATTCGTCCTGGGGGATGAGGGGATTGGAGTTCAGTGGAATTAAGGTTCGAGCCAGCCAGTCCAGCTTTCCGATGTTACCCTCTGAGTGGACCGGGGTTCAAGTCCGTGACTACTAAATACGATAAATATTTGTATTGACGATTTATTGTAAACTCTACTGACTTGGTTGTCGTGCCGGAGTATAAACAGAAAATTTATTTATTTATTTAAACCAAAATTGTATGACATCTCTGCAATGGAGCATTACTGTGGGTCTGAGATTGAGAATGTCCTTGTCCGTAGTGCTGCCATAATATAGATAACACATAATTGTACAAAACTTCCAAATAGGTCACGGACTTCATAGTTGTAGGCACTACCACCAACGGACCAAAACTGATCAAGCTGAAAAATCCTCATACCACCAGACCATGTTCTCCAAACTCCATGGTCGAGACAATATACTCCAAAAAAAGCGCTCTCTGGATAATTTCCATACCTAAACACATCCATCTGAATGAAATACGGTGCAGTGAGATTCGTTACTGCAAAGCACCTTCTACGACTGTTGTAAAATACACGAACGTCGGAAATAACTCCAATTTCTCATCAAACGCTTTCTCATCGGTGACTGTGACATTCAGCTTATGTTCCACCATTAAAATGAATACTATGAATCTCACTACAGATGGTTGACCTCTGACGGCTGTTCGTGTATTCTCCCCGTCCTCTGCAACCCTCTTTACTATTCAAGCGCGTTTCGTGAGTTCGTGAAGCCATCTAAGCCTTTTGAGCGTCACCTGCAGTCTTTCATCTTAGAATAACATCTGCCACAATGGATTTTGGGTCTTACAGTGGGTTTTCGCAACTCAATACTCGTTTGGGCAGTGTGGATTCGAATCCATCGGAGATGGACCGGAGAAATTCTGAAAGGCCTTTTCAGTGGGATCTGTAGTTATCCACTCTCAGGGGCGAGGGAAGTAGCATATCCCCCAATGAGTTTATTCCGTGTTTTTCAACTCCTGTAACATGCAAATAGACCAGTGAACATGTGGACACTTGTATAGACATATGGAATATGATAGTATGACTTTAGATGCTAAGCGCTGTATAAATAATTACGACAACATTCAGTACAGCGTATTTTGGGAAGTTCAGACGAGTCGTATTTGCACGCACGTTTAAAATAAACGCCGACGCAGTTACTGATTTGGATTGTTTAGAATTTACGCGGAGGCAATCAGGGTCATGAGGCGTTGTAGTGTATTTGGTAAAATATGTATATTCTGGTTAACATCGGCTTTATATATATATATATATATATATATATATATAATGAAAAACTGTAGTATAAAGGTGTTCAGATATCAGAGATAAAATAGTGTTTAGACCCTAACATTTTTTTTTTTTTGTTTATATATTTATAGCTTAGGTCATTTTTTTTTTTTAGGTTAGGATTGTGTGTTTTGAGTTTAAGAGTAACTAAGGCTATGAGCCATCGCTATATTGTGCCTGTAATTGCGTGTAGATCCGAGTTTCCAGTAGGAAAAAACCACGCACTCTGCTGAGAACGCAGCCACGTTATGAAGAAAGGCTCATAAAAATTCATTGATGGGATTCAAACCCAGGCCTTTTCCACTGGTGTGGGAGGATGGTAATTATAACCACTCGCTACCCGCGAGGGCCTTGGGTGGTCCACTGATCCCATATTATCTTTGATTAGTACATACACGACCTAAGACATAATGCACAACACTTGTGCATGAGTCATGTTCGTGATTGCTTCAAGATTTCTGATGCCAGAACAAAAAGAAAAGGAAATTAACGCTGTCTCTAAAGGTGGTGTGGCCCCAGCAGATGAGACTAGGCTACGCCATCGAGCTTATCTTACATAACATGACCATGGGCTCACTCTGCACTTGCTGAAGTTCCCCCCTTCAGATGGTAAGGGACCCCCAAAAAAGTAGACACATTATTATTTATTTTTCACTTTTACCAACGTTATTATAGGAGCATCAGGATTCTTAGTGCGGGGGGGGGCGGAATTCTCCATTGCGTAAAGACATCATGAACACCATTAAGATCCGGAGAGCAAACAGCAGAACTCCATTTGGGAGTTTCCATTTCCAACGCCAAAGAAAAGTACAGGTGGCACCATCTCCTGGTAAAGTTATGGGGATCACTTTCTTTTAAATTATACGAGAATGTTATGCCGTCCTGTGCAACGGTTTCCAGCCCTAGTTGTGATGGAGTTCTTGGCTTTCGTCAATGTCAAATATTCTCCGTATAATCAAACCTGACTGCCAATGACTTTTACCTTTCCTTTCATTAAAAAAAAACACACCAAATTTATATTAATTATTATTTATACCAATTATGATTGGTATAAATAATTTATTTTAATTTTATTGAGAGATCACCGAAATTTAGATGTCTATTAAATAAATAATTAAAAAAGCATGATCATTTTTCTATGAACAGCCCAGTAATATCAGTTGTGTTTTTTTGTTTTTAAAAAATAACTATTTAATTTATTCAGTGCTCAAATCATTTTTACAGCTATGTGTAGCACAATGATTCAAATATTATCATCCCATATCACTGCAAATTAGCAATAGCACCAACTTACCTCTGATTTTACAAACACTAAAAGCTAAATCTTCGAATTTCCTTCACCGTTTTTATTCACAGATATAAATCTTTATAAAAATCTCCAACTTTGCTTTTTGTGTCCAAGTCCAAGTCCAAATCTTTGTGTCCAGAAGGGATGACCTATTAGGCAAAAAATATAGAAAACTTGGGGTGGTGGTTGGGGGAACAGAAGCGGGGTGAGGAGAATATATCAGTCCGGGTTTAAAGCCTCTTCCGCGAGTCAAAATGCCGAGCAATGTAAACAAAGAGTTCTTTGGAATTTTTTAGAGGTTATTTTACCACTGTGACCTCCGACTTGTGAATATAATCCTTAGTTATAACCTGCTACAACCTGTTACAGGTGTCCCCCGTTTCTAAATCCTATTGTGCCAGTGCACTGATAGCAAAACTAACGACACCACATCGGGACAGTGGCCATTCTGAATGGCTTCGACATTACTGCCCTAATCCTATTGCCACAATACGGAAACTACTGCCACCTTGTGGAGAAAGAGGGGAGGGAGGTAAATTTAACAGGGGCTATTCTTTATGATGAAGCCGGAGGTGACAGGCTCTTTCTTTAAATCCACAATACCATACTTAGATCTGTGTGTGGTGTGAAAGCACGGACGACCAGACCTCCCCCTAGAACCAGAGGAGTGCATTGTGTGATTGGTGATAAATTGATTTAGGCCGTAGTTACAATGCATTTCGGGGGGATATCGGAGGGTGGAAGGCATCGCTAATCCGGAGAAGCACGTAGTTCAGCTGTCACTCAGACGCGCGAGACAAAGGACCACCTCTGTCCGCTGGCTGCCCTTCTCGGCCGACAATTCCGAAGTCGGCTTTGTGTTAGCCAGATCAGCAGTTACAGAGGGGGGGAAGTGACTCATCTCGTTCTTTGAGACAGCACCAAAATTTATGGTGGATCACCTGTAAGTACAAACTGAGCATGGGCGAGTTTTCTCAACGCTGACTGAAATCTCTGTTGGCCTCTGAAAAAGCGAAGAAAAATAGAGAAAAAAAAAAAAAAAAGGATGCAGCACCTGAAGAAACATCATCTGATTAAAAGGTGACGCCGTCGTGGCACCGCTATCATGACCTTAATGGGCAGATGACCCGTCTGCTCGACGTGACAAGATGCGCAAAATTACGGCTCTTTGTTCCGACAGCCCAAAGATCGATGATCATAGTAAAAATTAATGCCCAAGATGACACTTCGCGGCTACTCTTTAAAATTTCTAAGAGCGGTTTCTGGAAGTTCGTTTCGGGAGGTGGGAGGGGGGGTGACGGGAGGCACTGAGGGTTTCGTTTGCACGAAGATCCAACGAACTACCTGTATACACAGCAACTCCCACCTGCCACTATATCGACGCGCTTCTTTGGTGTGAGATTTAAGGTCACATGGAAGAGCACGTTAAATGCATGCTATGACGGCGTTTTGTAGTCATTGCATGGACTGGCGGTACGACCCAATAGGCGAATTCATCAATAAGGTCAGTTGTCGATGTCTGGTTTTGATATCTTAAGAATTCATAAAACATAATTTAATTTCACCCCTTTTACGCGCTCATTAAAATAAAAATTGCTTGTTTAATCACCAAGAACTTGTGGTGTGAGTAGGATAAACATTTATAGATGAGACCTATCTGTTCACCGATGCAGGAAATTTCATCCATTGAATAAATTTATCGCTCCGCATTCAGCGATCCGCCGGTTACGTCCTGCTTTCGCATGTGGCGCCATCTACTGAATCATATTATAAATAATCGTTATCGCTTAACTGCAATTGCAGTAAAATATGCAAGGTCGGTCTACTTTTTATTCCTTAAAATATTAAAAAAGGCAAATAGCGGCAAGGAAGCCAGGCTTATTAAGTATCGGACTTTAAAAAAAAGCAACACAAAAAAATAAGTTCAATGCAGCACTTTCTTAAATTTATATAAGTTCTCCATCCCAACGGTTAATGAGCCTTTGGATAAAAAAATAATTTTTTATATCCAGTGTACAATTATCATGCCTTAATTAAAATACACGTCCTCTAGTTTGTTGTGCCACTTGCCAAAGAAAAAAGATGTTGTTATTACTGTATTTTAATTTGCTCCATCTTTTAAAGCCTAAAATACTAAAATTCCTCGCGAAATCAACTAGTCTCTAGACTTTGCGGCCCACAAAACTAAAACATTTCCTATCTTTCTGTTGGAATGTTTCCTTTCCTAAACAACTAGCCTTGTTGTTCGGCACCTTTTCTAGCAGATCCACGTCCTTGCTGAAATGGGGACTCCCAAACTGTATACAATACTCAAAATATAGCTAGCTAAAGCTTTATACAACGGAATATTTATTTCTTTTTCTCTACTAGCAAATTTTCTGTGCATCAGAGATAAAAAAAACAAAAAAAACTACGAAGTTAGCCTTACACCTGCGTGTTTCAAAATTAAATTAACTAGAATTCCAAATTAGTTTGTGATAATAGGAATACAGCTGAATCTGGTCCATTCCTTTTTCAACATAGAGGTCAGTTCAGTTACTGATTGCGGGCATGTTAGCCTGACCGGAAGCCGACGTTCCTGTTGATCTCAAAGGTGTTCGGTGGGGTCGGCGTTCTAGGCTGGTTACTAAAGTTTTTGTACGCGCATGTCTTCGAACGAGTCAGTACAAGCTGTGCAGTATAACACGGTTCCCTCCTATTGCTGTCAGTGTGGGAAGAGTGGAGCTGTCTACAATGTACCGAATGGCATTCATTGTTCCAGGAACGACAACCATTGGTCCAGGGCCAAACCACAAGAAACAACCTCAGAAGGTGGCAGCACCTTCTGAGGTTGCTGGGAAGACACATTTTAGTAAATAACGTTCTCAGAGAGTCCGCCAGACCAAATGTGGACAAATTGTAGCTTTTGACACTTGAACTAACACTCTCAGAGAAATACGGACTGAAAAAACTTCATACTTCGGAATAATACTTTAATTAACAAGAAATTTAAAATTTCGGAAAATACCAGTCTGCATTTTCTAAGAAATTCGCGAAATGTTTCTTTTATTGAAAAGCGATACCATAAACATTACCATAAAATACCATAATGAAATACCATAAAATTTCTGATAAAAATTCCATGAAAATAACAAAAAATTCCCAGAAATAATTCGTCTTTATATTACCAAAAGAACCCGGACACTGGCGTTTTTTCAAAGAGCCTTTTATTGATACAATATTTAATATCTAGAAACCAAGCCTTTCTCTTTTCCTGTTGGGAAACTCATGGTTTCTTCCACATCTGTTACGGTACTTTACAACAGCCCTCGAAGTTAAATCTAAGGATTGAATATGACAATTAACATGTTCAACTCAATTTTTTTCTATTGCAGTATTTTCTCCTTTCACTTTATGCCATAATATTTTTATAATAGGTAGGTTTAATATAGTTAAAATGAAGCATTTAATCTTTATTTGATATGACTTCATCTAAAAAGGAAATTTTTCCTACGTAGTGCACACTTGGATTTTATTTTATTTTATGAAATTCACGTATGTACTTGGAACACATGCGGCTCTCACGCCTACAAAGATTATCTTGACCGCTCCCAGAATTAGTAAGTTTGGCCATCGCTGCATAGGCCCCAACACGACCATAAAGATCGGAGTTCGTCACTCCATAGCATTCAAATGTTCCACGGATCAATTACAGTGCATTATGCACATGCAACTCGATGCTATGCTGTAACTTTTTGTTTGTGTGCTTCAGCGTCCATAAAATCCGATGCTGTGCACTTTCCCACATATTTGTAGTAATATCAACCTGTGGCTTCGCTGAACTTCTAGTTGACAGTGTTCTATGAGGGCTGAATGCATCTATGTACCACTCTTCTGAGCGTCCTATCGTGTTTTCCCTTCAGTTTCTGGGGGTTGCCGAAACGTTGTCCGGTGTAGTAGCAAAATGAGTTTCATTTGGTGGTTATGTCAGCCATCATTAAAACAATTATTTTCTAAGTTATTTAAATTATTTTCAGTTTTTACCACTTGTGTGGCAGATATCTCGGAGTTAATGCTCTTTATTGTGTGACCTGTAGTATACTGCTCGACAAAATTAGCTGAACGAAATGTTTTTCATGAATGTTTTATTGTGAACAGTGTATAAAAAGCGAATATTTGATAAAATAGGCATCCTGAAATACAAATTCCGAGTATCCAACATAAATCGATCTCTCACCTTGCAGAGCCGCACATTGTGTAAATTTTCATGCCTATACAAAACTGGTTGCGACCACATCGTTTAATTCCCGTTTTTTGGTTTGCTCAGTGGATAGCCACATCTCCAATACTCAGGATGGCAAACCATCATCGTTTAAACTTTATATGATTATTTCAGATGGCAAGCCGTTGGACGACTTGAAGCCGAGCGCATGCGGAGGTGGCACGTTGGCATAATGTGCCACGTAGTGTCGTCTCGGCACTATGGAAGCAGTTTCAGTAGACAGGAACCATTACAAGAAGAGCTGGTCAAGGTCGCCCGAGGGCTACATCAAAGAAGAACAGACCGCTATCTCGCTCTAACAGATACGCAAGGAAGCCGGTGGTTTGTATCCCACTAACCCCCAAACCATCGCAGAGCTGGTCGAAACTGGTGCCATCTCCAATACTGAGGATGGCAAACCATCGTCGTTTAAACTTTAGATGATTATTTCAGATGGCGAGCCGTTGGACGAATTGAAGCCGGAAGCTTGGAGCCCTGACAAATGGGGTACAGTTCTGTTCTCTGATGAGTCCATTTTAGCGTATAAACAGATTCTAGATGTTATTTCATCTGAAGACAACGAGGAATGCAGTACCATCCCTCCAACATCAGAGAAAGGGGTACTTACGGTAGAGGCGGTGTTCTCGTGCTGGGTGGAATAATAATTAACGGCTATATCCCGTTCATGTTTTTGATTGGGGTACCGTAACTGCGTTGTTGAGCATGGCGTTGTCATGTTCGACAACGCCACTGCACATAGAGCTCAAGTGGAATATCTTGAAACTGAAGATATCCAACGACTGCCGTGACCAGCACGATCACAGTCTTAAATCCAATCGAACATGTGTGGGACGCCCTTGGGCGTCGCGTTTCATGCCGACAGCCAACTCTTCGGGTCACTTGGTTAGCGCTGATGGAAGAATGGGATTTGTTTCTACAGAATCTTATAGACGACCTTGTATCGAACATGGTTCGCCGCTGTCAGGCCTGTTTAGCCGTTGAAAGAGAATCATACACCCGTACTGATATAATGTGACCATATTTTCGAGCATCTTGTATCGACTCCTGCAATGTGACCTTTTTGGTATTTCTTATATATAAATAAAAAAAAAAAAAAAAAAGAGGTAAAATGCAGCCATTATCAACCCACTGCAGGATGGAAGCCTCCTCAACAATTCATGCTGAGGGAAATGGACCATAATCTGCCACGCTGGTCCAGTGCGGGTTGACAGATTGACCGTATTTAGCATTCAGGGACTTGAACCCCGGTCTACTCAAAGAGCGTGCGCTACTGCACTCCCGTTCCTAACCACTCAGCTACGGAGGCCTCTGTATTTCTTATACTACCTCTATAAATGTCCCTTATACCTGTCCGAAGTTTTTTGCTGTCTCCTCATTTCATCGTGATTCTATGGTACACCACCATAAAAAATAATAATAAATTTTCTGTTTATACTCCGGGACGACCAAAGTCAGAGGAGTTCACAAATAGACAGAATACAAGAAACAGCACCGTATTCAGCAGTCACGGGCTTGAACCCCGGTCACTCAAGGCACGTGTACTTATGCACCCGCGCGCCTGACCACTAGGCTACGGCGGCCTATATACCAAATTTTGTCCCGCTTCATCGCAAGCTGCACGAGTTACACCACATTTTCTACATATTCTGTTAATTTTGTAGAGCAGTGTAGTTCTAGAAGGAACCATAGCAGAAGTTTTGCTGATATCTCCTCCTAGCGATCCCTCGTGATAATAGATAGCTTAGATAGTAGACATAAAAAAAAAATATATATATATAATAATTGTTATATGAGGGCCACCGGACAACCAACTCATTTACCATCCAGTATGTGTAATACGTTATATTGCGTGTAAATTGCGTGTAAATTGCAACAATAAATTGCGTGTTTCTGGTCGGTTTGCCTGTTTTGCTGGACGAAGAACCCCGAGTTGCCGGGAGAAAAACCTTGATATCTACACTCGCGTGAGACTGACTAACTCAGCCACAGAGTGAAAAAAGCCCGTAAAAGTTCATCGCCCCATTGACGGGTTCGAACCCTTTTACACCCAGTGTGGGGAGGATGGTGATTATAACTTCTGTGCTACCGCGAGAACAGCACAGTGCGTATAGCCTCTATTATACTGTACCTTGTTGGGTAACGTCCGGGTGCAAATAGAAAGGATTTTAGGAGGAAAAGAGTATTTTATTTTTTTTTTATTTATTTATTTTTTCACACCGTGGCCGAATTATTCGGTCTTGGATGACAGTCGTAATGCTCTTCCGAAAAGACCGGTTTTTTTCATCCAGTAAACAGGCACCGAATAAACGGAATTTACTTTCACAATGACGCCTCTTAGCCTCAGCTGCCTTGCTGCTTCATCTAAAATAAACAATCACCCCAGCCCTTCCACCGAATATTTTATATATTTTATTTATTCTACCGCAAAGTAGACTTTGATACAATCACAGGCCAGGAGAGATTGTACCAGGTGCAGGTCAGTCTAAGCCGGAAGGGGTTATAATTCGGACATGGAAATAACAACATCGAAAGAAAATGACAGTCCTTTTTTCCCAAATGTCTTGGATATTTGGTGCCCTTTAACTGACAGTTGGGACAAGTCAAGCTCATTAGGCTCATTCTTCTCGAGACAAGAGCCTAATAAGGAAAGTTTATATATTAAAAATTATCTCAATATATAATACGTCTGGTACGAGGCTGCCCTTTTAAGCTAAAGAATTTCTGAGATGCTAATATGCAACGCGTCAGAACTATTCTCAGTGGAGATTGTTAGTATTTTTCCATCACGCATTGATAACAACGATTCCTATTATCCGTTTTCACAAGTATCCAACAATTTTTATAAGCAACACCGTCTGCACCACTTTTAAAATCAGCCGCTTTATGTTCGTCAAATCTGCCAGCTACGGACGCTTATTCAGGTGATCTCCGACTTCTTTTTTTTCTGATCCCCCCGTTCTTGTGTGTGCGACTTTCGAAATTGAGATCCCCAGGAGTTAGTTGTGGTGGTAGTTTAGAGGAAACAATGACGTTAATACCTTCCTCTGAGGCTAATGTTGCTGTTAGGAAATGGTCTGGGGATATTTACACGTTAAATGCAACGACAGCTTCCTCAAGTGCCATCTCGCGTACCTCTAGAGGGATCGTAAGCCGGGGTCGGTGTTCACAGAACTAACAAAGCTAAGATGACCTAGCGTCTAACGAGCTCGACTGCAAACACAATTGTCGTTAGTGCTTATTTAGTCCGCTAGATGGCGGCACAATTCACCCAATTAGAGCATAAATTCTGACTGTGCGTAGTTTGGCTATGGAGCTCAGGTACTTTACAAAAAGGGTAGACACTTTATAATATTATCCCGGTTCTGATCCCACAGGGAACCCTTTTACTAAAAGATGTGGTTTTTTGGAGGTACTAACAATAAGAAGATCTAATGATTGACGTCTTTTCTTTTCGTTCTTTGCTAATGCGATTTGTATTCCTAAAGAAGTTTTTGAAGATTTTTTTTTTATGCACAAGTGGAATTTTATATTAAATATTGCATATAGTTATATAGTACATGTATGCAACAGCTAATTATTATAAATAAATAAAATAAAAATAAACAAATGCATTAATTTGTAACTTAGTTTTTTAACTAAATTACAAACTTTAGTTCATTAATTATGAACTAAAAACTGATAATCAAAAGTCAACTTTTAAATAAACTATCTTACGATATACAATACCAGTAAACAGCACAGTGGCAGGGGTGCATCCGGGAGGGTGGGAGGGTGGCTGCCAGCTTCAGTCCCCAAAGAAACTTGATCAGAACGAAATAACAAATTTTAGCTTAGGTCAAGGCAGCGGCACTGGTCCTTGACCTCCCAACGAAAAATCCTGGGTGCACGTATGCATAAGGACCTTGATATCTTATTAACATTAACTCTTGTTTTTTGGAGCATTAGCAACTAATGCCATATTGCTCGGGGGATATGCGGTGGTCATTCCCTGACCTTCCTGCGTCCTCCGTATTTAGTGGTCAAGGGCTCGAACCCCGGTCTAATCAAGAAGCGTGTGCTATGCACTGCTGCTCCTGCCTACCTGACTACGGAGGCGCCCATTACCTCTTAATCTCTCTGAAGTGAACACTGACTCTTCTGGAGGTAAACGTTTTAATTTACGAATATTTTTTGGAGAGAAAATTGACGAATATCTAAAGTGGGGTCATGGCAAAGACGTATAAGCATCAAAGAAAACTTGCAAAGAAATTAATAGGATAGAGTTAAAAAAATAATAATAAATAATAATAATAATAATAATAAAACGTCGTTGCTCTCTCGCTTTGTTTGGAAAAGGCTTTGGTTGAAGGATACCCGTTGCCCTAGCGGCGGGTTGATACAGGTTGACAAGATCTCCTATTACAATAAATAAATTTTAAAAAAGTCCTTGATGAGGATGCATGGTGGTGACATGGTTTTATTCTCTCCCGCAAGTTCGGGTTTTTCAAACTTCAAAATAAAACTGACCAAAAGAACGCACACAATTTACAGACCCTGTCTACTATCGTCTCACAGTCGTGGGACGTTCTACCTCTGTAAAAATTTTAAAGTACCCAACCTTTCGAATGTTTGGAAGTCAGTATTTAAATTTTAGTTTTAAAAATACTAAGTCCTACGTGAAATGGTTGAAATATTAACTTCCAAAATAATACAAACTTCTCTTTTTTTTATTATATTTTTTTTATTTGGAACAAATAGTGGAATTAATAAGGAAGAACATAATATCAATATTACATTTCAGACCATATGCTACCAAATTGGACAAACAGCCAATGGGACAGTCGACAGAGAGTAGAAAAAGCTTTTATTATTTTTAGGTGCCCATAGTAAGGCCAACTAGCATTCACAAAAAAAAAAAAAAATCAAATTATTATCTTAGGGTTACCCGTAAATGATTACATAAAGCTGTATTTGTCACTGTAAATTACGTGTGTTCTCTGGCCGATTTGCCTGCTTTTCTGGACGAAAAAAATCCGGTTTCTGAGAGGAAAAACCTTGCTATCTATGCTTGAGATCGACTAATTCAGCCACGGAGTGAAAAAAGCCCATTAAAGTTCCTCACGTCATCGATGGGATTCGAACGCGGCCCTTTTCCACGCAGTGTGGAGAAGACGGTGACCATACCACTGTGCTACACGCACAGACAACTAGCATTCACAACTGCTAAATATACACCGTCCACTCAAAACATTATGACCACCTATCTAATTGTGGGTATGTCCTCCTTTTTCCACCGGTGGTGGTGGTGGTTTGGATTTTATTGGCGCATTAGCAACTAAGGCTATAATGCGCCTTTGCCACCAGTACTACCGCCATACAGCGAGGCATGGACTCGGTCTACAAGGCCTGTGAATATTGCAGAAGGTATGTTGTACCCGTGTCGCTAGGTCTGCTTCCCGTAGATCTGCGATAGTCCATGATGGAGGATCGAAACGGCGGATCTATCGATCCAAGTAAGCTCAGTGATGTTCTCTGGGATTCATAGCCGGAGAATTTGGCGGCCAAAGTTGCGCCTGGAAGTCACTTTCGAACAATGCCACCAGGGTAGCAGGGCGCATTATCCTGCTGGAACATACTTGTACCATCTGGGAAGACAGTCACCATGAAGAGGTGTACATGATCAGCCACAATAGTAAGGTAGATTTTAATATTCACAGTTCTAGGAGTATGAGGGGCCCCCAAGAGACTTCCAGGAAAACACTGTCGCCACCTGCCTGTTTCTGTTGTATCAAGACATCGGAGTGATCCCACTCGGCAGTTAGTCGCCTTACCCGCCATCTACAGTCTACACGACAAAGCAGGAAAAGTGATTCATTGGAAGGCAGCTTTTTCCAGACGTTAGTGGGCCAATGACGCCGTTCAGATGCAAACTTTAGGAGTCATTGGTGATGGTGGGTCGTAAGCATGGGCATCTTGGCCGGGTACCAACTCCAGAGGCCCATACGGAGGCGGGTTTATTGGCTCGTGGTCCTGGAAACAAAAAGAAAATGTCTCCAGGACTACGAGTCAACGAACTTTTAACATGATGATGATGATGATGATGACCATGAATTACTTTAACAAAAAAACAAAGTTTTCATGGTACCATGACAAACTTCAACAGCAGGATGGTCGTCCCCTGGTTAAAGTCCATGGTCGTCATTACATCATCATATTAAAATCTTAAAGCTTTCCCTGAGCTAGCAGCCCAACAACACAATAAACTAATTCTAAAATTGACCACTTAGCCCTCACTGCTGCCTGAACCAGTCAGGCCTTGCAGTAAGGTTACCGCCCTACTAGATAGGAGATGGGTCTGTACTATCTAGTACATAGCTAAAATTTTTGATATGTATATATTATCTTATGTCTCATTTCGAATTTTTCATTGAAATCAGTTATTTACCCTGCTTGCAACTTCTGATCAATATTTGCAAACTATATCCGATAAAATCCATGTAAAAATAAAACTTCACACTTGTAAACGGATATTAAAATCTTCTCTTATAAAAATGAAGAACTCAGTAATTCAGTATAGTTCGCAAAAGTTTCAAAAAGCTTCGGCAGACCAAGGAGGGAGAGATTACCCGCCTTTCGAAATAGCTGGTAAGAGTTCACAATGCGATGTAATATGCTCACCAGTGTCAGGTAGTCCACATATACAGTCGCAATCTTCAACAAGGACTAATGTTGCAGTTTAATACTGTAATATGGATGGACAATCAAATTCAGAAGCGAGTGCCCCTGATTCTAATGACCATTCAAGTAAAAGCAACAAGTATTTATAAAGATATTAAGAATAAGTGGGGCGAACCTCGACCCACGTCGTGGCAAGCAACGGGTGGTTTAATAGATTCAAGCATCGCCCTGGTTTCCACAACGTTGTTGTTGTTATTTGGTTTTTAGAACATTAGCAACCAAGGCCATATTGCTCTGGGGATATACGGTGGTCATTCCCTGACCTTTCCGCATCCTCCGTATTTAGTGGTCACGGGCTCGAACCCCGGTCTAATCAAGAAGCGTGTACTACGCATTGCTGCTCCTGCCCACCTGGCTACGGAGGAGCCCTAGAAATTTTGTAATGTGTTGGGAAAAATTATTGATAAAGGCGGTTATTCAACCCAGCAAATTTTTGAATTTCACGAGACTGCTCTGTATTGGAAAAAAAAAATGCCAGATCGAACATACATTGCCAAAGAGGAAAATACAATGCCAGTTTTCAAGGCGTCAAAAGATAGGGCAACGCTTTTGCATGGTTTAAGTGCTACTTCATTCCCGAGGTTGAAAAATATTGTAAAGACAACGACGTTCCTTTCAAGATTTTGCTTCTAATAGATAATGCTCCTGGACATCCTACGCATCTAGATGATTTCAATTCGAACGTGAGAGTCATATTTCTACCGCCAAACACGACTTCACTCGCCCAACCTATGGATCAGGGTGCTATTTCGAATTTAAAAGCATACTATAATACGCACAACACTTGTTTAGACATTGTCTGCAGTGGACGATTAGACAAATTTTTCGTTTAGAGACTTTTGGAAATCTTACAAGATTTACCACGTCATCTTAAATATTAATAAGGCCTGGGCGGATATTACTAAAAGTTGTTTAAATGGTGCATGGAAGAAAATATGCTCACGGCACGTAAAAGGCTTCGAAGGATTTGAAAAAGACGAATCATATGAAGAGATTACAAATAAGATTGTAAAGATTGCAGAGTTATTTCAGTTGGAGGTTGATGCCAAAGACGTGGAGGAGTTAATAGAGGAAGAAGAGAAGGAATTATCTAACAAAGAACTTATTGACTTGCAGGCAGCGATAGTGAAAGAACAAAATGCTGACGAAGTTCAAGGTGAAGCAAATGAGGAGCCGAGACGCTTCATCACCAGAGAGATGGCAATGGCATTTTCTCAAACCTCGCCATTGCATCGGCAATGGTGACGTTTCAGAAGATGGATCCTGACAGCGAAAGTTTCTTAAAAGTTAACAGGGAGGTGAATGATATGCTTTCTTGCTACAAAGAAATCTACGATGAAAAACAAAAAGCCACCGTCCAGTCATCCATTAATTCAACATCCTTACGAAAGAACTTTCGTAAGGTTGGGCGGCCGAACCCTTCAAAATCGCCATACCCCTCAACCTCCGCAGCGGCGTACTTATCAGCTGAAGACGTCGATTCTGGCAACGATGCTCGAGAGGTTAAACTTAATGACATTATGCCTGTCTGCCCTCTTTTTTTACAATTTTACAATTTTGAAATTTTTTAAATTGCACGCTTTTGTAATTTTTCCTGCGCATGAGATAAAATATTGAATAAATACAAATAATAATACTATTTACATGTTCGTCGAACATTTCTTTTTTGATTCAATCAATTCAGCGAGCACAGTTGCGAGTGCTGCACAAGCATGGGGAAATTCCGACTTACGTAAATCGAGGAGTTCCTATATATATATATATATATATATGTGTGTGTGTGTGTGAACGCGCCTATTTTCTTCACTCCATCCGTCTGTCTTTCTGTCCGTACACATGTAACAGCTCTACTCCCATTGAGCGGATTTTCATGAAATTTTATATTTGAACTTTTTAAAAATATTTGTCTAACCCTTTTTCCATACAATTTGTATGAAAAAAAGAAATTCATATAATCCTTGCGTGTATTGTTATGAAGACTCGTGAACTTGGTGTCGCTTGTGAACAGATACATACACTGAGTGATCACTGAATTATGACCGCCTACCTAATATCGTGTTGGGACACCGTTCGCACGGATGACAGCCGCTATTCGCCTAAGCATTGACTCCACTAGATATCTGAAAACGTCCGTAGGGATTTGCAGCCATGCTACCTGCAAGGCTTTACACAGTGTCCGAATGGATTACGGTTACGTATCCATGCGCCTCACTTCCGTCCCAAAACATCCCACAGGTGTGTTTTGGATTGAGGTCAATCAAGATAAGTGGTATCTTCGATGTGTTCCTCGAACCACTTATGCACAATGCGGACCCAATGACATGCCGCGCATTGGAAGATCCCGTTTCTCTCCTGGGAAAATGCAACATGGTAGGGTGCACATGATCTCATAATAGCTGCGGTAAACCTCAGAAGTGAAACCTTGGTCCATACGCACCAGGGGTCTTAGTCCTTGCCAGCAAAACATGCCCCATTTTAAGCAACCTGTTTGGATAATGGGCACCGTGCCCGATTAGTTCATGGACTTGTGTTGCATACGTCACACAGGAAGGCGTCCGTCGGCGTGTTGCACCAGTTATTTGGACTCATCCGACCAGCAAGTCGTTTTCAGTCATCCAGTGCCCAACCAGCGTGTTGTTGACACCACAGCATTCGCCGTCGACGATGATAAGCGGTAAGGAGGAGAGGCTGTCTCTTGGGTCTTCTGCTGTGGAACCCATACCACTGAGTGTACGGCACGTCGTCATTTGGGATATTATTCTTACATTGCCCATATTGTTTTGCAAAGTCAATTGACGCACAGGGCCCTGCCGTTCTTCCCTTATAAAGCGCTGTACCCTTTTCTCAGCACGAATATCCATTTTTCGCAATCCTTTACAGTTCTGTCGGCGGGAGGTGGTTTGACCCGTTCGACACCATTATCTGTGCACCTTAACCACAGTGGGCCGTGAGCAACCGACAACATGTGCTGTTTCTGGTATGGAAGCATCCGACGCACAACCTCTTACAATCATTCCATTTTGAAACTCTTTGATATCTTTATTACGTTCCTTAACTGCTACTTTATCATTTTGACTTACACAACCAGATGCAAATTACCACTGCTCCACCTTGCGAAGTTCTTCTTTCAATTCGATGGTCACTGAGTGTACACCCACCCACCCACACACATATATATATGTGTGTGTGTGTGTGTGTGTGTGTGTGTGTTACCAACAGCAAATTCAAAATTGGAAGCATTCAAAGAATTTATCTTGGAAGCTACTAGGCTTTACATACCAACTAAGAAATATTGTTCAAGGTTTAGGCCTAAATGGACGTCAGATGAACTAATGAGGCATATGGCAGAGAAGAAAAATGCATGGGATGCATATAAATTAATGGATGACATGGAAGTCTATGATAGATATAAGCTGGTCTGTAAATAAATAAATTTTCTGTTTATACTCCGGCACGACAACCAAGTCAGTAGAGCTTACAATAAATCGTCAATAGAAATATTTATCGTATTTAGTAGTCACGGGCTTGAACCGCGGTGCACCCAAGGAACGCGTGCTATGCACTCTCGCTCCTGACCATTGGGCTACGTCTGTAACCAAGTCACAAAGGAGATTACGCAGGCAAAGGCAGATTATGAGAAATCCTTGGCAAAGGATGCAAAGAAAAACAACAAAGAGTTTACCTATGTAAACTCTAGAAGGAAAGGGTTGAATCAGATTGGTCCATTGGATATTGATGGTTCAACTGTTGAGGATCCTGCTCAGGTGGCTAACAAACTAAATGAGTATTTTACATCTACATTCACCCATGAGGAGTTATTCAGGGAGGGGAATGCCAGAGGTGAGTTAAACTCTGGCAATGAGCTAAATGATTTTGTAATAACTTAGAGGAAAGTGGAGAGAAATTGTTGAAGATAAACATAAAAAAGGCACTCAGGGTGGACGGGATCTATCAAGTTACATTAAAGGAGGCAGCAAAAGAAGTTAGCAAACCCTTAGCCATAATTTTGAGAGCTTATTTGGACTCAGGGGAGGTACCCATTGACTGGAGATGTGCAAATGTGACCCCAATTCACAAAGGAGGATCAAAGGGCGACAGAAGTAATTATAGATCTGTTAGTTTAACTTCTGTTCCAGGAAAATTAATGGAGGCACTGATTAAAGAAGCACTGCAGGATCATCTAGACAAGACTTCAGTTATAGCTCGGACACAGCATGGTTTTATTAAGGGAAAGTCTTGTCTCACCAATTTGATTGGATACTATGATGCAGTCACAAAGGAACTGGATGCAGGGAATAACTTTGATATTATATACTTGGATCTTAGAAAGGCTTTTGATACTGTTGCACATGGAAGACTGCTACACAAATTGGAGCAGTGTGACATTGGAGGAAAATTGCTGCTATGGATAAAGGGATTGTTTGTTTGTTGTTTATTTGGTTTTTAGGAGCATTAGCAACTAAGGCCATATTGCTCCGGGGATATGCGGTGGTCATTCCCTGACCTTTCCGCATCCTCCGTATTTGGTGGTCACGGGCTCGAACCCCGGTCTAATCAAGAGGCGTGTGCTACGCACTGCTGCTCCTGCCCACCTGGCTATGAAGGCGGCAGGATAAAGGGATGGTTGAGTGGGAGAAGACAGTGATAATCAATGGACACTGCTCATCGTGGACTAATGTTATTAGTGGAGTCCCTCAGGGATCAGTGTTGGGTCCATTATTGTTTTCTGTATTTATAAATGATATTGATGATGGTATATCAAGCTTAATGTCTAAGTTTCAAACGATACGTAGGTTGGCAGGGTTGTTATGGACACTAATGATAGTACGCTGCTGCAATAGGATCTAGTAAGGTTGAGCAGATGGGCTGAGAGGTGGCAAATGAAGTTTAACATTGACGAATGTAAAGTACTACACATAGGAAGCAGTAAACCCAGAGTGACGTATCAACTCTGTGGTACTACACTGACAGTGGTAGAGAACGAAAAGGACCTGGGGGTAATTGTGCAGGAAAATTTCAATTAATTTACAAAAAATCGAAACCGTCTGAAATGCAACGCATTGCGTACATTTTTTTTTTATTGTTCACTTGTTTCCTTTCTGTATAGTAATGTTTTTGTTGTTGTTATTATTATTTTATTTTATTTTTAGTTTTTGCTTGTGTGTGTGTGTTTAACGTTGGTATCATTAAAAATGTTTGGAAGTCATTTTAAGTAGAAGAAAAATTTTCTGATTAATTTCATGAATGACAATATCGTTATTTGTCATGTTTATCATACTCAAAATATGTTTATTTTTATTTAATAAAATCTTTTAAAAAATTTTATTCTTTAGTGGTACCAAAAAAGCTTGAAAGCGCAAAAAAAAAAAAGAAAAAAGAAAAAAAGAAAACAGTACATTAAGTTTTCAAATTTTAAACTTACAAAATATATATAAAACATTGCTCCATAAACACTAAAAAAAAAGGGGGGGGAGGCTAAAAGGAGCTATAACGAGAATTCACTATAGGAAGGCCTTACGTAGCAGAGTGGTTAAATCAAAGTGCAATAGCACACATTTTTAAGTAGACCGGTTCACGCTCACGTGACTCATAAGTACGATTAACAATTGCATTCCTTATCGAAATGATTAAACAGATTTTATTTTACTATTTGTGTGGTAACGGTATCTGTATTTCTCCAATTCAGGCTACAGTTCACTTAAAACTAAGAAGATGGCAGCACTGTACGGTCGTTAGCATATAATACCTATCAATTAGCTAGCGCATAACTTTTCAACCAAAATTTTGAATATGCCGTTTTTTTTATTCACGAATCTAATCTGAAGCTTGAGATTTTTCTCTAAAGTTATACGCCTGACGAGAGAATAAAAATGCTAAAGAGAAAAATTATTAGATACTGTACGCCTAACTAATAGCGAGTAGGTTCTCTCTTTAGCTCTTAGAACAGCAGAGATTCGTCGTCACCATGGACTGAACGAAATGTCGAAAGCGTGTCACAGTTACGCTGTCCCTCTTGATTCAATTGTTTCCAAATTGGAAGCTGTTACAAATTGGATGGTTGTTAATCTCTATTCCGAAGACTTCGTTCCATCTCATGGCACAGGTGCTCATTAGTCTGATGACTTGCGAGGCCATACAATATTATTATTATTATTATTATTATTATTATTATTATTATTATTATTATTATTATTATTATCCATATGATGCAAGGAAGCCTGAGGCTTATGCTGCACCAGGGGAAAAAAAAAAAAAAAGTTCCCGAGTAACCCTGAGAGAGAGAGGGGGGAGGGGGGAGGGAGATAGAGAGAGAGTGTGTGTCAAAAGTAGAAGGGAATCACCAAGAAAGAGAAGAATGATGATATCCAGCTCAGGACCCTGGGTGTGCCAAGCCCATACTCATCAGATGTGAGCCCCCTGTGCTGAATTCCTGTCGTGTTTCCAGAACCCACTCACAGATATACGTACTGCAGCCATTAAGGAATATTCCTGATCGAAGGCAATGTTCAGAAAACCTGTGGCATCCAAATGTTCCCAAATTGGTATTTAAGGGATTCAATGTGCACCACGAAAACAATTCCCACATATTGCACAACCACCATCAGTTTGCATAGTTGGCACCTTTCAGGATGGATCTATGGTCTCGTGCTGTTTTTGCCTTTTTTTAAATTGACTTTCTCCATAATGTGGATGAGCTATTTTTCATAGGCGAGGGTTGCATGGTTTTATCTCCAGGAAGCCTCAGATTTTTTGTCCGGAAAATTGGCAGACTATAGAATACAGGCTACAGTTCGAATCCTGTCGTCCACGGGAGGAATTTTTATGGGCTTTTTCACAACGTGGCTGAGTTAGTCGGTCTCAGGCGAGGGTTGCGTGTTTTTTTCTCCCGGAAACTCGAATTTTTCTTCCAACAGACAGAAAATCGGCATATAAGAATACTAATAATAATAAGAATACTAATAATAATAATAATATTATTATTATTATTAAATTTTTTTATTATTATATGCCGTGTGTTCTGAGGTCATTGAACGACAGGTCAATGACCTCAGAACACACGCAATTTACAGACAATACACACGGAGCAACATGACCTTAGTTGCCGAAGCTCCTAAAACCCAATAACTTTCCATACTTTTTTTTTAATGCCTGCACACAATGTTCGTGCCAAAAAATAATTCGACACTTCACCCATAATTTTGTAATTATTCGATACACCCTGTTTTGTGCTTATCTTTTAAGTTGATGGTCAACGATACACAGCTTCTTTTGTTTCGGGCTAAATGCATCAAAGAGAGAGAGAGAGAGAGAGAGAGAGAGAGAGAGAGAGAGAGAGAGGGAAGATGTGCGAAACTTGTCTTTTATTGAAAATACAAGTAAAATTACACTGTATACTGTATTGCACTTTTTATTCCCTAAAAAGCACCAGGAAGCAAAGTTAAACTGATTCTGTCCTTATCGGAGGATTGCATTTCATCGCAACTGATTATCTGGAAAATGTGTATGTTTTCCTGACCCTATCTGTATTACTACACGTCCAACCGATATGTTCGGTGTCAAGAAGTTTTCTCAGCTAGATTACGCTTCTATCAACACCCACTTTTGACGCACCCTGTTTTTCAGATTTCGAGAGTTATCAAAGATGGTTCTGTATTAGCATTTTTTTTATTGTATTTTATACATATTTTGATTTACTTTCATTATTTTATTCTATTTCATCTCTGGAGACGTTAGAAAGTATTTGATTAAAAAAGAATGAAGACCAGATTTACAGGACCTCCGAAAAATAAAGTTTTTTTTGTTTTTAGTTGCGTTAGAATATACACATAATGCCCCTATTGTCTTCCCCGGCTCCTTGTGGATGAATTTTAAAGAAATTTTACACTTGGACCTTATTTGTCGAGCCATTCCAAACTGCATTAACATCAGATCGATAAAAATCGGATAATTATTATTTCTTTGTCGTCAGTCCACATGAAATAATTCGACATATACTGGATGGAGTTTCATGAAATTCTATATTTCGCTCTTTTAGAACCTCCCAAATTTCATTAAAGTCGGACCAATAGAAATCCAGCATTATTATTATTATTTTTATTATTTTTTTTTCATATGTATCACATGGGCTATCCATATACCATATACACTCAGTGATTACTGAATTCTGACCAACCCATCCGTAATGGACTATGCTGCATAACTCACAGTATAAAAAGCCGAACAACTTCGCACGCTAGAGCAGTGGAAATTTGCATCTGGTTGTGCAAGTCAAAATGATAAAATAGCAGTTAAGGGACGTAGCAAAGATATCACAGAGTTTCAAAAGGGCATGATTGTCGGAGCTCGTGCATCGGGTGCTTCCATACCGGAAACGGCACATCTTGGGTTACTCACGGCCCACTGTGGTTAAGCACAGAGCGCAGAGAATGGTGTCGAACGGGTCAAACCACCTCCCCCGATAGAACTGTAAAGGATTACGCAAAGCGGATGTCCGTGGTGAGCGAAGGGTACAGTGCGTTGTACGGAAGAACGGCAGGTAAATGTGCGACAGTTGATTTCGCAAAACAATATGGAGAATGCAAGAACAATATCGCAAATGACGATGGTCCGCGGGGTTCAACAGCAGACGACCCATAAGACACCCTCTCCTCATCGCTGATTATATCGTCGAAGGCGAATGCTGTGGTGTAAAACACGCTAGTTGGATGCTGGAGGACTAGAAACAGGTGTGGTGGTCGGATGACTCCAGGTGGTGCAACATGCCGACGGACGGCTTCGTGTGTGGCGCGAGCAACACGAGTCTATGGACTGATCGTGCATGGTGCCCACTATCAGGCAGGGGGGATGGTTGCTTAATGTGGAATACGTTTTGCTGGCTCGAACTAGGATCCCAGGTGCGTTTGGACTAACGTTTCATTGGTGAGGTGAAATGTCTGCCATGTTGCATTTTTTCCAGAACTGAAACGGGATCTTCCAGGACGATAAAACACCATGTCATCGGGCCGCAGTGTGCTCAAGCAAGCAGTTCGAGGAACACAGTGAAGACACCGCCCATCTTGATTAGCCCCCCAGTTTGATCTCAATCAAATTGAGCATCTGTGGGATGTTTTGGAACGGGAAGTGAGGCGTATGTACGTGCAACCGTCATCTATTTGACAGTGTGGAAATCCCTGCAGACAGCATGACCGCAGGTCCCTAGAGACATCTTCAGACATCTAGTGGAGTCAATTCTCAATACGGTATTAGGTAGATGGTCATAATTCAGTGATTACTCATTGCATGTAGATGAAGCACTGGATATTATTTTGTTGCCATGCGGTGGATGGAGGAATGAATAGGCAATGTAGTAGATGAGCAGAAACAAAATCATCTCGGTTCGCGCATTAAAGATGTTGCTGTTTGCTCGTTTATTTTATTTTATTTTTTTTATTTTGTTATAAATCATGAATTATTACTATTTAGTGATGCTCCAGAAAAATACATTACCTAACTTGCTAATGTACGAGTAAGTGCATTTATCCGGTAATTGAAGAAATCAAGTTTTATCAATAACTCCACGACATCTTAAAACCTGATAAACAAATCACGTGGTACAGTAAAATCTCGTTAATACAAACTCGGTTTATACAAAGTACTCGTTTATATGAAGCACATACCATTCCCCTGCGAAAGGATAGGCTTTTCTATGTAAATACATATAGGCAATCTTTGTCTTATTGTGCTTCCACTGCTAGGTTTATTTCGTTTCGCGGTCTACAGTCAGGATCGTCGGCTATCCGAAATAACTGATCGATTCGAATAGCTTGTCATAACTTGAAAATTTTTGAAAAGCTCTATTAAAATATTTCAATAACTATTGCTTTGTTCATCGCCCCAAAGGGAGGCTGCAACCGCCAACCTTCTAGAAATTTTAGGGTGTTTTCAAACCAAATATATATGCACACCTGTATATTTATAGATTTTTTTTTATGATATTGCACCTGTCTTTGACATGTTCTCTGCCAGATCCCTGATAAAAATATTGCATAGCTTACTGATCGGAACTCTATTCCTTAACACAAGAAAAGCTCTCCTGACCACCATCAAAAATAACTCAAGAAAAGGCAGCCCTAATTTACGGTCTGCTCAGAGACATCCCTCTGGGAGGAGTCCTCTTCGGTTCTCTGTTTTCTGTTCAGTGCCATCGATCCTATTCTGTCACTGTATGAGAATTTCATTTTGCATCCATTCGCCCTTAACATATCTATTCCATTTAGGGATAGACGAAACGCATGCCCTTAAACATTGATCTTGCTCTTGACCACAACAAGGTCTCAAAATTGCAGTCTGCCAAACCTCATGTACTTTTTTTGACAGAATCTCAGTTATTGGGTGATTCAACTACTGCTCATCTCAGTTGCCCAAATTATTCACTGTATGATTCCTTTTGTCTCAGCAGGACTCCGTAGCCGGGTGGTCAGGAGCTGGAGTGCAGTAACCTACACTCTTTGAGTAGACTTGGGTTCAAACCCCTGCTTGCTAAATACAGTCGATCTGCGGACCAGCGTGGCAGATTATGGTTCATTTTCCTTAGCATAATTTATGCTATGGGAAATGAACCATAATCTGCCAGGTTTCTATCCTGCAGTGGGTTGATAATAGTTCCAGTTAACCTTTTTTTTTTTTTATGCAAAAAATGTGAAGGTACATACGCAAACATGAAGAACATCCTCTTAGGTGTACACTATCAGAAGTATGAGTGGCAGTTATGTGGTGATTTAAAGGTAATCGCGTTTTATTAGGACTACTACAAAAGCTTTAAACTAAGTATTGAGTATTGCCAAGTTAAATACCCAAGTTGGGATTTTTTTTTTTTTTTTTTTTTTTTTTACAGCCCAAGCCAAATATGCTAGGCTTCCTTGCATCATTTTAACTGATTAGAAGGAAGCAGAGTTGATGCATATTCAAAAGAATTATCACAGTTATGATAAAGAGGTCTAAAGAGCAATGAGTTCAAGTATCAGACTTTCAAACATTCCCTTAAACATCAGCACCGAACCCATCACTGGAATCGTTAACGCTATTTGAATGAAAATGGCCAGATATTCAGCATCGATTTTCGGAGTAGATGTTTAAAAATCAATTAAAATATGTTTTCGACCTTCTTGGACTGTCATAAACGGCAGAAATTAAATACTGATGTTATTGCTTGGTGCACTTCTTAATTTCTTTTACGTTTTTTTTTTTTTTTTTTTATCGTTGGAACTGCTATATCATATTTTCCCATTTCTAGTAGTGTTCGATTTCCCAATCGCTTTGGACGAGACATTCCTTTTGAAGTCATACAATCAAAATAGACAAACAACAGAACTATAGTTACAAAATGTGTAATCCTTTCCTGCAGCCCTTGTGGGTAGCACAGTTGGTATTAATCTCCGTCCTCACACAAGGTGGAATAATACCCGAGTTCGAATTCCGTCAATGGTGCAAGGAATTTTTATGAGTCATTTTCACAACGTGGCTGAGTTAGTCGGTTTCAGGATAGTAGCACGGTTTTTTCCCCGTAAACTCTAGTTTTTCATCCAGCAAACAGCAAATCACAGAACACGCAATTTTCTGACATAATATATACGGTGCAATATGGTCTATGTCGATGTGCGCTTAAAACCCACCAACGACAAACCTTTCCTGCCATTTCAATAAGTACGTTTCTTTAATGTGGTACAGTTCTGTGTCTCCTACGATCAGATTATAGACTTCTCCTGGAAAGTGCACACGTTTCATTTAATATACACTGGTGTTCAAAGAAAGTGCATCACCCTTTAAAATTGTAATTGTCACCCAAATAACGTAAGTATATGGCAATATTTCTTACAGATTGCATCAGATAACGTTGACACGCGTAGGTGATAATGTAATATTGCATCAGCTGTTACTTTCAGCAATATAAGCACGCTCTGCAAGAGTTGCAGTCATTCCTTACTTGTGTCAGGATGGCGAATTACGTGCAGTTGACGCCATGAAGAAAGAGTGCGATTGTTGCTTTACGTGAGGAAGGATGTTCTTCCCGTCATATTGCTTATAGAGTGTCTTGTAATCAGTCGACAGTGAGTAGATTTCTTTCCAAACTCAAGAATACTGGTTCTGCTGATAGGAAAAAATGAACCGGACGCAAACGAGTCTCTACGCCAAAACAGGACCGCGTTTTGAAGCCCTTATGCCTTAAAAATCGTAAAGCATCTTCGTCTGAGCTGAAATGAGAATGGGAAGAACATACAGTAGAAGACGCCTCTCAAAAATGGACTTATAGCCTGACGTCCTAAGAAGCCCCTCCTCACACAAAAAATTAAAGAGGCCCGATTAATTTGGTGTAAGGAGCATGTCAAATCATACATATACAAAAAAAAAACTTACAGAGAAGATATATATACATTTTATATACATTAGCATTCTCATTATACATATAAAAAAGAAATAAATATATATATATATATATATATTTATGACTACAGAAACGGATAGCTCGTTAATTATGGTTGATACATTGTAAGGGTTGGCCCTCGAAAAAGTCCCTTGCAATGTATCTTATTGCCATAACTAACATTTTAATGGTATTTTTATTTTTATATATGTTTATAATTTATGGCATAGATTGATTTTTTCCAGGTCACGTTGGGTACCCGCCACGGTTTAAGGTTTACCTGATAAGCTAGTATGTCATATTTTTTTTAAAAAAACTCTTACCATTATTAACTTAACTCATATTCATACAGACCGATGTAATGTTTAATCGTCTTAGATGGCATTAATTGGTTATGTGACTACTTAATATTTATATTTATTATAACATTTAATATTTGCTTTGTTATACTTGGATATATATATATATATATATATATATATATATATATATATATATATATATACTGTATTATATACGAACACGTGTGTGTGTGTGTGTGTGTTTTACCTGTATCAAGGGTGGCTCCTAGGCCTTAGCCCATCTCCACCTTGCACGTCTGTGTTGGTGCAGAAACTCTGCAAAGCTTTTTATCGCTTGTGTACGTCCACCTTGCCACCAGGGAGCAGCCAACACCTAAGCAGCTGCTGCCTGCCCCCAGACACAAGCAGCCTGCCTGGGTCTACTATTACCTTTGGTGCCTTGGGCACAAATCCCGCACCCACCGGAGATAGTGCAATACCGGTGGGTGCCAGCAATCCCGTCTCCAGGTTGCCCAAACCTGGAAACCAGCAAAAAAAAAAAAAAAAAAAAACAAGCCACAGCAGAAACAAGCCAGTTTGGAAACTCCAATAAACTTAGCGAAGTAAATATTTACATTTGTACAAAAGATAACAGAATTTTAACTCTAAATCCTAGCAATACAATTCAATTTAGGCGCCTCCGTAGCCAGGTGGGAAGGAGCAGCAGTGCGTAGCACACTCTTCTTGATTAGACCGGGGTTCGAGCCCGTCACCACCAAATAAGGAGGATGCGGAAAGGTCAGGGAATGACCACCGCATATCCCGGAGCAATATGGCCTTAGTTGCTAATGCTCCTAAAAACCAAATAACAACAACAACAATTCAATTTACATATCTTACAAATCATCCTATTTATATTTAATGGAATACAAACATATATATTAACTTCTCTGCTATCAGATTTATATTTGATTTTGGATTTGAGTTCTTAGTTGAAGTCTTTTCTTAAAGACCGATTCTGCAAAGGTCTGGAAAGTCTCAAAGTTTGTTTTGTTCTCAACTAGTATTTTCACATTGTCCTCAGCTAGACCTGGAACCTGATTAAGTAGCAATACTCGATGGTCTGTATATTGCGGACAAAACAGTAAGACATGGATCCAGTCTTCCATTTGACCACAAGTGCAAAACGGGTCCGGCTCCAAACCTCTGTCGAATAGTTTGGCCCTCAGAGATCAAAGCATGTCAAATGGACCCCCGAGCAGTGGAAGTCAGTTATTTTCTCGGATGAGAAGAAATTCAACCTGCATGGCTCTGATGGGAGACAAACGATTCGCCGTAGACGTGGTGAAGAATACCATCCAGACTGTATGGTGTCTACAGCGAATTTCCCTACCAGCCAAATGATATGGGGGTGCATTTCGTATCGCAGAGTAGTTTATAACAGGTTCCGTAAACATAACAGGTCACGTGCAGTTTATAACAGGTTCCGTAAATGCCAATGGATACCTGGCTATATTGGAAGGCAAATTGCTGCCAACCATTAGAGACCATTTCAACCTGCCAAGTACCTGCATCTTTCAGGACGACTCTGCTCCTTATCATCGGGCGAAAAGTTTAAGTAGGCACTTCTGTAGTTACTTTAGCTTCATTTCTGCATTACAGGTTCGACAGTAATCTGTTTAAATTTGTTATATGTGAAAAAATGGTTGGAAGAACGGTCCGTTACAACTCTTAGCCGGCCAGAAAACAGCCCGGACATGAATCCTATAGAGAACTGTTGGCATTGTGTGGAATCTGCAGTTGCCAGAAAGAAACCAAAGACCCTTCGTGAACTTTAGGAAGTCATTTTTTTTTTTTTTTTTTTTATGTGAACCCCAAACACGAGAGGTATTAGAACCTATAGTACTTAGTACCGTGCTTGGGTTGGAGATTGAGAAGACGAAAGAAGATATTTGTTGACATTGCACTTGAACTTCTGTAGATTGTAATTTTCAGGAAATACGTATGAAGGAAGGTTATCCAAGAAAAAGGCAATTGAATGAATAAATGAGGAAGATGAAAAGTTGGTTCTGTGGGTTTGAAGTTGGACAGTAAATGGATGTTGGCTGGTGGCGGCACGTGTTCGGACTGTTTTGAAAGAGAGAGCAGGAATTATAGAAGCCAATTCAGAATAACAGTGCCCATGGAAATATCTGTAGAAGAGGCATGCAGCAGAAACAGTACGTCTATGAGAAAGCGAGTGGAGAGACTCTGTTAGAGATGAATCATTAATTAACCTAACTGCCCTCTTCTGAATGGAATCAAGAAGCCTGAGAGAGGTTTTGGGGGCACCACCCCAAATGTGGGAACAATATTCCATGGCAGGGCGGATTTGCGATTTATACAGAGTGAGCAGCTGTTTGGAAGAAAAGTAACGCCGAGAGCGAAAGAGAAAACCAAGTTTTTTAGATGCAGAGGAAGCAATATTTGTAATGTGCTTGTGCCAAGAGAGATTAGAAGTCAGGGTAATCCCCAAAAGAGATATATCCTTTTGCCTAGAAATTGGAGTGTCACTAAAGATAACCATAGGAGCAGAAGAATCCTTTTTCCGAGATATAAGACAAGACTGAGTTTTAGAAGGGTTGAAATCAACTAAGTTGTCTTTGCCCCACTGGAGAATTACCTGAAGATCGGCATTTAAGGAATTGGTAGCAGATTTTCGAGAAGTTGAAGCTGATTGAGCAGGGCAAGGTTTCTCAAAATGGAAAGTTGAATGCAATGTGCTATCATCGGCAAAACTATGGATAGGATTTCCAGTCAATGGAAGAAGGTCATTGATATACAAGAGGAAAAGAGTGGGGGAAAGAACTGAACCTTGGGGGACACCGGCATTAGTGGAGAAGTTAGAAGACAGAGAGCCATCTACCATTACCCTCAGTGAGCGATCAGAGAGAAAACTGGATAACCAATTACTAAAAACAGTTGGCAAACCATAAGATGGAAGCTTGTTTAGAAGACCTTTATGCCAAACACGATCGAAAGCCTTTGAGATGTCAAGAGCAACTACTTGTGTTTCACCGAACCTTTCCATTGAAGTAGTCCATAAATGGGTAACATAAGCCAGAATATCACCAGTGGATCGACACTGACGGAATCCATACTGGCGATCGTTGATCAGACGGGAGGTTTCTAGGTAGTTTAAGAGTTGGCGGTTAATTGATTTCTCCATTACTTTAGAAAGAGTAGAAGTAATTGCAATGGGACGATAATTGGATGGGAGGGATTTGTCACCCTTTTTAGGAACTGGCTGGATATGAGCAAATTTCCAAGCAGAAGGAAAAACACCTTTGGAATAAGAAAGTGAAAAAAGGCGGCAAAGAATAGGAGTAAGTTCAGGAGCACAGATTTTGAGAACAAGTGGAGAAATACCATCAGGACCTGGAGCTTTCTTAGCATCAAGATTCATCAAAATCCTTCTGATATCCTTTTGACGGAAGACCACAGGAGGCATTGAATGGACCGTGTTGGGAATGGTGGGAGGTGTTTTACCAAGTTCATTAATACATGAGCTGGAAGAAAAATGGGATGCTAGCAGGTCAGCTTTATCCTTGGCTGAAGTGACAACAGAACCATCTGGTTTGGACAGAGGTGGAAGCAGAGATGGGCAAAAGTTGCGGCCAATAGCTTTGGCAAGAGACCAGAATGCTCGGCTACCATTAGGGCAAGAAGCAAGTTTTCTACTCTTAGCCTGTTCAAACTCTAGTTTGGACTGATTAATAACTGCTTTACAATTGTTACGAGCTTTGGTGTTGGCAGAAAATGAAACTGAAGAATTAGAAACAAGCCAATTACGATATGCAACATTCTTCTCTTGAACAGCCTTAGCACATTTATTGGAAAACCAAGGTTTAGATAAAGGACGAGATTTTAAAGTGGAGTGTGGGATAAAGGATTCCATTCCTGCAAGAATAATTTCACTGACATCGTGTCAGATCGTCTGAGCAAACGTTGACATCAGGAGTTTTGAAACAGTAATCCGACCAAGGAAAAGAAGAAAAGAAGTCTCGCAGGTCATCCCATTTTGCATTCTTGTAATGCCAAACAACACGAGGTTGGGAATAGCCATGAGATAACGGTTCCATTGGGGAAGAGACAATCACCAAGTTGTGATCTGAAGTGCCTAAAGGACCTCTCACTTCGACCGTGTACTTAGAAGGGTTGTTTGTGAGAAAAAGATCAAGCGTATTGGCTGTATGATTCGGATTGTCCGGTATTCTTGTAGGTAAATGAACAATCTGTGCTATGTCATTAGTAATTGCAAAAGCCTCAGCATCTCGACCTGCTGGGTCGGTGTGACTAGAAAACGGAAGCCAGCTGGAGTTGTGAACATTAAAATCACCAAGGAAAATTACCTCACTGTTAGGAAAGTTGGACTGGAGAAAGTCAAGTTGCAACGAGAGGAAGTCAAAGAGCTCCAAGTGATTAGTGGAGTTGGGAGAACGGTAGAGACAACAGATGAATTTGACACAATGAGGTAGAGAGATTTTAAGCCAGAGAAGATCAAAGAGAGGAGATTCCAAATTGCCAAGTCTCTGACAGGGAATATCAGAACGGACATATGCACAAGTACCACCTTTGAGGCGAAAGGAATCATACAGCGAATAATTTGGGCATCTGAGATGAGCAGTAGTTGAATCAACCGATAACTGAGATTCTGTCAGAAAAAGTACATGGGGTTTGGCAGACTGCAAGTGGAAATGGACATCGTTGAGATTAGAATTGAGACCACGTATATTTGTGAAATGAATTAGGAAGTGTTTGGGAGGTTTAGATATTTTCGCAAATAAGCTTACTCTATTAGTTTGACAATTCATGGTGTATTCAATAGTAAGAAAAAGTGGGTGGGACATGCTGTATGAAGTAATGAAATTTTTGGATATGGCGTACATGTGGTAAGAATATACCCAGATCCTTGACATAACGTGGCCTCGACAATGCTCCCCGCATGCACACTACTCGGACTCCCTCCAGTCACTAAACAGAGCAAAGAGGGGGGATAAAGAATTCTTCACATACATAAATGCCAAGAAGAGCAGGACAAACCAGATCGGACCTTTACGTAAGGGAAAGGGGATAGTAATAAATTCACCAGCTGCCGTTGTAGATGAACTCAACAGTTATTTTGCATCGATATTTACAAATGAAAAGCCTTTTGTGGCAATGGGAAATTGTGGGAGCGAAGTTGAAAAATATGTAATTAATGATATTGAAATTTCGCAAGATTATTTAATGAAAAAACTTTCAAGCCTACAGACCAGTAAGGCTCCTGGAGTTGATGGAATATACCCTATAATCTTGAGAGAGGCGGCAAGCGAGTGCATTGAACCACTGAGGCTGGTTATGCGAGCATCACTAGACTCTGGGGAGATTCCCTTGGATTGGAAAAGTGCAAATGTATCTCCCATACATAAGGGTGGCTCTAAAAGTGAAGTGGGAAATTATCGACCTGTCAGTCTGACTTCAATAGTAGGGAAAATCATGGAGGCAATGATCAAGGGTGGAATTCAGGATCATTTGGATCGAATTGAAATTCTCAAGGATACTCAGCACGGTTTTGTAAAGGGAAAATCATGTTTAACAAATCTGGTTCGCTATTTCGAAAGGGTCACTCACGAGCTGGATTTAGGGAATAATTTCGATATTGTTTATTTAGATTTCAGCAAAGCTTTTGACTCAGTCCCACATGAGCAGTTGCTTTATAAGCTGGAACAGGTTGGAATCACTGGGAAAATCCTTAGATGGATAGAAGGATGGCTTCAGGGCAGGAGGCAGAGGGTTGTGATAAATGGCTATTCCTCAGATTGGGTTGATGTAAGAAGTGGGGTTCCCCAAGGATCAGTATTAGGACCACTGTTGTTTTTAATTTTCATAAACGACATTGATGAAGGGATAGAGGGCGTGATGTCTAAATTTGCAGATGATGTTAAAATTGGTAGAGTAGTTAATGATCACTGTCAAGCTGAGCTTCTTCAGAGAGACCTCGATAGACTTCAAGAATGGTCAGAAAAATGGCAGCTGTGCTTTAATCCAACAAAGTGTAAGGTATTACACCTGGGAAACAGTAATCCCAAAATAACTTATTCACTTGGTGGAGTTCAACTAAACCCAGTACTGGAGGAAAGGGACTTGGGTGTTACGATACGGTCAGACATGAAATTCTCTGAGCATTGTAAACAGGTTGCAAGGAAGGCCCATGGTGTCCTATCGACGATCTATCGAACTTTTTCAAGTAGAGATAGGGACGTGATAATCCCATTATATAAGGCTTACGTTAGACCACACTTGGAATACTGTGTTCAAGTATGGAGACCGCAACTAAAGAAAGACACCGAGCTTCTTGAAAGGGTGCAAAGAAGGGTAACTCGCCTGGTGAGATCGGCAAAAGGGCGTCCTTATGAAGAAAGACTTCGAATATGTGGGTTGCAGAGTTTGGAAACTAGACACCTTAGAGGAGATTTGATTGAGGTGTTTAAGGCTCTGAGAGGCATCAGTAAAATGAATGAGGACAAAATTTTCAAGATTATAAATGATGCTAGAACTAGGGGACATAAATTCAAGTTACGGGGGGAAATGTTTAGATTGGACTGCAGGAAGTTTTATTTTAGCCAGCGAGTTATAAATTACTGGAATAAGTTGCCTTCATGGGTGGTAGAGGCCGACAGTTTGGGGAAATTCAAAGGTCATCTGGATTGTACTTTCGGGTAAGGGAAGCGCATAGGATGATAGGATTAATTTCCTTTTTATTTATTTTTTATTTCATTTTATTATTTTTATTTATTTTTATTTTATTTATTTTTTTTTTTTTGGCTGGTGCAGCATAAGCCATAGGCTTTCTTGCACCATACGGCCGTTACTAATACTAATACTAATACTATCTGGCAGAGTAGAGGTAGCAAGATTATACACTAGCTGATCCGGAAGCCTCCTACAGAGTTACCAATAGGTTCGGTCCGGTGTACTAACTAGCGGCCGGCCTGCGAAAACCGTTTTAGAGCTGTACCCTCGAAATGTAAGGAATATTGGATCTCGCCACGACGTTCATCATAACCTCAAAACTCATCAATCATACTGCATGATGGAAGAGATAGGGAAGGGTTGACCGGAACTTAGCTCTAGAGACTAAACATGGGTTCCACCACTTCAAGCCTCCAATAAGCAAAGTGGTGGTATTTCACCGGTTGATGAGAGTCATCTACCACCTAGTACTGCCTGGTAACATAGAGGGGCGGCGTTCCTCCATGTGGTGTGGGCGCCACACCTCGACCCCTGCTTACGTTGGTTCACACCTGGGTGGTCACCCACCATGTGCTGTGCATGGAGGTTATACCCAGGATTACTAACAGTCCCACCATCGTGAAGGTGCAAGCAGAGGATTTGGCTATCACAGACCGTCCGGACTTCGCCGAAATTGGGTCCACTTGACTAGAGTGTCACCCGAATATCAGTTCCATCAGCGTTTTAGACTCCCAGGTAGCAAGTACAGCTTGTCTGGCATATCTGAGAGAATGTCTGTGACAACCTCAAAGGACCAATAATTGGTGTTTGGAACCACGAACTATCAGTTCAGAAATATATCTTCAGAAATTGATCTTGTTAATGCCCTGTGGCAACAGGGCCAGAGGCAGTTCAACTAAAATACTAGTTTGCATCTGGTGAACTTTTAATTTTGTTTTCCATTTAAAATGATAAACTGAAGCAAATTGAGGGCTTCTGATAACATTTCAACCATAATTGTTGTGTTTACCAAAACCGTTGTATAAAGGTTGCAAATGCTCATTTTGGAATATTTTGCGAGCACCTGTATATTACTTAGCTTTGCCTTAACTATTAATAAACATCTTTTGTTTATACTTCTATTTGTGATGCTAGTCATTAATGTAGCATACCATCGCGAAGAAGGGATTGAACACCAGTGTACTGTATTTATCAGTTAATTGTCCTAGTGATGTAATTTAATGAGTTAAAACAGGTATTATACATTATTAACAATATTTAATATTATATTTCCAAGAATTCATCTAAGCAAGTATCATTTAATTAAAAATCGAGTTCCTTAATTAAATCTTCATATAGAGGAGTTTTGGAAGAAGTCTACTGAGTATGAAAACGATATATTCCTCTATTTTCACAAATCATAGTCATGAAATCATGACTATTCAAAACTGAGGGGAAGTCAGTCGGCCCTAATTCCACTTTTTCATCGACCACCTGAGTCCAGTGTGTAAGAGCGATGTTCACGATTAGAGGCGAAACTATAAATCTGTCCTACCCCCGCCCGTATTGTCAAACGGTTCTCACACGATATTTAACAGACATACTAAACCAGCCGTCGGACACTCTGACTCTCTGTCCCCCCCACCATGGCGGCGGACCTAGCGATATGGTACTTTCGCCACAACTCACGAAACTGAATTCAGGGCTACTGGCATCTCTGAAAGGCCTCAATGATCTTATTCGTGTCACTCTACTGCCCCCCCCATCAGCAGATATCAATGACTCCCTTAACTTCTTGGAGTACGTCCTGGACTCCATCGGCCCCGAATCACTCCTCATAACCACTGATGCCAACATAAAATCACAATTCTGGTTTAGTTCAACTACCGGCACCCGGAGAATGCTGGTTGAGGACTTCATCAGCAGGAACCTAACGATCCACAATCAGCCTAGTCAGTATACAACTTACAGCAGCTCCATTGGAGACTCAACCATTGATCTCACCATTTACACAAGGAAACTTAGCCCTATAGTCTCCAATTGGGAAGTCATTCCCAACTGGACAATTAGCGATCACAGAGTTATCCTGTTCTCCATAACATTAACTACAACCATAGGATTAACTACAACCAATGAAACTAGAATTCCGGATTTTGTCAGATTTTCCATCAGAAATGTTGACTGGGAAGCTTTCGAAACAACTATTGTCTCAAATTTTCCTCTCACGGATCCAACCCAATACAGCGTCTGCACTGCTGACGAATTAGTTACCACCCTGCAGCAAGCTGTCCTGAAAGCCTCTTATAAATCCCCCAAGAAAAAAGTCTTCCGTCTCACTGTATGCCCTTGGTGGACTCGGGAACTCACCTTGCTTAGATAGTCCGTTCACCGAGCTCGCCGATTTTACCAGCGACACCGTGACTGGCCAGCCCCAGAAGTAGCACGACACTACAGCGACTACATCGCTAAGAAAAATGAGTACACAAAGGTTATTGCAGCGAGGAAGAAGGCAACATGGTCTGACTTTGTCAGAGAATCTGGGACGCATCCGTGGGGCCTAGTTTACAAAATCATGCGGGACAAAACCTACACTCTGGACATCTTCAGCACGGTGATTGCAGACTTCCGGGAGACTTCCAACTGGCAGGACTCAGCCAATCACATCCTTGATAAGCTATTTCCACCAGATGACACTGCTCAGGACTTGTCTGAACATACTGCTATTCGTACTGCAAACAACAGTTATGAATCAGATGAAGCCACAGAACCTTTCACCTTGGAAGAATTATCAGCAGCTCTCCAAAATATTAACATCCAAAAATGTCCAGGATTAGATCTCATCGAATACATTTTCATCCTCCATCTCCACAAGCTTCGGCCGGAGTATATACTCTTATTGTACAACAAATGTCTTCAGGAGGGATGTTTTCCTGTGGACTGGAAGATCTCGCTACTGAGACTCATTAAGAAGCTGCACAAAAACCCTACTGACCCGCGCTCTCACCGTCCAATTGCGCTGTTTGCAAACTTTTGCAAAATATTGAAGCGGCTAATGGCACTTAGGACCACAGCTCTCTTTCAAGCACGGAATCTGCTCTCCCCCTGCCAGTATGAATTCACTCCAGGACGATCCTGTGAGGAGGCTCTCTTCGATCTAGTTCTGTACATAGAAAACTCTGAAGCAAAATTTGAACTTGCCATCTTCATTGACTTCGAGGGCGCATTTGACACTGGTGTGGCAATGCTCTGGCACGCCTCCGGACAGCCTCCTGCTCCATCCTTCTCTATAAACGTTTCCAAAGCTACTTTTCAGATGGAACAGTAATTCTAAAGTAAGAAATACCATAATGTCTCCAGGCAAATTAGACGGGGGTGCCCTCGGGGCTCAGTCCTGGGACCTCGTGTGGAACGTAATCTTACAAGACTGGCTTTCAAGCTTCTTTGCCAATTCCAAGATTTTTGCTTTTGCGTACGATCTCCCGATAGTGGTGTCCGGCCGCTCTCGCAAAGCCATAGAAGACAATGCTAATCGGGTACTTGAAGACCTCTCTTCCTGGGCTGCACTAAATAAACTACGGATAAATTCAAGCAAGACTAAAATTATGTTCTTTTAAAATAAGCTGGACCTCAGGCGGCCTCAGCAAGTTAAAGTCTCTGGAGTACAACTTCCCATTGTCACACAGACCACTGTGCTAGGAGTGGTTCTGGATCATAAATTAAACTTTCATTCCCACCTCATCCATTTCAGCTCCAAGGTGAAAAAATTTTCAGGCTCAATCATCAGAATCACCAGGAACGAATGGGGCCTGTCCAAGCGGTCGCTTCAGCTGTACTATAAAGCCGTCTTCCTTCCGATCGTGTCGTATGCTGCAGGTGCTTGGTTCCACCGAGCTAGATTGGTAAAAATGATAGGCAAATTAGGCTCTATACAACGGACAATGCTTCTGGCTACCCGTAGGGTATGCAGGACAGTATCCACTGCTGCTGTCCAGGTCTTAGCTGGACCCTTTCACTGGACTTGTATGTAACCTTCCGTGGCTTGACATTTAGAATCAACAAGAAAATTTCGACCAAGATCTCCGACATTGAGCTAACCCTGGACACTGACCCTAAGGCAGAGAAAACACGCTGTTACAATGAGATGATAAATATCTGGATATCTGGCAGACAAGATGGGACACTTCCAAGGAGATTCCTGCCAGATGTGACTTTCCCCTCCTCTAAGTCAGCTCAGAAGTGGCTCTCTCTAACTCTTGAGACATCATTCCTAGTCACCGGGCATGGCTCATTGAACGAGTAGCTCTTCCAACTAGGCCTAATACCCATAGACGTTTGCTACTGCGGGGCCAAAGAGAAT
Organism: Mastigoproctus giganteus; assembly: GCF_048544385.1. Classification (NCBI taxonomy): domain Eukaryota; kingdom Metazoa; phylum Arthropoda; class Arachnida; order Uropygi; family Thelyphonidae; genus Mastigoproctus; species Mastigoproctus giganteus. The sequence goes on along the minus strand of NC_143580.1, from coordinate 36,879,648 downwards.
TGGTTCCACCTTCTCTTCGAGTGCGCTCTCTACGAGGACCTCAGGCAAGACCTAGCAAATACCATCCCTCTCACTGAAAATCAACTGGACATTCTGTTACAGACACCAGAGAACCTGGCTGCCATCCAGAACTTCTCGACGCAAGTCTTCACGCACAGGAAAGCCTCCTACAGAATAACACAGGCTGAGGGAAATATGGTCTCTTTTGAGATGGTACGTGTTATGCTAGGACTGGCCCACCTTCTCGTGGTGTGGGCGAGTACCCAGAATCATCTGTCCAGAGGTAGAGGCCAGAACATAACAACAGAACACACAAACCTACATCACACACATATCTGGCCCATTTGTAGTGATACTGTTCTTCACAGAGATACGAGGCGGATTTGAACAGACGTTCTAGGAGCCGCCCTTTGCAAAAACACATGTCCACATGTCCACGTTCGTGTACCTTGAACAAAGTTCCTCCCACAGAGAAGTGTAGTTTACTTCAACCATTCATTAGACCGCCAAGGAGGAGAGTTTCCTTTCCCCGATTCAGAGGGATGAAAGCGTGTTCCACCTTTTTCTCCAGCCCTCATGAGTAGCACAGTTGATAGAATCGCGGTTCTCCCCACACCGGGTTGAAAAGACCTGGGTTCGAGTCCCGTCAATGGCGTGAGGAAGTTTTATTGGGCTTTCTCACAACGTGGAAGAGTTAGTCGGTCTCAGGTGAGGGAAATATGGTTTTTCTCCCGGAAACTCGGGTTTTTTGTCGAGCAAACAGAAAAGTGACCACAGAATCCACGCGATTTACAGACACGGAGCAATATGGTCTTAGTCACTGATGTTCCTAAAACCTAATAACAAAAAACAACTTTCTCTCCAGATGAAAGCTGACCGAGAATAAGTTTCACAACGGAATTTGACTCATTGGTAAACGAGTCAAATGAGTCAAATTCAGTCGTGAAACTGATGACAATGATCCAGAGCATTGACCTTAGTGCAAACGATGTCTACACCACGTCAGACTGGTTTTTTGTTTGAAGGCGAAGGGAGAGAGGAACGCAAGCCATAGGCAGTATCACCTAGATCCCCTTAAGAAAAGGCAATTGTGAGGTACTGCCTATGATTTGTGTTTGCCTGCCTCGCATTTGGCAGGTGAGAGAGAGAGAGTCGTTTTTATAACATTGACCTTGCCATTCTTGATGTGTTTATCTCTGAGACAACGTTGGTTCGGAGGCCAGAGCTAATGGCCATCAAGCCTGTGTCGTCCATAACCGATCTCCCAGGATCCTACCAATTACAAATGTTTCCTATGGCATCTAGAGATGCGGTCTGTATTTTGATTAGATGCTAGTGGCATTGCTGAGTGCGCACTTTTATAGTTCGATTGATTTCCTGATTTACATGTTTTGGAGCTTAAAAACTCTTCCGGTTGCTCTCCAAGCGGTAGACGTGTGTGTGTGTGTGTGTGTGTGTGTGTGTGTGTGTGTGTGTGTGTGTGTGTGTGTGTGTGTGTGTGTGTGTGAACATGGTCTGGTATTTAATAGTTGAACGAAAATGATCATACGCCTGAATTTACATGATCTCGGTTATTTGTTGAACTTCATAATCTGCACGTCATTCCATGAATGTGTGCTGTTATCGCGGTGATATGGGGGATTATCAAATAGAGTTTGCAGTGATTTCTGATTGTTCGAGCCTGTGTATGCTTTCATAATTTTGCTGTTTATTATAGTTTAAAATCTATAATTTTATAGATGTATAAAAATATATTCTATGTCTTTTTGTAGAAGAATAAGAGAAGTTTACCTCAATATGATGCATAAAACACTTCCGTATGATACTCTCCAGAAATTAAAACGAATAAAAGATTAAGGCGAAATGATTACAGTAAAAAATCAATTGAAAACAATTCAAAAAATAATTAAAAATTCAAAAATAATTAAAACATTAAATAAAATTAATTTAAAGAGTTTAACATAAATTGTGAAAAACTATTTTCTTTCCTGAAGCTGACAGTGAAAGGTGATATAGTTGGCTTCAACTAAAAGTTTAATTAAGTGAAAAATTTACTCAATACGAAGCTTCGTATAATTAATCGATATAGAGTTATTATTTAACATATCCCAAAGAATATCTAATGTCTATCCAACGTTTACATTCGTATAAAACGAAGTTACATCCAGTGAGAATAAATTATCATTATCACCAAGTCTACAGTCCTATACCGATTAATTATACGAAGCTTCCTTTTAATGAAATTTTTCACTTAAGTAAACTTTTAGTTGAAGCCAACAATATCACCTTTCGAGACAAAGTATGCAAACAGATTTTTGGTTTGGCAATGGGATTGAGCCTTAAATCGGAAGTCTATCTCTCAACGATTGAGCGTATATACACTTGACTCCTTTTCTACCCCGTATCACATATTATGGGAGGTATTCAGACGATGTTCTGGTTATTACCGACAGTAGCACTATTCAAGACATTTTACATTCGTTTAATAATATTCATCTTAAACTCAATTTTGCATTGGGAAGGGAAAATACGGATACTAAGTAATTAAAATTTCTAAATTTCACGTTTACTCGGGACGCGAATAAAATCCAATTTAACATCTATCGAAGACTAACAAACACAACTATGCTTCAACATTATAACAGTTATCATCCGTTCACCTACAAAAGATCTATTATCTTTAATCATTCTCATTGTCTATAAATATCCAACGACGGAATCTGCTTTGGTCTCAAAAATACAGATATTAACCAGCAGATTCGTAAACAGGGGTTACCCCCCTTGCTACAATAAACCGAATTAGGGTAAAAGCTAAGGATAGGGTACAAAAAACTACACCAATCAACAATAGTAACACAAAAAATACTTTATTTCTGTCCCATACGTTGAACAGTGGCACAAGCAGCTTAAGAATCTTTAAAGATACTGAATTTAAGATTGTGGTCAGTCCATTACGGAAAGTCAGTCCTTTCCTCTTTCGCAACACAAATAAATGACTTAGAATACAACATTTCTTGCAGTGATTGCGATTCGTCTTACCAAGGATCTACGAAATTCCGCTGAATATTCGAGTAAAACAGCACGCGTCCTTAGTTCTTCTCAGGGTACGAATTAGCCTTTCATGCGGTTAACGAAAACCATACATTTCAATATAAAGGTCAAAATACTTACTGTCCTACGTAATTATACGAGACTATTAATGGCAGAAACCGTCGAAATTAAATTACATGAGAATTATATTAACGTTCGCCATCCATAACCCCAGGGGCTCAGATCTGGTGAGTATGGGCTTGGCACACTCAGGGTCTAGAGCTGGATATCATCATTCTTCTCTTTCTTGTTTGATTCCTTTCTAATTCTGACTCTCTCTCTCTCTCTCTCTCAGGGTAACTCGGGATTTTTTTTTTTTTTTTTGGCTGGTGCAGCATAAGCCTCAGGCTTCCTTGTGCCATATGGCTAATAATAATATCTAATCCCCGATTCGTGGTCTTTTGGGCAGGGACAAATAATCGCAGCTTTTCACGCGCATGCGCGAGACAAAATAATCTCTCTATTTAAGATTAAAGCTCACATACTCCGTAATTTTCGTTCCTGTGATCACGACATACGGTCGAAAAGCACTGTCGGCTTCAGGAAAGAAAATCGTTTTTCACAATTTGTGTTAAACTTTTTTTAAATTAATTTTATTTAATTATTAATTGCATTTTGAATTTTTAATTAATTTTTGTATTGTTTTTAATTGATTTTTTACTGTAATCATTTCACATTAATCTTTTATTCGTTTTAATTTCTGGAGAGTATCATACGGAAGTGTTCTACGTATCATATTGAGATAAACTTCTCTTATTCTTCTACAAATATTGATATCAACGTAGAACGTATTGAGCATCATTTTTTTTTTTTTTTTTTGCAATTTATATAACTCCTTGAAAGAAACAAATTAGCATAACTGCTTTCTTTTCGTGTCCTCATGAGTAGCATAATTGGTATAATTAGTGTCCTCCAAACACTCAGTGGAAAAGATCTAACTTTGAATTCCATCAATGAGGCGAGGAATTTTTATGGATATTTTTCACAACATGGCTAAGTTAGTCAGTCTCAGGCGATGGTAACATTTTTTCTGCCGGAAACTCAGGTTTTATGTGCAGCAAATCGACCACAGAACACACACACGCAATTTATCGACATATTATATAGTAAGCAATATGGCCCAAGCCTTCATAAAATTTTCAGATGTAAAGGAGACACTAGAATACGCCATTGTCCAAGTGAGAAATCCTTCAGCCTGATATCAAATCATCAAAAATCAAACATAAACAAATTTACAGTAGTATGCATAATGAGGATTATAGCTCAAATTGTATTATACTCTTTTATATGCAGTTACATACAGGACCGATTATAAGGTTGGTGTCCTTGAGAAATTTCCATTTGAATCACACGCCTGTAATAACTGCGTGGTAATGGTGCCTGTTTATCAATACATAAAAAAAAGTGCTGCTTATGAATAAGATTTTAATACGAGTATCATAATCTTTAGTTACAATAATAACAATAATAATAAGGAAATTCATTCTTTATTTGAAGTCAGCAATATTAAGTAAATAGTGCGCCAAAATTCTTATCCGCATTAAGTAAACAAAGGACCATAAATCCCTGACAGCCATTTTACTAAAAATTTCTTATCTGATCATGTGAAAACTGTTAGCTGTTCCGGAATGCTGAGAGGCTGACAGCACTCGATCTTAATACCCACCTATCAATATCAGCCTAATGCGGAAATGCACATACAAGCATTATTTTTCAAGATATGATGACCAGATCTACTCACAAGAAAGATACTATTGTCATGCTTTAGCAGATATTATGACGTATCGTTACAGAAGTGTTGTTTCGAGGTTGAGTGGTAATTTAAAATGGAATCGTATGCACACATGGAGAAGGAGCCCCCACTGTTGTATCCCTCCCCTCTACAACAGAGTAAACTGGAACAAATCCTGTGTGTTTTATAATTTACGTAATATGCACATACAACAAAATATTTGTAGTGTGTGCGGGTATATGTTTTATAAAAGTTGGTTAAACTCAGATAAATGCTTGCATAGTTTGAACACTTAAGTTTCAATTCCTGGGTTTTCTTCAGATGCAACCTGATGATATATTTTCTAAATGTTGTATTATCAAGTTAGCATTAGCATTAGTAGAGGCATATGATACAATAAAGCAATCTTATACAGCATCAGCCAAAAAAAAAAAAAAAAACCCTTCCCATTTCACTCATCCATTTGCTCCATATTTTTATTTTTTTTTATTTTTGTGTTTTTGTATAGTGTATAATGTAGGCAAGAAGATCGATCCTATTAATTTATCAACTTTAGCAATAAACACTACCTACAAATCAGTCGTCAGTAACTTGATACTGCCGTTATTGCTATTTGATATTCTTTAATGCAATTTACATTTCCTCCCAGCACAGCGAGAAAGGAAAATAATCTCACCTCAATTCAATTATTCACAACACCAAAATTACTAGCAGCACACTGGGATATTCTTACTTCAGCTCCAACATCAAACGTTGTTAGACAAAGCGACTGACACTTGTTACTTGTTAATATCACCAACACAAAGAACAAATAATTCGATATTAAAATAACACTATTAGTTAGGAATAAAGCAAAACTGAAACACAGAAAACTATCCGAGACTGCGTACATTGAACAGACGACCTATTCCGAAATAACTCTCTCCCCAAACGGTTAAAGATGCACAGTAATTCAGCACAGATGATGGAGCGCTCTTGCAGCTCGGGTTTAGCACAAGTTGGGGCACCTCCCCAGTCAAAATCGAGGTACAATAAGGAGGAGTTCGGGTCTCTTTTTTTCTTAATGATGGTGAAAGGGATTGAGATGAAACGCGGTGGACAGATAAACCCGTTAATGACGTTCAAAAAGACCGCCAGTGCAGTGTTGCGGTACTGTCGCCTCACAGCAGATTCCAGTTACAAAATGATGGCTAACGTGTGAGTGTAGTCCAAAACAAGCGTTCGTGAAGTTATTCACATTTCGCAAGCAAAAGGATCTTCACCAAATGACGTTCACCGTGAACTGGTTGCTGTGTATGGCGGAAAGGCGATGACAAAGAAGCAGGCGTGTTTTTCATGCAATGAATTTTAAGCGGGCCGTGTTGACATTGAAGATCGACATCATGGCCATAGTGTTCTGGGATGGCCAAGTCGTTCTGTTGGTGGATTTCGTGCCGAAGGGAGCAACAATCAATGTACAGCTTTACTGTGCAACTTTGGAAAAATTGAAAGCCAACATTCGACGCAAACGACCAGGACTCCTGACAAGCGGCGTGATTTTGTTGCACGACAACGCAACTCCATACACTGCCCACACCACTCGTGAGTGGTTGCGCCGTAATCGTTGGGAAACTCTGTCACATCCCCCCCTAAAGCCCAGGCTTAGCGCCTTCAGACTTCCATTTGTTCGACCCTCTGAAAAAACACCTTTCAGGAAAGCATTTCACCACAGATGAGGAAGTTCATCAGGCGGTGCGATGTTGGTTACTGCGTGTGGGCACGGACTTCTTCAGTACTGGTATTGATAAACTGATCCATCGTTGGGACAAGTGCATCAATAAAACTGGAGACTTTGTGGAGAAGTAGTGCATGTTCACTTATTTCTTGGTATGTAATTTCAACTTCGTATTATTAAACATCATCGAGAGAAAAAATATGTTACCTTACTTTTCGGAAACCCCCCGTATATGTATATTAATTGTTATATCGCTTCCGCGCCTAGCCCTCGTGGTAGCACAGTTGGTATAATCACTGTCCTTTCCACACCGTCTGCGCGTGTAGCACAGTGGTATCGCCACTGTCCTCCCCACACCGGGTGGAAAAGGCCCGGGTTCGAATCCCGTCGATGACGCGAGGAACTTTAGTGGGCTTTTTTCACTCCGTGGCTAAGTTAGCCGACCTCAGGCGTAGATAGCAAGGTTTTTCTCCCGGAACCCGGATTTTTCGTCCATCAAAAGAAACAAATCGGCCAGAGAACACGCGCAATTTACAGACAAAATACACATGGGTAGCTGAATTAACAACTGGGTGATTCTAATAAATAGTTTTTTAGTTTTTTCGATACAGTTAGTATTAGTATCTCTATTACAATTAGTTGTCGCAAACGATGCAAGAAAGCAAGCTTCGACCAAGAAAATAAAAAATAAAACTTCCAACATCACTTGTCCTTCCTCTTCAATAGTTTGTCTTATTCTTTCTCGAATTTATTCAAACTGCCCATTTCCACAACAACAAATGGAAGTTCGTTCCAACAATCAACCACCCGCTGGCTGAAGGAAAAAAGTATGAATGATGATTCATCTGAAAATATGACTTTTCCTATCATCAAGTGTCCACTTTTTGTGTTCCTAACACCATTGCCTGGCTATAACAGCTCTGTCATAAATTTAAGCTTCATAAAGTTCTCGCTAAACTGTTTTGTTAGACATCTGCAGTTATTTTTGATGCAGTAGTTTTGTTTTCGGGACTAATTAGTTCTTAAATGGATTATAGCCGGAAAACATAAAACAACCCTGTCCGGAGATCTCTTTCAGTTAGCTTCGAGTTTCTACCACAATTCGTCCTATTTGCTATTGCTATCACTGTTCGCCTTAGTTGCTTTGAGCACATTGAACAAATCAGCAGGTTCAGTTACAGATGACCCTGCTAAATGTACACCGACAATTTGACCTCTTTGTAATTTACAGGTAGGTCATTTTCTTCATGCACCTTTTTACGTCACCTATAATAAACATCAGGTTTTATCCTTTTTTGTTTTGCACAGTACAAAAAACAAACATCACTAATATGTAAATAAATACAGTCTTTCAATCATTATAGAAACTACTACCTTCATATCGCGCGTTTCCATTATTTTGTCCACTTCTATACATCAAAAGCTAAAAACTTCACTCCTTATGGTAACTGGGTTGCCTGGAGACCCTCCCCCTCTCATGAGATTTTTGAGTTTTGGAGAAACTGCATCCACCAAATGAGACTTTGACTAGCCCTCTCTGGCTATCATATGATATCCCATAGGCCTCGATAATGATCATTCTTGATATGTAACTGTTAAGCTGACTTTGAATTTGCTTTCGAGATTTCTGATGATGATGTCATAATATTGAAATTTTCATTCTTCACATATATAAAGTCACCTAAACTCTGGCTTATCTTACCATCACTTTAAAAATAGTCATCTACTATTTTCAATCTTCCAGACTTCTGTGTTGCATTAGATTAGAAGTTAGTGTCTAGTGAGGTAGAGTAGGCAACAGGTTGTAATTTAACTTTTAATACACTACGATTGCTGCATGCTAAGGTTCCTTTACACGAAGATTCTTATTATCTGAGATTGATCGATAATAAAAATCAAGTCAAGAATTACTCTTCCTTGTGGATCTCAAAAATGCCGATTCAGAAAACAGTTGCTATCACCCGAAATATATTTTCACTGCAGGAAAAAAATAATCAATTCAAAACATAATTAAATATTGAATGAATGAATATTACAACTGCAATTTCCTATGCTATGAAATGAAACATTTTTCATACAACGAAATAATGCATGAAGGAACTGCAACGTTTCGAGTACAATGTGTTACAATTCTTTGTCTGGCGAAGAACATAAATTACTCAGATCAATGTGGCTAGTAATAATATTATTATTATTGCTCTTATATTATTTCTCGCTGATTGGGGGTTCCACCTCGTGACGGGTATTGCTACCAAGTACACAGGGTGGTTGTTGTTATATCTGGTGTTACTGTTGGTCGAGGAACTATCTGACTATCTTCGCTGAGAGACCTATTGCCTAGCAGCAATAGGTCTCTCTTTGGAACCATACCTGTGGTTGACACGATGATCGGGATAGTCGTTACTTGTTGCATATGCGACATCTCTTTGATATCCTGTCTTAGGTTGTTGTACTTCCTGATTTTTTTCCCATGTGTTTTCTGCAGGTTGCCAGTGTTGGGTACCGCTATGTCAATCAGATAGGTAGCCTTTTCCTTCTTGTCCACAAGGATTATGTCCAGTCTGTTGTGCGAGATTGTCCTATCCGTTATTATGGCGCGGCCCCAGTACAGCTTGTGGGTTGGGATCTCTAGTACTCTGTGTTATTATTATTATTTTTTTCCTTTTTTATTTTTTTTAATGCTAGGCAGCCACGAACGAAATTTTGTTTGTGCAGATTTTATTGGCCACAGATGTCGCTCTAGCACAGCATGATACTGTTACGAAAATGCGTTTGCAATCACTTTTGCCGCGATAAATAATTTCTACGTGGAGGAAAACGTTGTTTGAAATACTAAAAATGATAACAAAGTGTAGCGTAACTATTCAATGAATGAAACGACAGGCGAATAAGAAAAAGAGCATAATCGTAACTTACAAACAGTGGCGATATATATGGGTAGCAGTAACACCAGAGAAATGTTCCAACTGTGTGGTACTATACTAAGGGTAGTGGAGAATAAAAAAGACCCTGGGGGTAATTGTGCAGTTAGATATAAAGTTTTCTGAACAGTGTAGACAAGCTGCCAGAGTGTCATGGGGTCTTGTCAAAGATATACAGGAATTTTTCTATCAGGAATAAGGAGGTGATTATCCCTTTGTATAAGGCAATGGTCAGGCCACACCTTGAGTACTGTGTACAGGTATGGAGGCCTAATTTTAGGAAGGATGTAGAGTTGCTAGAACGAGTACAGACAAGGACAAGAAGGTTGGTGAGGAGAACAAAGGGGTGCTCTTACCAAGAAAGTTCTGAAAATTGCAGCGTCTGGAGACTAGGCACCTGCAAGGTGATCTGATTGAGGTGTATAAGGCCTTGAATGGTTTGGGTAGGCTCAATGCTGATGGATTCTTCCTCTTGGTCAGATTACGAACCTCAGGGGGCATAAACTCAATTGAGGAAAAATAATTGCAGAATAGATGTGCGGAAATTTACCTTTAGCCAGCGAATTGATTGCTGGAACAAACTTACATCTGTTGTTGTGGAAGTTGATAGCTTAAATAAATTCAAAGAAGAACTGGACAAACCTTTGTAGCGAATAGATGGGTGAAATGGGAATTTTTTTTTTTTTTTTTTGGATAATGCTGTATAAGCTTGCTTTCTTGCATCATATGATTCTACTAATGTTAATGCTAAAACACCGTAATGCTGGAGATTGCCCCAAAGATAGGTGTGTGGCATTGTGGGGGGGGGAATGGAAGAGTGCTGAAATAGGATATACATTCAGTTTAAAACTTAAGGGAACTATTTTCGATATCAATGGAAATATAAGCATAGAAGTTGTGCCTCTGTTTTAAAGCAAGCACTGAAGTAACGAAACAGTTGACATATTACGTAAAACAATGAATCTTAGCTTTAAAAGTTAGAACGCACAAAGGTATCTGCTACTATTTATTATGAATTTTTATTTCTTATTTTTAGTACCATAAAACCATAAATATAATAATATTTAATCATTCTTTAATGGGTCATGAAACGCGTACCGTTGTTTTTCCTATGTTCAAGTGGGAGAGGTACTCTGAGCCGATGATCTGGATAAACAATATCAAAACTAGTCCTGTAAATAGCGTTTTGCTTTTACCAGATTTTTGGTTCTAAATTTATTTTTATCCTTCGGAATTGAGAATACAGATGCTGGAATCTTTTCCAATCGCTAATGCTAAGATATATGCCCTAATGATAAGTAAGCCTCATACAAAATGGTGATATGACATGTTAACTTTGTTCTCAGCAGTGGCCCACCCAGCAGTATTGTTTTTTTTTTTTTTTTTAACTCGGTAAGGGGGGAGGCCTCGTATGCTCCACATTGGCAGCTTTTACAATCGTGAACATGTAACCACACAATTATACAACATAAAACATAATAGTCGATTTAAGGTTTCTGTGACTTCGATGTCACAGAAACCTTAAATCGACATTCCTTCAGGTCGTCTCATCACTTTCTTTTATCTTTTTTTCCGCATGAAAAATACCCCCCCCCCCCCTACCCTGAGGCTGTTGCCTCGTGTATCGTGCTCACCTTTAATGAATCGCGGCTATCATGGCATCCCAAACACGGTAAAGATTACATACAGTTTTACATTCCGATCGCTATCAGTCATTCAGACAAAGGTCACCTGAAGTTGCCATTATCGAAATCCAATCAAAGCAATGTCTCATTTTTATCAGATGGCGCTGCATCGTATGGATTTTATAAACAGCAGTAAGGGATACATGGTTGTCACGTTGTGGTGTGCGATTTTCTTAGGTAAGTTTATGTGTGTTATTTTTGAATTGGTTTAAGCATATAAAAATGTAAATTTATGCAGTGTAGCATAAACGTAAATAATGCAAATTTAACTTGGTTTCAATCAATTTACGTTTCATTAAAATTTAAAACAGCGTAAGTAAAATAAAAATAAATAACCTAATTTACAAATCTGGAATATTAGTACTAATAAAGGCATATCGGTTCACAGAAGCCAGCCAGAGTTATTCAAGCTTTAAAAATGACAGTGGGGGGGGGGGAGTCACCTTTTAAAAATGACAGGATGGAAGGGGACGGAAAAGGATAGTCGACCCCTAGGGCTAATCACATTTTCCGGTTGGAGTCATTTCCACCACCAAAAGGAAGTTATGCCTAACGACACATTTGTAATACTTAATTCATTTTAATTTATTCTTTTAATTCATTTTAGTTGCTAAAGACAGTACAATATGTTTAAACCAGACATGCATAATTACTTTTTTAAAACCAACGAAGTTAATTTAGGTGTCCGATAAAAGTAATCAAGTTTAATCAGTTGGTAAAAGAAAAATAACTGAAGTTATTTCACTACAAGTAATTTTACGTTATTTATTTTTTATTATCTTAAGCCACCTAAGGAATTAGAGGACAAAAACATCTGCTGCATGAGCTAAAGAGCATAATTCTATATCGAACATAATTTATTTAAAATTGGAAATGGCATACATTATTAAATAAACTAACAGTAGCTTCTTGAAAAGAATCTTTGTATGTAGCCACTAAAAATTCATTTGCAGGAAAAAATAATTAAAGGATAGAAAATATAGAATCCAAGGATTTGAAGAGAAGTGCTGTGTAAACTACTGTACTGCAAAAGTGAAAACAGAATAAAACAATCTTATTGCAAAAATGCCTTAATCTCTGATTACTACTACTGAAAATTCTGTAAAATTAATACTGCAACTATTGCTACACTTGAGATATTTAAAATTGAGGAAATCTAAGCTAATCCTTGGATAATGACTTTTAAAATTAATTTTATGTTTAGATTTATTTTTTAAGGAAAAAAAAATTTAAAAAGTAGTTAGTTCTGAATTAACTTAACATGAATCCATTGTCTACAAGATTTTTATGGTTTATGTTACTCAGGAAAAAAAAATGTTTGTTATGCATGGTAACTTTTGATTGAAATGTAAACTTTGCAGTTTGTTTACTTCTCATGGCTGGTTAAAATGCAATAGATGTGGTGCCTTATTATGGTCAAAATGTATGAAATATGAATGGGGTACTTTTGCAGTGTTAAAATAATTTATTCTTTAAAGTAATTTTGAATGCCGAATTACAGTTGGGCTACATTTTTATAGCCCATATTGATATCAAAGCGATGGCATACAGTTATGTTAGTAGCTGTGTGCCAACTGTATGTTATTACAGTAGGTTTGATTGTTCTTGAGCAATGTAGAAGTCTATCAACGGGTTATTAATCTTGTACCAGATTAATAAACAATTACATGACCTAACGAACTTGGTATTATTATAACATAATAATTATGGCTTTAAAGTGTTTGAAATGGTTCAGTAAGAACTTATGACTGAGATGAAACCTCTGCCTGTGCACCACATTCAAGGAAATCAAAAAAAAAAATGTAATTTCATTTTTATGGCTTTTTGTTTGTTCACTGCAATAGTATTGCTTTCAAATATTTTTCATTGAAAATGTGCAGTGGGGGGAGGGACAGCCTTAGTCCCCAGCTATGATAGGAGGCCCAAAATGTAGGCTCAAAATATTCAGGCAATCTAGGGTGGATGTCAAAATGACACCCATCCCAGAGACCCGAATGCTTTGATGGACTCTGCTTTTTGCTTAATTATGGATTAAATAGGTATTTCAAGCTACTTTGAGGCACTGTGGATTATTTATAGCATTGTTTCTACGAGAAAATGCATCTGAATAATTAGCTTAATGAATAATATTTTGTGAAGACAGAATCCATTCATAATTTGTACAATGTCAATATAATAAAATGTGATATTAAAGCCAGAATAAAATTTCTCAAATTCCTGAAAGCTTGAGAATAAAAGTATTTTTCTCATAATTTTATGGTGGATTACTGTTTATGCTGGTAGTTGAAATTTCCTAGGAGGTTTAACTTCTGTGATGGAAAGAGAAAACGGGTGAACACAGGAACAATAGAAGGTAACAAGTTGATTTAAGGATGCATAACTCTTATAATAAATTTTACCACTTAAAGTGTGAAATACACTTTCACATTAGTTGTTTATCCTTATAACTGCAATAGCTCTTTCTGTCTCTCACTCCTTCATTTTGGTATGCTGCACAGGCCCCTTCAAAGTTCTGACCCCAGGGCACTTCTCCCCAGTTCTGCTGCCTTATTCTGTCTGGATATCTGTTCAAGTCTTCCTTAACCACTAAAGTGCCATCTGTGAGATTGATATGGACTTGGTGGTCCCCACCACTATCACTTTGTTTACTATGGTAGCTAAGCATCTGAGTACTTGCTTTCAAATTGATAAGTTTTTCTTTAACTTGTTTTAGCATGTAGTTAGTGCTGCTTTATATTGTGTCATCTTAAAAGCTGCAGACCAGTCTCTTAGATGGTACACTGGTAGTTTATGGGACTTTTCCATGAATCTACTACAGTATGGTAGTCAAAATAGGATCTTCAAAACATGTATATGCAATAGATCAAAATGTTGACCTATACAGTGATAATAATGAAGGTAAAAATGTACAAAGTAAGTTTCCAAAAACTGTATGTAAGATTGACTTGTACTTGAATTTTGAATGGACTAGTGTATGTGAAATGCTGTTCCAGTTTGTCAGATAGTCTCCTTAAAAATACTATCCACACATGGGTAAAGTTTTGATGCAAAAAAAAAAAAAAAAAAGTGCTCCTTGGAAAGGATTAGATTACAGTAAGAAATGCTAATCTAAAAATTGAATGGAACTAAATTGAAACTTTATTCAAATTAATTTTCAACTTTAATTTTTACAGATTTTTATTAATTTATTTTTAGAGAAAACATATTTAACATCAAACCAGTTCAAAGATTCATTAAAATAAAGTGGAATGAAATTTCATATCACCATGCTAGGAATTCCAGAGATTAAAGAATCCAATTCTACTTCCACGGCAATAATGGTTTCAAAAAATTCAAGAAAACAACCATAATAAAAAGTTAGCATAAATAAAATTAAACTAACTAATTTATACAATAAAACATAATTTGAAAAATACTGGACACTTATTTCCAGTATTTTCTCAATTTGTTTTCAGACAGAATGCTCAAAAACTGCCTGTCTGGGTCAAAACCAGATACCTGGTGACCCTGAAGAACACATGCATTAGCAATAACTTTCCCTGATTCATCAAACTTAGTAAATTAGGTTTTTGTTAATCATTGCATTAATGAAATTGCTTCCTGATTTCCACAGAGACATATAGAAATGTATCATTGTGGTTCAGACAACTTTAACCTTCCATTGCTAAAATGGTGTCTGTAGGTATCACATTTTAAAATTTTATTTTTTTTTTATTTCGTAAATTGAATGCCTACCAATATTCTCTAACTGGCTTTACAGTATTTTCTGTTCTCATTTCAAATACTGACTTATAAGACAAATTTGTTTTTGCCTTGAACAGATGCCACATGAACAAAAGCATCTTCTTTTCTTCTAGGCAACTCCTATTCCTAGTTGTGACAAATGTCTAACATTGCCATAATGTTTTGATTTCAATGGCTAAATGCAAAGAGCTGACAAAAATACAGATGCTCATGTTTTACCTGGCAGGTGCTATGCGAGCATTTGGGTTTCTATCTTGGGGGATAGATGACCTTACATTCTAAAAAATACTACAATAAAACCTTTATTGGTTTCACTCATTTATTTTTGTTTGCTTTATAATTTAGTAAATCATTAAGTTTTAATTATGATTATTTATAATGTAAATTCATAATTTAGTAAATTTAATTTACCTAAGTGTATTACAAGTTTATAAATAGTAGTATAATAGTAACCTAATTATAATCATAATTGGGTTTAGTAAATATAATAGATACCATTTTAAATTAGGTAAGAAAAAAAGGATGAAAATTAATTTTTTATAATTAAAATAAAGGGAATTTCACATACTATGCAACTATCCTTGATGAAATTGAGGGTACTAGTGATGAAAGGTTAATCTGGATTCTCAAATGTTAGTGTTGCTATACAAATACTTTCATATGTTCAGGGCGGGCATGCTCTCTCTTAAGGACTCTTACTGTGGTTACAAATTTATACTGACATCAAGAAGTAGAAGAAATGTACTTTTTTAGATTTTATTGTCGAAGCAAATGGTCATCTTTTAAATAACTTTATAACAGAAAAGTCTTATTGGCCATTGAATATTTACGTATATAATAAAACAAGATATCCAAATATTATTAGCTTAACATAGTAACTTATTATCTTAAGCTACTTAAGTTATATTAGCTTAAGTTTTCCAACCTTCTAAATATAAGGCTGCTCTGAAACTAAGGGATCAAATGTGACAGCATTGTTTTGAAAAATTTTTCCATACAAATCTTTCAAAGGGGCAAACAAGTCTGAAGGCAGAATGTTGGGACTGTATGGTTGATGTGGCAGAAAGGTCTACCTGCAGTGGTCTCCCTAGTCAGAGGCGCCTCTGTGGGCAGGAGCAGCAGCGCGTAGCACACGCTTCTTGATTAGACCGGGGTTCGAGCCCGTGACCACCAAATACGGAGGATGTGGAAAGGTCAGGAAATGACCACCGCATATCTCCGGAGCAATATGGCCTTAGTTGCTAATGCTCCTAAAAAACCAAATAACAACAACTCCCTAGTCAGGATGCTGGTATGAGGGGCATTCAAAAAGTTTTGTAAAACGTAGTTCCTGTAATCCCAGACTTGCAAAATTCGAATGTTGGGACTGTGTGGGAGATGTGGCAGAACGGTCTACCTGCAGTGTTCTCCCTAGTCAGGATGCTGGTATGAGAGGCATTCAAAAAGTTTTGTAAAACATAGTTCCTGTAATCCCAGACTCGCAAAATTCGAATGGCATGTTAAGACATTAGTCACTACCACAGTTATGCATTTTTCTCATCTGTTTCAACTTAAATCCCCTTCTTGTAGAAGTCTGTTTTGCTCATCAAACCACTCAGTCACTGCCTGTTTCAGATGTTCATCCACAAAGATGCTTTCAGTTTTCCAAACAAGTAAGTCAGATGGGGCCATATTAAGTGAATAAGGTGAATGCAGAAAGATTCAAACAAGTGCCCATTTTGGCCACTTGTTCACATCTGTGAGGTGTTGTGATAAAGCAACAGGATTCCTCATTGCTGTGGCTTAATGTTTTCTTGTAATTTGGTTAATAGATCTATAGTACCTACAGATTTGTTTTACCTTTTTTGAGGAAATCAGTGAGCAGTACTCCCAAACAATTCCAGAAGACTGTTAATAGAACCTTCTCGGCTGAGGCGTGCACTTTGAATTTTTTTGGAGTGTGTGGATGACTCAGTGAATTTCCACTGTGAGGTGGCAACTTTAGATTCTGAATAAAAGTAGTGAACCCAATGTTTGTCAGCAGTATCAATTTGGGCAAAAACTCTTCATTTGGAGTGGCAATATCCAAAAAAAGACTTGGCAGTTTTTACTTTTGCATCTTTGTGATTGTCACTCAGCATTCTTGGAATCCATCAGCAAGACACCTTTGTCATGCATAGCTGCTTATGTAGGATGCCATGTACTGACCCAGGGCTAATCTTTACTTTATTAGCTATCTGTTCAATGTTCATTTTAGTCTTCCATAATTTTATGCACCTTGTTACCATTTCCTCAATTTGGGCTGTATTTAGCCACCCATCAAGTTGTCTTCACTGCTGTCTTAGCAATTCAATAAAGCACCTCCAGATTGTTTGCTCTGATGGAGTAGATTCACCATATACATTGTTCAAATGCTAAACAATTTGAGGTAATTCCATATTTTCTTTTGTTAGGAATTTTGTAACCACTTGCTGCTCAAATTAATTTTTGGCTTGATTGTCAGCATGCTTCAGAATACACCTGCCAAAAGAAACAGAATAAATTATATGACTGAAATTTTGTAAAAATACTACTAAGACTATCTCCTATTACCATACCCATTTATACCTTTGCACCTAAATTTCATTGTCCTTCTCTCTTGTCTCAAAAGAATAGAATTATTTTTCCAATGGATGGCTGAGCATTGAATTTCTTCCTGTTGTTGCTGCTTTGGCTCTGGTCCATAGTGGCATACCCTGGTCTCGCCTTTGGTGACAGTTCTGTCAGGAAATCATCAATGATCTTATACCACTCAATATGATTGTCACAGGCATACATTCTCTACTCCTTGTGATCTGGCTTTATCATTTGTAGAACCTCTGGCACACAATTTCCTATATCCCAGATCATCCAGAATTGTTTTCAATGCATTAAAGCCTATTTCCACTCTTGTACATATTTCTCAGGTCTTAATGTATTTGCCTTAACGATTCACTTGATCTGATTTATTTTTCCCCCTCATTTTCCACCACTTCTGCAGTGCAAAAATGGCCTGACATTGGCATATCCTTCAAACCACCACCATTATTACTGATACACTGCCTGACTGTGCTCACATACGTCATGGTGCAATAAATGTTCTTAATATCAACAAATCTCAGTAGGCACAATATTCTCTGCATTCTGGAATTCAATAACACTGTCACCATGGGCGTCCACAGAGGGGGGGGGGGCAAATGGGGCACTTGCCCCCCTGGGATCGAGTAAAAAATTCCACAAATTATAATCGTAAAGGCGATTGAGATATGTAACCTTACACCCTTGACCATGGGACGCTTTGTCTGCCTTAAAATTTTATTACTGGTTTGTCAGTTTCGGCCCTCGACGGGGTAACCATAGAACACGTGTTTCATCTATTTCAGCAGTAGAACACTTGCTCCTGTTTTGGTTCATTGACTGATATTCCCCAAACTTTACCAGAAGTTTTGGAACATTGTGACTATTTCCCTTCTATTAATTCGGCAATAACTATTGGTATGACATTACCTGTTACGACCTGTACCATTGAAAGAAGTTTCAGCACCTTGAGACGTGGGAAAACATGGTTAAGGTGTCCACTATCTCAGAAACTCGCTTATCAGGTTTATGTATGATTAGTGTGCACAGGAAGAAACTAGAGGAGGAAGCGGTAAAGAAGAAATTTATTGAAAATGTTATCAATAGGTTTGCAAGCGATAGACGGAGAATTCAATTCTTATACGATACGTGATTATTGAAATTATTTATTTATATATATATATATACACACTTGTTTCCTTTATATTGTAAATTTATATACATTATGTATGTGTTTTTGTATTGATGCAATACTGTATTCTATAATCTGCTTGTTTAATTAAATAAAAATTTATTAATGTAATTATTTGTCTCCAAGTTCTGCCCCCTCTGGAAAATTTTCTGTGGACACCCATGACCGTCACCCTTTGTTTTTGTGCTACTACAGCTGTGCCACCCAGTATGTAGTGTAGGATTCACCTGAAGGATACTGATGTCTTTATTTAAAGTTTCACCTAGCACCATTTACATTTCATATGCAACATCATGAGTGGGGAAAACATTTGGAGTTAGTTTCAGAGTGGACCTTCTATTAATATATTCATAGATAAATAGTAGTAGAACAAAGTACTGAAATAATATTAGTTTAAGATTATCAAAACATTATTGGTTTAACATAACTTTCTGACTTGCTAATTATTAGCATAATTTACAGTTTTCAAGCAAGCTTTCTTAGATTTTGACCCTTATTTGATCCCAGCAATTTAAAAGAAAAAAATAAATAAGTTGAGTAAATCTAACCTCACATCGTAGGGTATGTTGTTATTGCAGCCTATTATTTCTACAAAAGTATTACTCCACATCTTATTGTATCACAGCTGTTAGATGATTGGAATATTTTATCCAAACTGATTTTCTAATCAAGAATATATAAGTGGAAGATTTCAGATATGAAATTTTTTTTCAAAATATAATAGATACAGCAAAAATAATTGGTTTCTTAGTAACATGTGGCTGTTTCATCTGCTGTATTGTTAAACTGACTTTGAGTAACTGATTATGGGACCATGATAAAAAGTCCCCCACCACCAAAAGCTTCAGAGCATTGCAATCAAGTGCAACTCTGAGGACTACGTTGAAGGTTAGATGACACAGTAATTTCTGATGTGCGCACTAACATTAATTGTTACACTTCTTTTATGATATACAGATTGTTATAATTTTAAGTTTGATGTATATCTCTGAGTTTTCTTTCATTTAAGATTAAATGACTGGCAGATTAAATCTAGAACAGTTTAGTCAAAGGTGAAGTGTATGACATTGCAGATGCCCAGCATTTTACCTTTTGTATAATTTTAAAAAAATACAAATCACTGGATAAAATTTTTTGGTCAGAAATTGTTACTCAGACCAGTGTATTTAAAAAAAAAAAAAAAAAAAAAAAAGTAGCATACGCAACTATGTGAGTAGATTAATCAGAATCTCTATTGTCCTAGTTATTTGCTTTGTCTCCAACTGGGAGTCTCTTGCTGGCAAGATGTTGCTATAAATTTAAGTAGCACCATGTGCAAGAAAGCCAACTAAGAGAAAAAGCTGACTTCATGTTTTCCTTTCCAAACAATACTTATATATGTATTCAATTTTTTTTTTTTTTTAAATCTTCCTCTACTGATTCATTTTTATGAATGTGTATGTAAATAAATGGACTTCTTTTTTTCACATTTAAAAGCTTTTTCATTTTGCAGACTATTCAGAGAGTCAGTTATCTGGAAAATTTATTTCTTGACCACCCAGTCTTCTGTGGATTTAAAGATAATATAGGGATCTTTGTTGGATTTCATGGAGAAAGCTGTAGTTTTCAAAATGCAGTCTGGAAACAGGTTTTTAAGAGAAATCATTCATTTATAGAAATGAGTCCATGGTTTTGTTTCATTTCAAAGTTGTTTTGAAATAACACATACAAAAAAAAAAATTAACTCTTCAATAAAAGTAAAATTGCAGAAGTTTCTTTTATTATAATTCTTTTTATATTATGTAAATATCTTTGGACAATTTTTTTTTGCCCTTCACTCTAATGATATCATTAATAAATATTTTGGTTGTCTGCATGAATTTGTTTTCTCACATTCACTTTGTTTATTATTATCCAGTAAAATTCAAGGGACTTAATTTCCATATTATTTTATCAAATCCTTTATGTATGCTGTATTTGTGTGTATTTAAGTCATCTGAAAAGTACAGATGACTTAAATTATGTATGATATTTTTTACTAAAAAAAAAAAAAAAAAATCATGCTTAAAGTGATAGACTGCTCTAATCATCAATGTTGCTGAGTTACGTTGGATGAGGCTGTCTTCTTGTGCACTTATCCAGGTGCAGTTCTATTAGAAAAAAAAAAATTGCCAGTTAGTATTATTGTACTTGAATAGCGCTTTGTACTCAAAGGAACAAATGAGCAGCAGATCAGTTTTCTAAGTAGCGGTGTTAGTCATGCAGTACAAGAACACCAAAGGCTTTACTGTATCAGCTTTAAAAAAAAAAAAAAAGCCTGTTTCCTCTCTTTACACAGATGCCAGTGCAACTCGCCTTTGAATTTTCCCTCAACTGCCTTGTAGGGGAACCTTTTTCTAATGATTAATGATCTACTAGCTGAAGGAAATCCCTATGATTTTCTTCCCTTATTTTGAATTTGTTCCATAGTTATACGGTTGTTTATTACCATAATTTTGTGTTCATTCGTTTTACTGTCCCATCTCAAGCCTTATAAATCCATCAGATCCTCCTTGAAGGTATCTGGTTTTAATTATGATTTATATAGGAATTATGATTGGTCCTACTGATGATTTATCGAAGTTTTTTGTAGGTGTGGAGTTAACCTCCCAACCTCTACAAACAATCATTCGATAAATCATCAGTAGGACAATCATAACTCCCCCCCCCCAATTCCTTTCTTCATCTACAAATTTTAAACCTATACACTTAAGAATTATTTTGACATTTATGTTCAAATATAAAATTATCATAAAAACTGTATAACCTTGCATTTTTCAGAATTAAAACATTGTCATTTAAGGACCATTCCTGAATCCTATCCAAGTCATCCTAAAGGAGCACTGCTTTAGTGCTGATCACTAACCACACTCCCAGTTTGCATCAGCAAATTTTGATATATTAATCCTTATATCCCTTCATCTTCCATTTAAGAAAATCAGACATATTGTCCCAGCAGATTTCTGAGAAAACCAACTTCTAACTCATCCCATTTTGAAGCATAACCATTTGTTACAGTTGCCTCCTGTTATATAGTCATTCCTTAATCCATATAACGATTTTTACTGTTATGTTCCAGCTTGTATAGTAGCCTTTCATGTGTCACTGAGACAAATACTTTGCTAAAGTCCAAATAAACATAAGTTATTTCCTACATCTAACTTATGAGTACCATTTGTATCCAGATAATCTTATTGCATTCTTAATCGTGCCTCAGTGATTTTTTTTTTTTTTTTTTGTTACATTGAACTAGGCTGTAGTTGCCCATTTTTTCTTGGAACCATCTGTGGCTTAGTGTGCATTGGTGCTTCTCCAATCCAGGAGAATTGCCCATGTCTAACAAATCCCTTGTAACTTTAATGGTTTTACACATTTTGTTTTTTCAGAATAACTGGGTATATGCCCTTACTTGCTCCTAGGCTCAAGTTTTTCTAGTTGTTGTTGTTGTTGTTTTGGTTTTTAGGAGCATTAGCAGCTTAGGCCATATTGCTCCGGGATATGCGGTGGCCATTTCCTGACCTTTCCGCATCATCCGTATTTGGTGGTGACGGGCTCGAACCCCGGTCTAATCAAGAAGCGTGTGCTACGCACTGCTGCTCCTTCCCACCTGGCTACGGAGGCGCCAACAGTTTTTCTAGTAAACAACCCTCTAATTTCCATATTTCTTCTTTTTTTTTTCTTTCTCTCCAGTGCAGTTTCTGATTGCCATGTAGACATCCATCTGTAAAGATGGATACAAAGTATCCATTCAGTTCTTTGTCTATATCAGCTGGTTTATCACACGAGCTAAACCTCATCCATTGAGTCTTGCCTTGCTTGTTTCTTTGCATTGCATGTGAAAACTCCTTGTCCCATTGATTTGCTCTTTTATCCAGTGATACTGTACTTGGGATTTGCCAGTATAACCATTTTCTGTGGTATTAACTCCAGATCAATTTATAATAATTATATGCTTCAGAGCTTTTCATTATGCTGTAAGTGTTGCATGCTATCTTTTATTTACTCAGTTAAACTAGCTACCTGTTATTCATTTGCCTTGGCATCCTTGTAGAATACATCCATTTGACATTAGCTGAATGAGAGGATATTAAACACATTTATCTGGCTCTCCTCTGACATTAAGTTAATGTCACCTCTGCCAGTGGCTACTGTTAATCTATTAGTCCTTGTAACCCCCTCCCCCCCAAGCTAGCAGTTTTCCGACCCACCTTACACTGCCTTGATAACCAGTGGCGGATTACCCATTAATGCAATGAAGCATGTGCCTAGGTGCCCCAGGCTTTGGGGGGCCCCAAGCCAAGACATTTTCATATAGTGTTCTAAAGTAGGTTAATGTTTTCAGTAAACATCATAAAAATCTTGATTAATTTAAGCAAAAAATTCAAAAGTACAAAATTTCATTTATTTGCCACCTAACTTTTTATTCTTTTTTTTTTTATTATTTTTTGGGACCCCCAAATATAATTTGCCTAGGGCCCCAACTATCCTTAATCCGCCACTATCGATAACATCAGAAAATATTCTTGCACCCTTTCTATTTAAGTGTATCCCATCCCTGTAGAAGCAGTCTCTCCTGTTAACAAGCACAGACCGGGCTGAAAAAAATTCTACCCCTTGAGCCTTGCACAATCTTTCCAGCGTCGAATTGATCGACAAGGCTCTCATCATATATTCCCTCCTATCATGTCTGGGCAGAATTGCAGACACTTTCAAATTCAACCCTAATTCACAGCTTTTTTTCAGCAGTGACCTGTACTTGTTAAGTAATTCTGCTGGTCCCCTACACTTAATATCATTATGCCAATGTCTACAACAATATCACGTTTTGTGCCCTTAAGATGATATCCGCTCTATAATGTCATCAACCTTTGCCCCTGGCAGATATACCCTGGTCCTGCTCCACCTATCCTTTTTACATAGCATGTTTCCCTGACAATAGTCACCAACAACTACTATTTGTATATAATATTTAAATATACAGTATAAATATTTAGATATGGCTTCCCCCAGTCAACTCAACTATCTATCTTATTATGCATTCCAACCTTGTTGCCAAAACCCCTACCTTTGTTCCAGTTCTGCATGTGTTTCCATTGTACTTGCATAGTATTAGTATAAATGTAATGGATTAATTTGTTATTTACTGATAAACCTGCCTTTTATTATTTTATTTATTTTTTAAGATAATGCAGCTCTTCCTGGTGTGCTCTCTTCTGCTTTGGTTAGGTGATTTGGTTCTTGGTCAGTTATCTACCAATAAAGATGATCTGCTGAACTGGTGCATGGATGCAGCAAACCACAAAACAAAACCAGGAAAAGAAAGTGCTCTCTATCAACAAGTAAGAAGTGTTGCACTTATTTTACTTCTGTTTTTTTAACCACTTCAGTACTAATGATTTCTGTTGTAAATTATATACAATGTTTTCTCAGCTTTTTTCCCCCCAGTAAAATTGTGTGTGTGCGTGTGTGATCATTTGTCAATTTACTTCAAATGAATGTAACTATTTTCTGCAGGTGTATTGAAGTAGGTTTATTATAATTTTGGAAATGAAATGTTTAATATACAGAAAAAATGCAAATCATTTGTTTTTTGTCTGAGGCTGCATTATTTTCTCAAACTACTGTATTTAAATTCCTGTTGTGAAATGGTACCCTGCTTCTTCACTGAGTTTATAATCAGTAATCAATCAGCTTCAGAAAAACAATGGTTAAAGACTTAATGTATGATTTAATTTATAACAAAATATGTATTTAGATTTTTTGGTTGTACCAGTTTTCCTCTGTTGCCATCTGAAAGTGATAATCTGCTGTGGATGGCTTTCTTTTTCTTTCAAAAATACAAGAGTACTGCAACTGCTGCCCATTTACATCCTTGTAGAGGAAACAGTACCATCAAAACAAATTCCTGTACAGACAGATCTAGATGTAGTTGCTGTGCATATAGTTATTGGAATTGCTGATGCTTATCTTTTATCTCCCACAAAATCTTTGTTGCACTAGACCCTGAGGATTTGCTTATACAGATACCTTCTACCAAATTGATCAACATCAGCCATTGATCTTTCCATTTGTTCCCCAATTCTGTACCCAGCTTTGAATGGACAGTAATAAATGAGTCAGTTAACAGAAATTGCTTTGCAATCATATGCAAGATGGAAACCATTTCCATGAAAATGGAGATTCACTGCAAATTGTAAGTTTTTTTCTAAAGCAGATTGGATAACATACAAATCATCCATTTTGTTAGATGAAAAAATTATTCACACAGAATTAGTTGACAGTGTTACTGGGCACATACTGCTACTCTGCAAACATCTACTCATAACACCTACATACTTAGCCTTGTGGAACGAGGCATGTAATATTATGAAAAAATAAGAACAAAATTTCTTGTTTCAGTTTTCCTACCACCACCAACGTAATTAATTAGAAAAAACTCTGAGCAAAGCATGTCACATCAGAAAGGGTAAGCAACATTAATCTGGCTCCAAGATTCAGTTTATCTTGACAATTACTAAAGACTCCAAAGTAATATGGAATTCTCTTTAAATGTCTTCCCTGATTAGCATTAGTAGAGGCACTTGATGCAAGAAAGCAAGTTTATGCAGCATCAGCCAAAAAAAAATAAATAAATAAATAAAATAAAAAAAAATAAATAAAAAATAACCACTTCCACTTCACCCCTCTGTTTGTTCGAAAACCTGTCCAGCTGAACCTTAAACTTATTTAGGCTATCAACTTCCACAACAAGGGATGGACGTCTGTTCCACCAACCAACCACCTGCTGGCTAAAGGCAAATTTCTGCACGTCTATCCTACATCTGTCTTTCCTCAATTTGAATTTATGCCCTCTCAGGTGATTATTCTGAGCAAGAGGAAGAATCCCATCAGCATTGAGCATGCTCAAACCATTCAAGGCTTTATACACCTTTATCAGACCACCTCGCTGGTGCCTAGTCTCCAGACACTGTAATTTGCAAAACTTAATCCTTTCTTTTTAAGAGCAACCCTTCGTTCCGTTCACTAACCTTGTTGCCCTTCTCTGTACTCATTCCAGCAGCTCTACATCCTTCTTGAAATGAGGCCTCCAGACCTGTATACAGTACTCAAGGTGTGGTCTGACTATTGCCTTATACAAGGCAATAATCACCTCCTTATCCCTGCTAGAAAAATTCCTATATATCATTGACAATACACCATGAGCTACTCTTGCAGCCCGTCTGCACTGCTCAGAGAACTTCATATCTGCCTGCACAAATACCCCCAGGTCCCTTTAATTCTCTACCACTGGCAGTGTAGTATCACAGAGTTGATACGTTGCTCTGGGGTTGCTGTTTCCCATATGTAGTACTTTACATTTGTCAATGTTAAACTTCATTTGCCACCTCTCAGCCCATCTGCTCAACCTTTCCAGATCCTGTTGCAGCAGCATAGTGTCAGTAGTGTCCTTGACAACCCTGCCAACCTTCGTATCGTCTGCAAACTTGGACATTAAGCTTGATATACCATCATCAATATCATTTATAAATACAGAAAACAATAATGGACCCAATACTGAACCCTGAAGGACTTCACTAATAACATTAGTCCACGATGAGCAGTGTCCATTGATTACTACTCTCTGTCTTCTCCCCCTCAACCACCCTTTTATCCATAGCAGCAATTTCCCTCCAATGCCAACCGCTCCAATTTGTGCAGCAGTCCTTGGTCCTTGAGGTTGTCACAGACATTCTCTCAGATATGCCAGACAAGCTGTTCTTGCTACCTGGGAGTCTAAAACGCTGATGGAACTGATATTCGGGTGACACTTAAGTCAAGTGGACCCAATTTCGGTGAAGTCCGGACGGTCTATGACAGCCAAATCCTCTGCTTGCACCTTCACGATGGTGGGACTGTTAGTAATCCTGGGTATAACCTCCATGCACAAGTACATGGTGGGTGACCACCCAGGTGTGAACCAACGTAAGCAGGGGTCGAGGTGTGGCGCCCACACCACATGGAGGAACGCCGCCCCTCTATGTTACCAGGCAGTACTAGGTGGTAGATGAGTCTCATCAACCGGTGAAATACCACCACTTTGCTTATTGGAGGCTTGAAGTGGTGGAACCCATGTTTAGTCTCTAGAGCTAAGTTCCGGCCAGCCCTTCCCTATCTCTTCCATCATGCAGTATGATTGATGATTTTTGAGGTTATGATGAATGTCGTGGCGAGATCCAATATTCCTTACATTTCGAGGGTACAGCTCTAAAGCGGTGTTCGCAGGCCGGCCGCTAGATAGTACACCGGACCAAACCTATTGGTAACTCTCTAGGAGGCTTCCGGATCAGCTAGTGTATAATCTTGCTACCTCTACTCTGCCAGATAGTGACTGGAGGGAGTCAGAGTAGTGTGTATGCGGGGAGCATTGTCGAGGCCACGTTATGTCAAGGATCTGGGTATATTCTTACCACATGTACGCCATATCCAAAAATTTCATTACTTCATACAGCATGTCCCACCCACTTTTTCTTACCATTGAATACACCATGAATTGTCCAAATAACAGAGCAAGCTTATCTGCGAAAAGATCTAAACCTCCCAAGGACTTCCTAATTCATTTCACAAATATACGTGGTCTCAATTCCAATCTCAACGATGTCCATTTCCACTTGCAGTCTTCCAAACCCCATGTACTTTTTCTGACTGAATCTCAGTTATCAGTTGATTCAACTACTTCTCATCTCAGATGCCCAAATTATTCGCTGTATGATTCCTTTCGCCTCAAAGGTGGTACTTGTGCATATGTCCGTTCTGATATTCCCTGTCAGAGACTTGGCAATTTGGAATCTCCTCTTTGATCTTCTCTGGCTTAAAATCTCTACCTCATTGTATCAAATTCATCTGTTGTCTCTACCGTTCTCCCAACTCCACTAATCACTTGGAGCTCTTTGACTTCCTCTCTTTGCAACTTGACTTTCTCCAGTCAAACTTTCCTAACAGTGAGGTAATTTTCCTTGGTGATTTTAACGTTCACAACTCCAGCTGGCTTCCATTTTCTAGTCATACCAACCCAGCAGGTCGAGATGCTGAGGCTTTTGCAATTACTAATGACCTAGCACAGATTGTTCATTTACCTACAAGAATACCGGACAATCCTAATCATACAGCCAATACGTTTGATCTTTTTCTCACAAACAACCCTTCTAAGTACGAGGTCGAAGTGAGAGGTCCTTTAGGCACTTCAGATCACAACTTGGTGATTGTCTCTTCTCCAATGGAATCTTTATCTCATGGCTATTCCCAACCTCGTGTTGTTTGGCATTACAAGAATGCAAAATGGGATGACCTGCGCGACTTCTTTTCTTCTTTTCCATGGTCGGATTACTGTTTCAAAACTTCTGATGTCAACGTTTGCTCAGATCGTGTCAGTAAAATTATTCTTGCAGGAATGGAATCCTTTATCCCACACTCCACTTTAAAATCTCGTCCTTTATCTGAACCTTGGTTTTCCAATAAATGTACTAAAGCTGTTCAAGAGAAGAATGTTGCATATCGTAATTGGCTTGTTTCTAATTCTTCAGTTTCATTTTCTGCCTGCACCAAAGCTCGCAACAATTGTAAAGCAGTTATTAATCAGTCCAAACTGGAGTTTGAACAGGCTAAGAGCAGAAAACTTGCTTCTTGCCCTAATGGTAGCCGAGCATTCTGGTCTCTTGCCATAGCTATTGGCTGCAACTTTTGCCCATCTCTGCTCCCACCTCTGTCCAAACCAGATGGTTCTGTTGTCACTTCAGCCAAGGATAAAGCTGACCTGCTAGCATCCCATTTTTCTTCCAGCTCATGTATTAATGATCTTGGTAAAACACCTCCCACCATTCCTAACACGCTCCATTCAATGCCTCCTGTGGTCTTCCGTCAAAAGGATATCAGAAGGATTTTGATGAATCTTGATGCTAAGAAAGCTCCAGGTCCTGATGGTATTTCTCCACTTGTTCTCAAAACCTGTGCCCCTGAACTTACTCCTATTCTTTGCCGCCTTTTTTCACTTTCTTATTCCAAAGGTGTTTTTCCTTCTGCTTGGAAATTTGCTCATATCCAGCCAGTTCCTAAAAAGGGTGACAAATCCCTCCCATCCAATTATCGTCCCATTGCAATTACTTCTACTCTTTCTAAAGTAATGGAGAAATCAATATGGATTCCGTCAGTGTCGATCCACTGGTGATATTCTGGCTTATGTTACCCATTTATGGACTAATTCAATGGAAAGGTTCGGTGAAACACAAGTAGTTGCTCTTGACATCTCAAAGGCTTTTGATCGTGTTTGACACAAAGATCTTCTAAATAAGCTTCCATCTTATGGTTTGCCATCTATTTTTAGTAATTGGTTATCCAGTTTTCTCTCTGATCGCTCACTGAGGGTGATGGTAGATGGCTCTCTGTCTTCTAACTTCTCCACTAATGCCGGTGTCCCCCAAGGTTCAGTTCTTTCCCCCACTCTTTTCCTCTTGTATGTCAATGACCTTCTTCCATTGACTGGAAATCCTATCCATAGTTTTGCCGATGATAGCACATTGCATTCAACTTTCCATTTTGAGAAACCTTGTCCTGCTCAATCAGCTTCAAGTTCTCGAAAATCTGCTGCCAATTCCTTAAATGCCGATCTTCAGGTAATTCTCCAGTGGGGCAAAGACAACTTAGTTGATTTCAACCCTTCTAAAACTCAGTCTTGTCTTATATCTCGCAAAAAGGATTCTTCTGCTCCTATGCTTATCTTTAGTGACACTCTGATTTCTAGGCAAAATGATATCTCTTTTGGGGATTACCCTGACTTCTAATCTCTCTTGGCACAAGCATATTACAAATATTGCTTCCTCTGCATCTAAAAAACTTGGTTTTCTCTTTCGCTCTTGGCGTTACTTTTCTTCCAAACAGCTGCTCATTCTGTATAAATCGCAAATCTGCCCTGCCATGGAATATTGTTCCCACATCTGGGGTGGTGCCCCCAAAACCTCTCTCAGGCTTCTTGATTCCATTCAGAAGAGGGCAGTTAGGTTAATTAATGATTCATCTCTAACAGAGTCTCTCCACTCGCTTTCTCATAGACGTACTGTTTCTGCTGCATGCCTCTTCTACAGATACTTCCATGGGCACTGTTCTTCTGAATTGGCTTCTATACTTCCCACTCTCTCTTTCAAAACAGTCCGAACACGTGCCGCCACCAGCCAACATCCATTTACTGTCCAACTTCAAACCCACAGAACTAACTTTTCATCTTCCTCATTTATTCATTCAACTGCCGTTTTCTGGAACAACCTCCCTTCATACGTATTTCCTGAAAATTACAATCTACAGAAGTTCAAGTCCAATGTCAACAAATATCTTCTTTCGTCTTCTCAACCTCCAACCCAAACACGGTACTAAGTACTATAGGTTCTAATACCTCTCATGTTTGGGGTTCTCATAAAAAAAAAAGTCTTCCATGTGGAACAGTATCAAAAGCCTTTCTAAGATCCAAGTATATAATATCGAAGTTATTCCCTGCATCCAGTTCTTTTGTGACTGCATCATAGTATCCAATCAAATTGGTCAGGCAAGACTTCCCCTTGACAAAACCATGCTGTGTCCGAGCTATAACTGAAGTCTTGTCTAAATGATCCTGCAGTGCTTCTTTAACCAGTGCCTCCATTAATTTTCCTGGAACAGAAGTTAAGCTCACAGGTCTATAATTACTTGTGTCAGCCTTTGATCCTCCTTTGTGAATTGGGGTCACATTTGCACATTTCCAGTCTATGGGTACCTCCCCTGAGTCCAAGGAAGCTCTCATAATTATGGCTAAGGGTTTGCTTACTTCCTTTGCTGCCTCCTGGGGCACCTGGGGTAGATCCCATTTACCCCAGGTGCCTTTCTTGTGTTTATCTTCAACAATTTCTCCTCCACTTTACTCTCAGTTATTACAAGATTCTCTAGCTTACTGCCAGAGTTGGATACACGTCTGGCATTCCCCTCGCTGAATAACTCCTCATGTGTGAATGTTGATGCAAAATATTCATTTAGTTTGTTAGCTACCTGAGCAGGATCATCAACAGTTGACCCGTCGATATCAAGTGGACCAATCTTATTCATCCCCTTCCTTCTAAAGTTTACATAAGTGAAGAATTCTTTGCTGTTTTTCTTTGCATCCCTTGCCAGAGATTTCTCGTAATCTGCCTAACCTCCTTTGTAACTTGGTTACAGATCAACTTGTATCTATAATAGGCTTCTGTGTCAGGTGTTAATTTGTATGTATCCCATGCATTTTTCTTCTCTGCCATGTCTCATTAGTTCATCTGACATCCATTTAGGCCTAAACCTTGAACAATATTTCTTAGTTGGTATGTAAAGCCCAGTAGCTTCCAAGATAAGTTCTTTGAATGCTTTCCATTTTGAATTTGCTGTTGGTAACATCATCAGTTGGTCCCACTGTATAGAATTTAAATACTGTCTCAGTCCATCGTAGTCGCTTTTACGAAAGCAATAACCCTTCCCTTTACCCCTAATGGTAGTTACCTCTTTGAGTAAATCCCACTTCAGCACACTGTGATCACTGCCACCTAGTGGTTCATTTATCTGCAGATTCTTAATGCATGAAGAATCACTACTGATAATCAAATCAAGAGTATTACTCCCTCTAGTTGCCTCCTGAACATGCTGATGTAGAAAACAATCATCCAATAAATCCACAAAAGCCTTGCTAGTGTGTGAGTGACCAGCCCCCAAATTCCAGTCAATATCTGGGAAATTAAAATCCCCCATTATAAGACCCTCTGATTTACTGGCCCACTCTATTTCCCTGTACAGTTTCTTATTATACTCATCATAGTCATTAGGCCTATAGCACACTCCTACTCAATTTTGATCTCCCAATGCTTATGTCACACCAAACTGACTCGACACTGCACTGTCCAGCAATGTCGACTGGCTTCACTTCCTTGGATTTTATGTGTTTAACTAATTGCACAACCCCTCCTCCCTTCCTATCCTTTCTGTAGACATTGTACTCCCCAAATTCCAGTTCTGCATTCCTTATATCTGTGTGACACCACTTCTCTGAAATCCCAACAATATCTGCCTTTGATGTTTTGAGCAATACCTGAAATTCATCAAATTTATTTACTAAATTCCTAGCATTGGTGTACACGCAAGTATACATACACCTGTTCTTTTTCTTAGCTACCCTAACACAACTCGTGTGTTTACTTGTACCCCAATGATTCCCAGCAGTCTCTGAAATATCCTTCATCTTATTTTCCAGGCTGCTGCTCATTCCCATAGAAGCAGTGCAAGAATCACTTTCACCTCTGCCAGTGGCTACTGTTAATCTATTAATCCTTGTATCCCCCCCAATCTAGCAGTTTTCCGACCCACCTAACTCTGCCTCGATAGCATCAGCAAACATTCTTAACCATAATGGGAAGGAATTATTCTCTCCACTAGAAATTGCAAATATTCTTGGTAATGCTTTTTTTCCAGGTATCAACATTTAACTACATATGGTCCATCTTTCCAAAAATTAAATCTGTAGCCAAAAAACAGTCGCCATTTATAATATGTGAACCAAAATATTCTATCAGTAGACCTTGCAATATTGCTGATGGGACATTTTATCTAATGTTTTAACACTTAGACAAAGAATTACAGCTTATTTTGTATTTCTTTAATTGAATATTCCTGGAGAACTCTTATCCTAGTTTTGGCATCATTTGGTTGTACTAGACTTTGGAAAAAGTCAGGGAAGGATCACTTTCTTTGCCAATGCTGTATTAGTTTGTCAGTTTGTTTTCTTGTGTCATTTGCCATACTAAATATTGAACATCCCCAAGCATACTCTCATAGCTGTATTATAGCTATAGAAGTGAACGTTTGTATGCTGAACTGCATGTTAGGCAGGCTGATGCTTATCTTTTTATCTATCACAAAATAACTTGCTGGGGAAATCCTACACCCTCTGCCTAAGATCAGATAACTACAGCCTCAATTGAAGAGAATGAGAAATTCTTCCAGTCTATAATGAGAATTGAACCCAGACCTCTCCAGATGAGCTAGCAGTGTTGTGTTGTGCCATGGCAGGTAATACAATATAAACGTGGTTCATTTAAATTGCCCATAACCTGTCGTTTGGTTTTGAAGACTGGCCAGTGGTTTAGTTTTACAGGCTAGATCATATAATTTGTCTCCCGATTATAAGGTCATAGATTTGGTCCATATAGATAGGCAAGTTTAATGATATGTTTCCATAGCATCCATTAAAGAAAATAGATGGAGCATTAATCACTTCAGGAAAGTACATTATATTAATCAAACCCTTCAAATTTAACTTCTCTGAATTATTGCTATGACGGTATTGGACTACCATATGCCTTACAACTGCTAACTTGGCACAGTCTCTGGGCTACTAACCAGTAGTAAATGCTGTGAAATGTTATAGCACCTTCTTACAGAATTCCACACAGACATTTGTTTTTTTTATAGTAGTAATTATAAAGAAATAGTTTATGCTCTCCAAGTTATGGAAAAGGTGGAACTGTTCTGTGAACTAATATATATATATATTTTTTTTTTAGTGCATACCTTGGAAGGACCATTCCTGCTGTACTTCAAATACCACTTATGATGTGCACACCACCAACATGTACAACTTTGATTATAATCACTGCTATTCTCAAACTGGTAAAAACATGTCATATAGTTGTTGGAGCCACTTTATACAAGATCTCTGCTTTTATGAGTGTGAGCCACACATTGGATTGTGGGTAGTTAAGGTAAATTTTAGTTGTTTTAAATTTTTTTTTAATTTAATAATTTTTTTTAAATTATATTATATATCTGGACAAAAGTCACTTATAAATTGTGACATTTTGTAGAAATTCCTAAATACTTCTAAGTTTGCATCTTTGTCATTCTCAACTTTGAAATTAGAGTTAAGACATCTTGATTCACGATCCAGAGAATGGAAGTAAAAATTCATAGACCCTGTTTATTGACTGCATAAGAACATCATAAAATATAACAAAAAAGTTCATTTGTGTTCTAGAGAAGTGGTGTTCAATCTTTTTCCTGTACAGGGGCCACATTCAAAGTTAATTTGTTTCACGGGCCGCACTGAGCGATTTGAGAAAAATTAGTGTTACATTTTCCATATCTTTTTACACATAAAAGGAAGTTTCTATTTTCATGTTACTGCTTTTTATTTTCAGGCTATATATATAAAAAATGTAAATTCCTAACACTTGTGCAACAAATCTGTCAGTCATTTATTTTTATAATTTTATTAAAATTATAAAAATGACAATTTTTTTAAAAATATACTTTTACTTTTTTATTTTTTTAAATACCTTACTTTTGTCTTTTAAATGCTCACTTTAGAAAATTTAAAACCTGAAAATGATCACTGCTTTTCAATATTAAGGTAAATAAATTATGATACACCTAAAACTTAAAATATTCAAATTTTATTAAGTAAAATACACAATAACATTTACCGAACAAAACTTCTCATTTAATGAGATGATTGAGGCTGGATATTGTTGAAAATTTGGGATGCCAATTCACAATGAAGATGCTCATCTGTTTTCTTTTTAAATATTTATTTGATTTCATGCATGAAAAAAAATTGCTAGCAAACATATGTCGATCTGAACAAAATAGCAATTTTCATTAGCATTTTCATTTATTAGTGGAAAATCTTCAGATGGGAGAGCCTTGTAGAATTCAAGTAGTTTATTTTCGCAGCCCATATACTTATTTTTGAGAGCCATGTTTTGGCTTGAAGATCAATAATTTCAAGTTGCAAGCTGGGATTGTAATTTTCAGCCATAGAAGTAGATGGATTCTCAAAGAAGCTTATGTCTTTTCATGGGATCTTATATTAGCAAATACTCTCAATCTCATCAAAAAGTAATTGTAAAAACAAGAGGCAACGATCCTTTGGAAATATGTTTCTCTTTTAGCTCGGTACAACATTCAAAGTGAACTAAATGGTCTTGCCCAATTTTTGGTATTTAAATAATGACTTATTCTGAAATGATTTGATGTCACCATACAAATCGGAGGCCAATTTTCTTTTCCCTTGCCGTTTCAAATTAAGAGCATTTAAACAACTAGAAATGTCTGTAAGAATTGCAAGATCAAAAAGCCACTCCATTTGATAGTTGTTTTATTGGTTTCCTTTTTCTGTCATTAAAATATCAATTTAATGAAATGATAACACTTTGCCACAATTAAGCCATCTCACTGCACTATATAAAATTACATCTTCGTATTCAGCTTAAATTTCTGAAAGAAACTGCTGAAACATACGATGATTAAGACCCATGTAATCTGCTCATTTTGGAATATTTTCAGAGCACCTGTCAAATATTACTTAGCTTTACCTTAACTATTAATAAATATCTTTTGTTTATATTTCTACTTGTGATGCTAGTCATTAATGTAACATACCATTGCGTAAAAGGGTTAGAAATGTTAAATTCCTAGGTGATGCACTTTCTTTTGAATGTGTGTAATATATATATATATTATATAATTACATACAAATACAATTAATATTACATTTAGATGTATGTATTCTTTTGTATTTTAATCTTTCTTTTGTGCATCGTTAATGCCATTGTTTTTTGCCGTATTGGCCAATTGAACATTATACGTACCAGTATATATTCGTTTCTAATTGTTCGAATTTTTGATTGTTACCTATTTTTGGTGATTTTTACATATAGGCATTAGTGTTCATACAATTCTGGTCATTAAGCTAGCCTTATTTAGGTCATCTTAATTCCACATGGCCTATACATATTAGGTTTAGAAATTTAATGATAATGAATTTTCATGACAAATTATTGATGAAAATTATCTGTCGCAAAAGGTAATTACTAGTTATTATTAACAGTATACTTCTATTTTATTACTATTATACATTTTTGCATTCCATCACATGGCCGTCAATCCCCTACTTCGTCGGGGACTTTGAGTGGATTGACAGCCCTTTCGATGTAATGCCTTATACTTACTTGTTTCAGTTTGTACCTATCACAGTTTTGCTATTTTAAGTTCCTTTTCTTTTGTTTAATTTCTAAAGTTTCTTCTATAATTTTAGTTTTTAGATTAAACATCTTTTGTGCATAGAAGGTACATACTCTTCCAAATATTTCCAGTAAAAATACAAAGCGATGTCAATAAGATGTTATAGTTCAGAATAAATATACCATAACTGCTCAATATGGCAACCATTGCAATTTCAGAATTGAATGTAGGCGTGGTATTACCTCTCATGGTAAAAAACATTTAAGTAAGAAAATCAGCTATAGTTTGTATAAATTAGTATGAGACTTGCCTCAGTTCTAACTGTGTAAGGCTTTGATGTATTTGGAAAGAGTTAAATTAAAAGAGAACTAAAAAAAAAAAAAAAACTTGAGCTTCCCTTCCCAAAAAAAAGTGCACATTTTTCTGAAGGTTTATCACTGTTAAAAAAATTAAACATAATTCACAAAGTAAATCATCCTTAAATGACCCAAATGTCAGAAATAGAATAAGACTGTTTAAGGACATTGAGAGGTGAATTTTGCTAGAACCATTAGATAGGCAATGCTTCATATTTTAATAACTTCTAGATTAATTTTAGTAAAATTTGTGCAGTCTGCTAAGGGGTAGGGGTTGTGGAGTGTACATGTTAGCTGAATTCCTTCCTGTAGTAATTAGTATGGAAACTTGTTTATTGGTAACATGCTGTAGTGCTAGATGTGGTGGAACTGAACATTATGGTCATACTGACAATACAACCTGGTTGGCACTGGATAAAGTTGATTATGATTTCTTGAATGTCAAAAACTAAAAGAATCTTTGTAATTATTCTTTATAAGAAAAAAATTAGGATAATATCCCTTCCTGGAAAAAAAGTTGGAGAGCAGTGCCCCAATAGGAGCTGTGGCTGCACCTACTTGGGGCCAATTATTCATAGCACCTACTTGGTGATATGAATAATTGCTTTACTGGGTGTTCAATATAAGCCAATGCACTATCATGCATGTGTGGTATAGTGTCAACTACATACCTCTCCTGTAGGTAGGACTGTATGTTGTGAAAGGTCAACATATTACCAACTTCTGACCAAGCAGAATCTCAAACCAGTGGCTCAACATTTCTCAAATAAAAATTGCCTGACATAACATGGTGAAACCACAGCATTACCTTTCCTTGTGTAGTAAATTCAACCTGTGTTGGTTGTCTGCTGAAATGTGGCAGTTGATAGTGCTTTAATTCTCATTAAACTGAACTAATTCTCATCCTGCTCAATGTTCATAAAAGATCTTCCACCTAGTAAATGGTTTTGATAAATCTTGTAGTAGCAATTACTGCACTTCCTGGAATTTTATAAAGAAACCATTGTAATACAGTCCATTCTGGTTATTTGGGACACATCGGGACTAGTGCATTTTGGCCCAATTAAGCGGCTGCCCCAATTATCCGAAGTTTCACGTAAATAGTTAAAAATACAATGTACCCCCCTTTACAATTAGTTCACTGTACAATCAAATCGCATTACGACAAACTTGCCATAGTAAAGTACTGTTACTATACGATGTGTAGTAAGCGCCGGTCATTGTGATCACATTTGCGAATTGAATTTTAATTCTATTAAACAGTGATTCTAATTAGAGAAAATAGGAGGAATATTATCCACAGGCTATAAAAGTAAAGATATATTAAGCACAAATTTACCCTTTACCTTACCAATTAAAAAATTAAATGATACATGAAAATCTGAAGAATATATGTGATAATCGGAATAATTAATACGTACTGTAACATGTACATAGAACTAGTTGACATTTCTGTTCACTGACATTTGTGGGTGGGGGTTAAAATTTAAAACAATAAAAAGATAAGCAATCAATAACAAAGAACATGGCACACACAAATTGCAAGTAACACAATACACGCAAGTGAGAATGGAGTAACAAGTTACGAAGCTTTAAAAATAGGAATGAAGAGAAGATTCTGAAAATTAATTTTTTTATGATCGAAGATTCCATGGAAGTGTCAACACATTTCACCATAATAACCCACAGCATTCCAGCTGTTGGTATTATCGCAAATTCAGTAAGATTGAGTTTACTGTCTGTTTATGATAATTTCACTAACAGAAAAGCCCAATAAACAGGTGACTGCTAATTGTTTTATGGTTGTGACCTCCAGAATTTCGACTGAATCACGTACTGTTGGAATCGTAGGGTAATCTCCAGTGCTGCAATCTCCTGCCCCGATTAAACAGCATGCTGTCCCAATTAAGCGAAGAAAACCCTGGCTATTTTTCTCGATTGGTTTGTTTTTTTTTTAATTTTTGCCCCAAATAAACGGCTGCCCCGATTAACTGGTAGCCCAAATAACTGGAATCCACTGTGTATTCTTTAATGCTCCTCACAATGTTGTACGTGGAATTCTTGGCTGATATGAATGTGAATGAGCACTGGTCATTTGATCTTCCACAGGTGAAGTATATGACTGTGGTGGATGTTGGTCTCCTGGTTTGTGAATGAAATTTCATGAAAGGGTACTATTACCAGTAAAGACTGCAGTTCTATAAATTGCAGCATCTGGATATGAGGTAGCTGTGAGACCTGACTGGAGTGTTGTAGGAAACTGGGAGTGCTGATGGTATCCTTGCTCTTTTTTGGATGACACAGGGGACATAATTAAATTGGAAAAGGATGATTACAGGATAGATATGCTAAAATTTTTTTGTTTTTAGCCAGAGAGTAATTGTTAGAATAACTTGTTAAACCTCCGCCTGGCATTGTAGAAATATAGTTTGAATAAAGGAAGAAATAAGGTGTTTGTTTTTTTTTTGTATAAGCTTGATTCCTTGCATTTTGCTACTACTAATACTAACATAATAAAAACTATACTTCTCTGATCAATAGTTCTCCCATAATTGATTCATTTTTGTCTAACTTTTTGAAATATCCCTAATAAATAGCTTGGTGTCTCCCTCCCCTTAAAAGGGGGTCACCAAGATTATAACACATTGCATTTTAACATAGTTAAAATGCAAGTGGCAGGGGCCTTATTTAATGTAGTTAAAACAGCATGTTATAATAGACTAAAATAATAAATTTTCCTTTTTTTTTTTTTTTTCTCTCTCTCTCCCTAGACTGATAGGAAGATAGCTAAGGAAAGGTTCCAGAAAGTGCCTCTTTGTGCTAGTGATTGTGAATCTTGGTGGCAGGCCTGTCGAAATGATTACACATGTGCTTATAACTGGCCTCGAAATTTTAAGTTTGTTAAAGGTTAGCATATATTTATAATTATTTAATAAAATTTGTCCATTTTATAGCCTGAATATGGTTAATAGGTTTTCTCTTTATATTTCCATTGTCAGTTGCTTTGTCTTTATTGTTTGCTGAACTCTGCATTAATACATAAAGCTATCCATTTTCAAATCTATCCTTTGGCTTTTGTTACCTCTATTAGTGGTAATTACAAAATATCTGTTAACTGCATAGAGAAGCATTTTTAGGCACATTAGCATATATACACAATGTGCCCATCACTTTCACCATGTCTGTCTGTTTGCATCAAACAACTCGACTCCCAATGGATGGTTTGTGATATGTTATTTTATATTTGGACCTTGTAAAAAGATTTGTCGAGCCATCACAAATTCCATTAAAGTTGGACCAAAAGATCTCCAGCAATTTATTTTTTTCATACGTATCACATATAGTATATTGCAGCTGAATCACCAAACATGATTATTGCTGTGCATTGATTGGAGGAATGAATAGGCAATGTGGCAGATGCACAGAAACATTTTTTTTGTTATAAATTGTGAATTATTACTATTTGTTAACATGTCTGAAATGTAACACATTGTATATCTTAACTGATTTATTATATTTCAAAATAGCAATGTTAATAAATTTCATAAATATTGTATGTAAAAACAAACCATAATGTTTATGGCTATACTACATTCATTAAAATATTAATGCTGAAACCAACAGGACAATTTTTGAAAAACATATTCTTATTAGTGAAACTTGTGATCTTGAATATGTTTTGACTGTGTTAATCACCTTCCCAAAACAATTTCCAAAGAACATCAACCTTACAACATCAACCTTACAACATCAACAACCACCTTACTCTGACATCAGCCTTATTGATGTCAGCGTAAGTAGTAGTTGGAACTCTCCATCCATGCAAGAATGCATTATAATCCAATAGTATTCTATTGTACAGACCTTCATGAGTGTAATCAAAATGTACTTGCCTGCTTTCATTGAAATTAATGTTTTAAAAAAAAACAACCATTTTATTGAACGTGGCTTACTGTTTTTTGCTTTTAAGTCTCCTCCCATGACAACTTTTTTTTTTTTTTTTTTTTTTTAGTTTACACAGCTCATTTTACCTTTTTTATCTCTCTGTTTCCTTCCTTTTTTTTTTTATCTGCTTCTAAATTCAGTGCTTCTACGTAGCCTTGGACATTGTTGGCTTCAGAAGACTTGCATAACCTCGTTACATTGAATTATTCACTTGATTAATATCATTTTCAAACTTATTCCTCTAGCTCAGGGGTCACCAAACTACAGCCCACGGGCCAGATCAGCTTGCATAGTCTGTTCATCTGGCCCACCTCGCACTGTGCTACAAATGATCAATTTCTAAAATATATTGTAATTATTTATATGGAAATATAATAAATAGTGAATCAACGAAATACTACTGTTTCAATGACAGCTTGTGAGCGGGGTTTATACCTTGGCAATGGCAAGCGAAATCAGAAAAGATAGCAATCTCGAGTTTCCAAAGAAAATTATTAATGACTTAAAGCATTTTTTGGAAAGATTTTCAGACCTCGACAGAATCGAGAGTGATATTCTTGTTTCAAAATCCGTTTCATTGTAACGTTGATGACGTGCCAGTCGAACTCCAGTTAGAGATCATTGATTTACAAGCAAATGATCTATTCAAAGAGAAACACAGAGAAGGAAATCCTGTAGAATTTTATCGCTGCTTATTTGATAATGAGTTTTCAAAATTAAAGAAATTTGCCTCTGGTATGGCATCAGTGTTCGGTACAACTTATGTCTGTGAGCAAGCATTTTTAAAACTGAAATATGTAAAGTCCACATATTGAACAAGGCTGAGTTATGAACATTTAAAGGCAATTGGTTGGTTGGGTGTAGCAATTAAAAAGCAAACGATGATATTTTAAAAGCTAAATGCCAGTTCCATAAAATCACATTAATCTTTTCTGCTTATCTTATTCCTAATGTCGCCTTCCTTGATAAGTTTTTGATAAATAAATATATTTGTTATCTTTATTTTTCTATATATTCTTTATTTTTGCATATTTTGTGTATTGGTAAATATATTCATTATCTTCATTTTTGTTGTATTTACTTAATTGTACATATTGAACAAAATGATTATACGGCCCACGCTCGTCAATCTCTCGGTTATCTGGCCAGTCGTGAAAAAAGTTCGGTGACCCCTGCTCTAGCTCATGAATATCAAGCAACTTTGGTGATAGTGGTTCTCAGCGTTTTTTTTTTTTATTATTGAGCTTCATGTTCTTTATTTTGTAAGCAGAAAATAAGAGATCAGAAAGAAACACTTGAAAGCAATGTTTTGCCTCATCTGGCCTTTAGAGTTGTCTTTATACCTTCCCAAACCATTCCTGACTCTTCTGTGTTGAAACAGGAGCTGTGCCACTTATTAAGTGGTAATTCAAATTAGAAACAGCAAACAAAGGTCACCAGTGTAACGATACAAGTGGAAATCTTAAACTATGCCACACCTTTTTTGATCTTGTATGTTGATAGTTTATACTTAACACTACTGAGAAGGAACTAAAGTTCTATTCTAGAATTATCTAATGCAGATTTTTTGAATAATGCTTTTTTCACATGTCTTAAACTGAAAGATAAAGTGTAAGAATATTTATGAAACTTGATTGGCTGATATTGGATTGCAATCTAATTTAGGGGTGCTAAACTCATCATGATCCAAATCTGCTATACTCACTAGGTATTACAGAAGAGTAGTCACTAACAGTGTCAATGCTAAATTGCTTGATGCTATTGATCCACTTTCTCTTGGTCTGTCTCTAGTTCTATTGCCATTCATTTTTGCTCTGAATATCATTTGTTTAATCTTACTTCTTGTTCTTTCATGCTCATGCCCTAAGTTTGCCTCACTAATGTTTGATTGTATATTTGTACTTTTTTGTATTTCCTCAGTTGCACGGTGAAACCTATTATGTGTTGTCCATTTGTGGTTCTGCTAAAATGTGTCCAACTTACAGAAATTTTTTTTTTTTTATCCAAACACGAGAGGTATCAGAACGTATAGTACCATGTTTGGATTGGAGGTTGAGAAGATGTTTGTTGACATTATGAACTTCTCCAGACTGTAATTTTCAGGAAACACATATGAAGGAAGGTTATTCCAGAAAACGGCAGTTGAATGAATAAACGAGGAAGGTGAAAAGTTGGTTCTGTGAGTTTGAAGTTGGACAGTAAATGGATGTCTGGTGGTAGAAAGTCTTTGGACTGTTTTGAAAGAGAATTATAGAAGAAAATTCAGAAGAACAGTGCCCATGGAAGTTTGTTTATTTGGTTTTTAGGAGCATTAGCAACTAAGGCCATATTGCTCCAGGGATATGCAGTGGTCATTCCCTGACCTTTCTGTATTTGGTGGTCACTGGCTCAAACCCCGCTCTAATCAAGAAGCGTGTGCTGTTCCTGGCTACAGAGGCACCACCCATGGAAGTATCTAGAAAAGGCATGCAGCAGAAATAGTGTCTGAGACAGAGTGGAGAGACTCTGTTAGAGATGAGTCATTAATTAATCTAACTGCTCCCTTCTGAATGGAATCTAGAAGCCTGAGACAGGTTTTGTGATTTGTACAGAGTGAACAGCTGTTTGGAAGAAAACTGCCTGCGAGAGCAAAAGAGAAAACCAAGTTTTTTGGATGCAGAGGAAGCAATATTTGTAAATGTGCTTGTGCCAAGAGAGATTAGAAGTCAGGGTAATTCCCAACAGAGATGTATCAACTTGCTTAGAAATCTGAGTGTCACCAAAGATAAGCAATAGGAGCAGAAGAATCCTTTTTGCGAGATACAAGACAGTTTTAGAAGGATTGAAATCAACTAAGTTGTCTTTGCCCCACCTGAAGATCGGCATTTAAGGAATTGGTAGTGGATATTCGAGAAGTTGAAGCTGATTGAGCAGGGCAAGGTTTCTCAAAATGGAAAGTTGAATGCAATGCGCTATCGTCAGCAAAACTATGGATAGGATTTCCAGTCAATGGAAGAAGGTCAATAATACAAGAGGAAAAGAGTGGGGGAAAGAACTGAACCTTGAGGAAACCAGCATTAGTGGAGAACTTAGAAGACAGAGCCATCTACCATAACCCCCAGGATCAGAGAGAGAACTGGATAACCTATTACAAAAAACAGTTGGCAAACCATAAGATGGAAGTGTGTTTAGAAGATCTTTATGCCAAACACGATCGAAAGCCTTTGAGATGTCTAGAGTGACTGCTTGTGTTTCACCAAACTTTTCCATTGAATTAGTCCATAAATTGCTAACATAAGCCAGCATATCACCGGTGGTTCAACTTTGACGGAATCAGTACTGGTTTCTAGGTGCTATTTACCATTTTGTGTATAGTGATAATATTAGCATCTTTCTGCAATTTGTATTTGAAAAACTTTGGAAATTGCAGTTTATAGTAGCATTTAAGCTTCTTAAAGGAGATAGGTTCTTGAAATAATTAAAATGATCAGTTAATTTTGTTTTTAAATAGCTATCGTTATCACTGATGCAGGTGGTTTTTTTATTCATCGAACTATTTTAGTTGTGTGTGTTTATTTACACACACAACTTTAGCTAAATAAATAATAAAGAAAAATTGGGCAGTGGTGGGGAGGATGATTCAGTATAGCAACAGTGGGAGCTACAATATAAAATAAGGATTTTTATATTCTAATATTATCATTTTAGTGATAAATTGAAAGTTACGTAACAACTATAGCATGCAAGCAAATAGTGGGAATATGTCAATAAAAAGGGTGTTGCAGAAGGAATGTGCTCCTAAAGCAATATGAAAAGAAGAATAATAAAAATACCAAATATGAATTTATAAAAGTACCAGTTAATTCAATGGCACCAAGTCGAAATTATATGAAATATCATTAAATAGAGATGAAATTCAACCATAACAAAGTGACCAAACAGAGTGAAATAAAATAGGCAGACCATTATGCCCCATCTTGTGAGAAGGCTGCAAAGCCACCAATTGCCAGGAGTCACTACATTTCGAACGATTAAACAAATCGATGAATTGCCGACCTGACAGATACACTAATCAACCTGCATTCAGTTCAATAGATTTGAAAGCGATGGATTTTATGCAGTGAAAAATTCTACTATAACAGATCAGAATACTCCCAAAGTAACACAACCACTGACACAATAACAGTTAAGAGTGCATCCAATAGAAATTTAACTATAGATAGCAGTATGAATGGTGCATTAGCATCTCAGTTTGCTACTAACCATGTAGTATAAAAATAAACT
The DNA here is from genome assembly GCF_048544385.1 of Mastigoproctus giganteus. Taxonomy (NCBI): domain Eukaryota; kingdom Metazoa; phylum Arthropoda; class Arachnida; order Uropygi; family Thelyphonidae; genus Mastigoproctus; species Mastigoproctus giganteus. The sequence goes on along the minus strand of NC_143580.1, from coordinate 36,835,377 downwards.
TCAGCTAAAAAAAAAAAAAAAAAAAAAAAAAACAGTATAGCAGACATTAGTGGCTGCAAACCACTGTTTACTACATATTGCAACACCAAACCAGCCAGGTCAGCAATGTCTAGTGATTTCTGGCCTTGGCTTTCCAACAAGATGGGGCACAATGGCTGGTCTATTTTATTTTTGTTTGCCATGTTGGTCATATTTTCTGTGGTTGGTTTTTGTTCCAGTTTATAGTGATATTTCATGCCATTTGAACCTGTTACTATCAATGGGATGTTGCTAAATTTGAATTGATTGCCATTTCTGTAAACTTATATTTGGTTTTCTTTCTAAATTATAGGAGTGCATTCCTTTTGCAATGCACACTCCCCCTTTTGAATTTATTTCCTTTGTTTGTTGCTGGAGTTATGTATTGATTTACTTCCTATTTGTCACTCGCTTGGCTTGTCATAACTGGTATGTCCTTATTTTATATTCTAATTATATGTATATTGATCACTGCAATCTTAAGAATAGGTTTGTTTGTTCAGCTTTGGAACCTTGTCATTTTAACTAAGACTTCATAGTGACAATGTATATAGCAATGTCTTTTATTGTGAAAAAAGTATTATTTATAAAAATGGAAATTTTTAGGTATCATCACAACTTTTCCACTGTTTGAAAAGTTAGTCCTCCATGGTAGCTTAGTCAGCATGATATATCTTCTGCCACTTGTTTGAAGAGGATTTGATTTTCATTGACAGCTGAAAGAATTTCTTGAAGTACTCCAACAGAGACTGTACTTTAATTGTTCATTCCTCCCAGCCTATGCAACATGAAATTGGCCTGTGAATACATAGAAAAAATACATTGCTGGATAAGACTAGCATGCTCTTTGTGCCATTAACTTTTTTTTTACTTGAAAAGGCAATCCTTTCTTCAGGTTATTAATCAGATGTAAAACTGTTTTTGTTGGTGCATTGCATAAACCTGTTCTCTGAAGATTCTGTGTCCCCATGGCAATTACCTTGTGACTGAGGTTGGTTTTTGTAGCATTGAGCCAGAGAGCTTTACAGTCCATTCTTAGGATGGGTTTAAGAGCTATTGACATGCCATGCCCTTTGGGTGTTTTTGTTCTCTAAATAAGTATAGTTCCTGATGAGATCTGTCAGATGAATGCCTACTTCAGATAATTTTATTTTGTTTTATATCTTATTTCACAAACATTGATAGTACCAACTGCAGAGGAGCATGATAAACTTTCTTTTGTATGCACATTCAAATCCAACAGGTGTTTGAAGCCCCCCCCCCCCCAAAAAAAAATCAACCTCTTAACATATATACAAGCATTTTACACAAATATCATATTAACTTGATACACTGTGATAAAAGCAGTGTATCCTGAAACACTTGCAGTTATGATTACAAACAATTGCATGGGTGATTTTGTCTTTGGCACATAAGGACCTGATTAGTTAGGGAATTATCTAGTGTTTGTAATATTAACTATTTTACAAATTCATTAATACAGTGGATGCCACTTATTGTGATTATTTCAGGATCCAGCTAAAGTGGTAACAAGAATGCTCTGTTCAGTTTCATTGTTTAGGTGACGAAAAGCAGAAATGTGTACAAGGACAGAAATAAAATGTTAAAATCAAGCAATATAAAATATTTATCTGATTTAGGACTACAGATTTTTATTATGAATTTTAAAGTGTTGTATCTAAGTTGTGGGAACTGGTGTTCATTGCTTTAATTTCTTAAGTGAAATTTATATAATGTCTGCAAATTAACTTTGCTTATGTCTTCTAATTTCATAGGACATAACCAGTGTCGGGAAGGTGCACAGTGTTTAACCTTTGAAAAAGTGTACGGAAATGCCAGGACATTTTGTGAAAATGTATGTATAAAACTCTCGAACAATTAATTTAATAATATGCCTGTAAAATGTATTCTATGGATGCATTTTGTATGAATAAAAAGCCTCTTATATTTTTTGTATACACTGAACCAATCAATTAGTTGCCCAATATTGCATTTATTTTCAAGTAAATGTGAGCACCCCTAAAGATTGCTATTTATCTAAAAGATGTTATCAATGGCATAGCCAGTACTGGCTTGAGTTTACATTCTGGTGTATTTAAGCTGAGCTTTACTACCACAAATAGAAAAAATATCAAAGTGGCATACTGAAGTTTAACTGTAACTCAAATTCTAATAACGATGACCACTGCAAGATGTTTAAATTATCCATATCATACAATATTAAATTTTTTGAAAGGTAACAGGAGGGGATAATATAAAAATTGGTTTGCCCAGTAGCAGAGTTTCTAAATGCATGCCTGTACTTAATTTATTTCTGAAATCAAGTTGTTTTAAAATGTTAATTTATTAATCAGTTAATTATACTTTCTTTCATATATATATATTTAAAGGTTTGGGATCATTCCTGGGAATATGTACCAGATGTACAACCCTGCATGAGAGTATGGTTTAATGGTTCGAGTGGAAATCCTAATCGCCAAGTAGCAGAGCATTATATTCATAGGTATTTGGTGGGTTCAAGTAAGAGAGAGACAGTGCAATGGACAACATATGTGGTCATTTTTATAGTTCTTTATTGGTTTGAGTGATATTTCATAGTTATTACTCATTTTTATTTTATTTTTTGGGCACATTAAATGTCCACAAAAACAAAGATTTTATGTTATCATGTGCATGATTATTTGAGATTTTATTGGAACTTTTCACCTTTTGATAGGAAATTAAGTGTTTCAGGGATATATTTTGGGAAATATGTAGCATAAAATTATATTTTTATTGAAAGTTATCAGGTTTGTGAAAGAATTTATTGTTAAGGGTAAATAAGAGTTTGTATATTTTCTAACTGATTCTTATTGTTTGAAGGAATATTTTCTTATTTAAAATGTTAATAAAGAAGTTTGTTTCGTTTTTTTTAACTTTATACTTTTTTTTTCTGTATGATCCACAAATGAATGTTTCAGTTACCAAGATTTTTTATTTTATTAAAACAGAACTAATGACAGGATAAAAGTAACTAATGAAATTAGAAACATACCAGATTTAAAAAAAAAAAAATCTAGACTATATCACTTATTGCACCAATGGAAGGTGCATGGACATTAATGGTATTAAGGATATTCTGTGAGTTATCAAAGAAATCTAAAGTGAGATTATCTGCAATTGAGGAGAGTCTATTGTGCCTAGAAGGCACACAGAAGTTAATCAATGGCAATAGTTTAAGTTCATAACAAAATTCCAAAGAAGTTTTCATAAAGAAACTCGATCAGCTAGACTTCTTCTGACATAAGTTTTGAGATGAAAATATACATAGATTGAATGCGTGGTACAACAAGGGATTCCTAGAGGATAGCGTACAAAGTTAGACCAGCCAGCTTTAAGTTAATTTTCCTATAGCAATTTCAAATAAGAGTCACAGCCAGTGACTTCTGAATGGAGCAACCATTCTACCAGAATCTTGAGTCTTTTGAATACAAACTGATCCAGTATAACTACACACCTGTAAATTTGACTTCTATGTTACATCCTTACTTAAAGATGTAATACAGGATCATTTAACAGAATGGAATTAAGGGAATCAGCAGGGTTGACTTTAATGGGAGATAGTCTTCACTTATTTGATTAATTTCTACACAGTCAAAAATTGACATTAAATTTCAGTAGGAGTCCTCCATGACAGTATAGTAGTTTCATTGCTTGTTTGGAGAGTTCTTCCTATGACTGGAGAAACTGCCTCTTCCACATTTTGATAACCCCCTCCCCCCATAGCTTTGAACAAGTCAATTGCATGTGTGCTAAGGTTAATAATGTGGCAAACTATTTTAACATAGTTTCTCCACAGGAATAATCAAGTAATTTAATTTATGTCTCAGCCAATCTACATGATATTGCCAAAGATACCTGGACCTATCTGAAATTTAAAAAAAATACCTGCAATCCATGTGTAAGGAAGAGGTATAAAGCAAAGTTGCTTTTACACCTCTTTCTGACAGGTTTGGCATTCATAATAAAAGTGAGCACATTAACACGAAGTGGATCAATCACGGCAATGAGCTTATTACCAATGGGGAGTTGTCATAGTGGCGTGTCGTGGTGCTACTACAACTAGAAATGATCAAGAAGAAATTGAGTGATCAAAGAGGGGCACATAGATCCTGCTAGTCCTTGTTGAAGGCTAGGAACTGAAATTAGTACTAGGAAAATATGTAGGGAGCTGCACAGTATTAGATTTTACAAAAGAGCTGCAACCATACATCATGGTACTTCAGGCAAGTTGTAGTGCTACTGCTATATAACAGAATTTTATTTTTAATTCCATAATACAGCAATGTTTAAGTCTAAACATTGTTGTATTATGTATACACTGATAAATGTCTTTGGATATCCAAAGACATTTATCAGTGTGTTGTCCCAACTATGAGTTTGGTTGTCACCATCTGGGGCTGTTTCTCATGGTTTGGACCACTGGTTCCCAAAAACAATGAATGTCATGCAATACATCAACATTTGTGAAAATTCCACTCTTGCTATATTGTAGCAATGGGGAGAGGGTTTTCAGTTTCAGCACAAAAATGCACTGTATAAAACTGCACAGCCTGTGGTGGCTTCATTAGAAAATAAGGGCATGCAAAAGCTTCACTGACCTGCCCAGGGTCCCTAACTTTTCTGAGCACCTCTACCATGAAATGGAATACTGCTTCAGGTCACACAAACACTGCAGTGCCACCATTCTGTTATCAAAAATTGAGTCTGAATCCAGTATGCAGAAAAGGGCCAACATGTTACTGTATCAGTAGAGTTCTTTGGCACACTAGTGTCTAGTTACTCTTGGCAATGTAGTTGTATGTAGATACTTTTGGTTGTGTAGCATATAATCAACTTGAGCTAACCTGGCCCATCCACTCTAAAATATATTCAAAAATCATCCTAAGAAATTCTTTTTGCATATGCACATATATTGAAATCTGTGGCTCTAACAAGGTTTCTCTCTTCCTAAACCAATTCAACCCAAACATCTATCCCACTTACCATCTGGCACATCAGATTTTTTTTTTTTTTTTTTTTAAGGAAAAGTTATACTTTTCTATTGAAACCATTAAGTTATTTACTATATCTCAAACTATATATTTAGGTCAACTATTTTATGAATAGTAAACCATAACTTAATACCAAATAATAAAATAAACCAACCAATCTCCAGTTTCCCTTAGAGCAAATATGAATCCCCATTTATTAATCTTTTTCTGAATAACTCCTTGGCATATTCTAGCACAAATTAATGAAATTATTAAATATATTTAAGAAACCCTTGTTCTTCAATTATATGCATCTTGATTTCAACAGATAAAGATATTATAGCCAAACTTATATAATAAAACTAAAAACTTTACCATATCTTTTAATATACAATTATACTAATAAGTTATGACATGTTTCTTCTAAAGAATTATGTACATATATTACAGTTTCTTCTGTTATAATGGACTCTTATTTTGGTAACAGTAACACAAGATTTACTTAACCACAGCCATTAGGCTATTTTTGAAGCAAATGCAGGTGAATTCCTGACAAGTTCATCAAGTTTCACTTGGAACAGTTCACTTGTAATTGGCTGCCCTTGTTTGCATTCTGGATTCTTCACTACATACTCCACATAAACCTGAAATTAAATAAATGTGTTTCTCTTTCATAATGTCATGTTCAAACACACAATAATAAAAATTGTAGCCAATAAAGTTACTTCATATTTGTGGACTTGTGTAATATATCTTTCTGGTCCAATCAGTAACCTACAACAATTAGCTTAGTTTAGCAAATGTATTTATCTAGTAAACACCTTTCTAATTATGTATAACTGCTTAAACTCTACAAAATAAAGCTACTGAATGAGTTACTGCTAGAAGTGAAGAATCCAGATTTTCCCCTACTTCCATGAGAATGTACATTACACAATGAAGCAGGTAAATCTGTGACATCTTGTTTATTATTAAGGATACTTAAGGCTGCAGTTCATGTACCCCTAAATCTTATATCTGCAATACAAGGGTACACCAATGTCAAATCAATTCTGAAATGGTACAGACCTCAGGAAATGAAATAACATTAATGGATGACTGGATAGCAACTTTTTTCTTTTCATTGTAGATTTCTTTGTAGCAAGCAAGCATATCATTCACCTTTCTGTTAACTTTAAGAATTGTTCGCTATAACCCATCTTCTCAAACCTCTCCAATACTAACTCTCTGGTGATGAAGCATCTCGGCTCCTCATTTGGTTCATCTTGAGCTTCGTCAGCATTTTCTTTGTTAGATAATTCCTTCTCTTCCTCTATTACCTTCTCAATAATCTTTGGCATCAACCTCCAACTAAAGTAGCTCTGCAACCTTTACAATCTTATCTCTAATCTCTGCATAAGATTCATCTTTTTCAAACCCTTCGAAGCCTTTTACGTGCCGTGGGCATATTTTCTTCCATGTGCCATTTAAACAACTTTTAGTAATTTCCAGCCCAGGCCTTCTTAATGTTTAAGATGGCGTGGTAAATACTGTAAAATTTCCAAAAGTCTCTTCAAGTAAAATTTTTCTCATCATCTACTGCAAACGTTGTGCATAAATGGTATGCTTTTAAATTTGAAATAGCACCCTGATCCATAGGTTGGGCGAGTGAATTCTTGTTTGACAGTAGAAATATGACTCTCACGTTCGAATTGAAATCATCTAGATGCATAGGATGTCCAGGAGCATTATCTAGTAGAAGTGTGTTGTCCCAACTATGAGTTTGGGATAGGAACTTTGTCTTTGCAATATTTTTCGACCTGGGGAATGAAGTGGCATTTAAACCAATCCTCAAAGAGATGTTATCTATGCTCTCTGGTTCGATCGGAAATGCACTGGTAGGGTGGCTTTATTGATGCTCTTAAATGCACGAGGATTTCCAGAATGGTACACAAGCAGTGGTTTTAATCTGTATTCTTCTGCTGCATTAGCCCCAAGCAAGAGCGTGGCCCTATCTTTTGATGCCTTGAAACCTGGCATTGTATTTCCCTCTTTGGCAATGTATGTTCAATCCAGAATTTTTTTCCAATACAGAGCAGTCTTGTCAACGTTAAAAATTTGCTGTGTTGAATAGCCACCTTCATCAATAATTTTTTCCAACACATCACAAAATTTCTCTGCAGCTGCAGAATTGACACTGGCGACATTGCACTGGACCAGTGCAATGCTTGAACCTATTAAACCACCCATTGCTTGCCACAAACTTGGGGTTCTTCGTACCTCTCCTTAATCTTTATAAATACTTGTTGCTTTTGCTCGAATGGTCATGAACTTTGGGCACTCTTCTGAATCTGATTTTCCATCTTTGATATAGCACCCAAACGCTGTTTTGTGATCACTGTTGATCTTAAGTGTGTTGATCCTTTGACATGCCTTTCATATATCACTGTCCTTTAAAATAGTATTCACTGTTTGAAGCAGTTAGACCTAATTCTCTTGCACTAGATGACAAACTTCGTCCTGCTTCGTACTTAATCATCTTCATTTCTAAATCAATTTTGTTTCGTTTCCTGGCACTGCCAGCACTTGCACTTTCTATTGGTCCCTTTCCATTCATCATTGTAATACATAAATAAGAACGAAGAGTTCAGTGAAGGGGAACACATTTCACCCTAATAGCATAAAAACCCACATGATTGTTGTTATCGGTATTGTTGCAAAGAGTGAGAGCAAGTTTACTACCCATTTATAATTAGATGCACTAACAGAAAAGCCCAATAAACTGGAAAGCACATTGTTCTTTGGTAGTGACCTCCAGCAATATGCTTTAGAAAAATATCACAAAGGTGTTCAAAATTGATCCTTATAATGGGAACATATGATAACGATGAAAGGGTAGTGCAATTTCCATTATAAATAGCTTAGTAATATTTTATTTAACTTCCAATGACTTGGAACTAATTACAAAAAAAAAAAAAAAAGTTATTTGGTTCACATTATATTTTCACGATACCTTCATTTATTCCTACAGGATGCAAAATAAGTTTCCACGATTTTCTTAAGTTTGCACTGGCCGGCAAAAACTTGCGTGAAGTCGAATTTCTGTAAGTCAGGGAGTTCCTGTATATTGAAAATATTAAGTTTTGAACCCCCACGTGCGAAGCACCAAAATCAGCTGTTGTGTATATGGTAACATTGCATCAGCTACCTGCTGCTGTATTTTCTATTCCGGATCCCTGTTTTTCGTTCTTGTTCAGAGTAGGATCAGTGTTTTTCCTGTTTCCAAGGGTATTGTTATTTCACTAACGTAGCTCCAAAATGAATAAGTGAGAGCAGTAGTGATAAACGGCACTATTACAACAGAAATGAAACTAGACATAAAATGAGTGGAGAAGCAGGCAGATGTGGTAGGAGAAACAAAAAATAATATCCAGAGTTCTTGTAGGACATGACTGTTAATGAGGATTGCAAGCCAGAACAGATTTTATGTAGGTGAAACTGGCTTATTTTGGAAAAAAAGTGCCTGATCGCACATATATTACGAAGGAGAAAAGAAAATGCCTGGGTGCAAGGCAGCAAAGGACTGGCTAACTGGTTTGGGGGAAATGCTGCCAGCAACTGCAAACTCAAGCCACTGTTAGTGTGCTGGGCAAAAAATCCAAGGGTCGCAGGCATTATCAAGGCTTCACATACAGTCATCTGGATGTCTAATTCTAATAGTTTACTCTCAAGTCTTCAAGGAGTGGTTCCACAAACATTTCATACCACAAGTAAGAAAGTACCATGCTGCAAAAACCTTCCATTCAAGATCCTGTTAGTACTGGAAAATGCTCCTGGCCATTCACCTCACCCGGATGATTTTCATTCTAATATTAACTTGGTGTACCTGCTTCCCAATACCAGTTCCCTTTTACAGCCAATGGATCAGGGGGTTATTACTACATTCAAGGAAGCCTTAACAGCAACAGTTCATAAAAGGAGTGTGGAATGACCTTAAAGCAATTTTGGAAGGAATATAGCATCTACGATGTAATCAAGAATGCAGATGCGGCCTGGCATGAGATCCCATTCATATTTGATAATGTTATCTGGAAGAAACTTATCCCATAATTTGCTCATGACTTCCATACATTTGAAAAGGCAGAGTCAGTCTCAAAAAAAAACAAAAAAATATGAAGCTCTGGAAAACAACTGGATCTCTAAGTGGAGAAAGTGTTTATCAATTGTTGGAAAGCCATTCTCATGAGCCGACCAATGAAGATCTCTTCAAACTTGAAAAACAGACACAGCGGGAGGCCACTGAAGAGGAAGTTTCACCTGCAAGCAGCTAGCTGAAGCTTTTTCTTTAATAGATAAAGCACTATCATCTTTTGAGGTTCAAGATCCTAACACAGAGGGTCACTAAAGTGGTAGCAGGTGTAAATAATTCCCTCGCCTGCTACAGGCAACGGCATTATTTACACCTAATCTACAAAGAGAAAGAAAAATGTGCAGATTAAAATCCATCAGTTTTTAAAGAAAGTGGACATGAACATATGGCATCCACAGGTGGTACCACGACCAGTCAATTTACTCCCAGATCATCAGAATCTCTGTCATCGAAAGTTATGATCCTCCATCTCCACAATACCAATAATAATGTGAGCAAATTAAACTCTTGTTTATTTTTGTTCTCGTATCTTGTTTATACAGTACTGGTTACAGGTATTAGAATAAATTACTTTTGAATAAATACTGTACTCTACATTGTTTTTTCCACCTCATTTAACTCTGTTACAAATCTTAAAATGCATACAGCCTGGTGAAGTTTGTTGGGGGGTTGTAATCTCAGTGAGTTGTACTGTATTTATGGCTAATGGAGATTTACATATACATGAATTACACCACTAACTAATAAAAAAATTTGTTCCACCTTAAGACAAAATTATCTGAATTGCACTAAACTTTAACTATATTTGAAGCTTTAATTTAATAAATGCATGCATGTAAATATTTGTTAAAAAATTGCAAAATGTGTAATTAATTACTTTGGCTATGTGATGATATTAACAACAAAAAAATTTTTATATTGTATACAGGGTGTCTCAAAAATATTGGTACAAATGTTTAGGGGAGGTAGGTAACATCTAAAGGAATGTGAATTGCATAGGAACCCATAACCGGAAACATTGAGGAAGTAGTAGCAGAGGCACAAGAAGCAGAAATGACACAAGACAGTAATTAATGGCAAACATTTATTTGACATAATATTAACAATGAAGTACGAGATGGATGCATTTCATGTTATAACAGATGCTCGAAGGTTCAACCATGAGATGAGATGCGATGCATGCGTGACACCGACGCAGCACGGATTGGTGGACATTTCCGTCTCCACAGGCGATTCATACACTATAGATTTGAGGGCCCCCACAGAAAGAAATCAAGGCTCGATAACCTGAAAAAGGCCTCTGAGGTTGGGAAAATTCATATTTTAGCATTAAATCAGATCACACACCAACCATAAGAGTAAGTATTTACTGTAACTAAAATATTTACATATTAAAATAAATAAATATTTACAAAAACTGCTATTATATTAAATTAAATTATATACATATAAAACATTAAAACTGTGATAAAATCCTTGAGATAAAATACACTAAAATAAACCGGATAAAAACGATAAAAATCTCTGGAGCTTTCGAAGGCATCCGCCTCCTTCTTCAGCAGTAACAAAACTTCCTGCAGCACGTCCATATATAATAGCATATATAATAGTCCATATATAATAGCAGTTTTTGTAAATATTTATTTATTTTATTTTAATATGTAAATATTTTAGTTACAGTAAATACTTACTCTTATGGTTGGTGTGTGATCTGATTTAATGCTAAAATATGAATTTTCTCAACCTCAGAGGCCTTTTTCAGGATATCGTTAGCAGCTATGGCCAATTTGTAGTGCAACACGTCCGACAATATCAAAAGTATTGTATAAAAGAGGCCAGACAGAAGCAGCACCTAAGGTTTGCGCATCGATGCAAAACACATGGACTTATATCATATGGCTTTAGAGTCAAAACACCATTTCAGGATGACCGATTAAAGTGGGTTACTTTGTGTTATCAAAGGAAGATCATGAATATTTGGAGCCGTAAGTTACATGAGGAGTTAAGAGACACTAGGAGGCAAATAGGTATGTACCTGGATGTTATTAGTAGTAGTGTATCTTCCAGACATTTGGCTCTTGTTAGAAGATTAGTTTTGGATAAAGTTACTAGGATAGCGGACACGCAGAGGCAGATTATGAAGTTTAATAGGTTGTTGGGAGAAGGTACAGTACAACGTAGCGATAAAAGTACTCATTTTGTTTACAATTTGAGTAATAGGCAACTTACGGAAGAGCAAGAGGGAGTTTTAAATTTAGGTCCTAAGTTTACGCTTGTACCTCCCATTGCGGAGATAGCAATGGGTATTGAACAGGCCATCAGCAAGCTACCGGAGGCCCTAGCTAATGAGATCTGGGTTAAATCTGCCGTTATTTTGAGCCAGGTAAAGAAAGTATCTCCGAATCTTAACTTTAGTCAAAGAAAAGCCTTGAATGAACTGAGAAGAGACGATGGAATTGTGGTTTTACCTGCGGACAAGGGCAGATCGACGGTTGTCCTAAACAAAGAAGACTATCACAAAAAAGCAATGGACCTTTTACAGAACAATAATACTTATAAAGTTACTCAGAGAAACCCGTTGGTTGGCCTAGAGCGGGGCGTTAATAAACTGGTACAGGATTGGTTAAAGGCAGAGAAGATTTCCAGGGAGACCTTTTGGTTCTTACATGCTACTGGATGTCAACTCCCGAGGTTTTATGGACTTCCAAAAACTCATAAGACAGAAGTCCCACTCAGACCTATTGTATCATTTATAGGAAGCCCCACATATGCTTTGTCAGGGTATTTGGCTAAATTGATTTCGCCTATAGTGGGCCAGTCCAACTATGTCATAAAAGACAGTAAAGAATTTGTGAATTTTGTGAAAGATTTGATTATAAATGAAAACGAGAGCATGATTTCTTTTGATGTGGTGTCACTATTCACATGCATTCCAATTAAACATGGAATATATTGTGTTAGAAAATCTTTGAGTAATGATGTCTCTTTGAGTAATAGATCGCTTTTAAATGTAGAGGATATTTGTTCGGGTGTGGAACTTTGTCTGGCTAGCACCACTATGGTGTACCAAGGTGTTATGTACAAACAGGTTCACGGTACAGCCATGGGATCTCCTATTAGCGCCATCGTGGCCAATCTGGCCATGAAGGAGTTAGAGGACAGGGTTTTTAGTGGATGTCAGTTTCCCATAAAGAAATGGAAAAGGTATGTTGATGATACCTTTACTGTGGTCCAGAAGGGGAGAGAGGATGATGCACTCCATTGGCTTAATAGCTTCTCCCAATTTATACAATTTACCTCAGAGGTGGAAACAGGAGGTACCCTTCCTTTCTTTGATGTACTGGTGTCTAGGATAGGCCCTAGGCTCAAAACTTCTGTGTTTAAAAAACCTATGTGCAGATGCCAGTACACCCATTATAGTTCAGCACAAGCTGGGCAGCATAAGATTAGTGTAGTGAAAGCTCTACTAGATAGAGCAGGGTCACACTGCACCACCTCTGAGGACAAAGAATGTGAAATTAGACGGGTCACAGCAGACCTTAGAAAATGTGGATACCCCCAGAGGATCATAGACAGATTTAGTAAAGGAATAGAGTCTAACCATCAGGAACCGTTTGTTCTTGTGGCTACCGCATACATTCCTTACTATCCGGGCGTTACTGAGCATCTCGCTAGAGTTTTTTGCAGGGTTATAAAACACGCTGTGTGCAGCTTCCAGGGCGGAGGTTGCACACAGTGTTGTCTCAGGTAAAAGACCCAATAGCAAAGGACCTGAGTAGTGGAGCAGTATACAGGATAAAATGCCCGGATTGTGGGAGAGACAAAACGACGGCTCAAGGATCGTCTGGGGGAGCATGCAAATGCTATAAAAACCGCTGATTACAATAAGTCTGCTGTGGCCGGGCATTTTTGGGAGAAGCAGCATCAAATTTCCCCACGGGATGCGGTTATCGTGGATCGAGCGCATGGGTTCTGGAACCGTAAATGGCTCGAGAGCCTACGAATCTGTTCATCCGACCACAATATTATGAATAGGGACAGAGGTATGCGTATGCATCCTTTGTTTGAAACTATCATCCTAAGTACGGATGAACGGTTTTGCTTAACACCGTTCCCGAGCTATTTCCGCTTCCAGTTCAGACCATGCGCTGACTGCACCACGTATATAGGTACCGTGAGCCACTTATATATGGACGTGCTGCAGGAAGTTTTGTTACTGCTGAAGGAGGCGGATGCCTCCGAAAGCTCCAGAGATTTTTATCGCTTTTAATCCGGTTTATTTTAGTGTATTTTATCTCAAGGATTTTATCACAGTTTTAATGTTTTATATGTATATAATTTAATTTAATATAATAGCAGTTTTTGTAAATATTTATTTATTTTATTTTAATATGTAAATATTTTAGTTACAGTAAATACTTACTCTTATGGTTGGTGTGTGATCTGATTTAATGCTAAAATAAGGCTCGATAAATCAGGTGAGCGTGGGGGCCAGGCAACGGGTGTAACAAGGCCAATCCATCAACACCCAAAACGCCTGTTCAAATGGTCATGAACACACCTTCCATAATGGGCAGGCACCCCATCATGTTGAAACCAAATGTTGCATCTCACATTTGCTGTAACATCATCAAGTAACCCTGGTAGAACTTGTTCAAGAAAGAGCCGATAGTTAGCAGAGTTCATGTGGGATGGTAACAGGTATGGGCCGACTAAGCAGTCACCGACCACACCTGCCCACACATTTATTGCGAAGCGATGTTGTGCCGCATGGGTGCACACACTGTGTGGGTTGTTGTGAGCCCACACATGAGCATTGTGCTGATTGAATAAGCCTTCCCAAGTGAAATAAGCCTCATCTGTGAACAAAACATAGGCTGGAAAATTCAAGTCTTGAACGCTTTCTTGGAGAAGCCACTGCGCAAAAGCCACACGTGCAGGATGATCTTGGGGGAGCAGTAACCGAACCCCTTGGAGATGAAAGGGGGTGTAAGGAATTGTCATGCCAGACACACTGCACTGCAATGAGATACTCCTAAAGCAGAGGCAACGGCATGTGTGCTGGTAGTAGGATTATTCTGGACGGCATTCAACACACTTTGTTCCATGGCGGGAGTTTGCGCGTTGAATGTGGTCTGCCCGCACTACTCCTGTTACCTCTAAATGACCCATAATCGCACAAATTTTGATGCACATGGGCACACAAACGGTGGTCAGGTACATGTCTGTCTGGGAAGCATTCTCCATAAATTTGTTGAGCAGCTTGTCTATTGCCCTCTGCTAATCCATACACTAGGTGCATGTCTGCCAGCTCACAGTTCGTATATCAATGCATGCTCTTCATGCAGCGACTACTGCTTGAACAAGTAAACCAGAAATTTTCCCTCTCGCAAACTGATGAACAGCGCCGTGTACCGACTTACGGTGACATTTCTGTTTATGGGTTCCTATGTGATTCACATTCCTTTAGATGTTACCTACCTCCCCTAAACGTTTGTACCAATATTTTTGAGACACTCTGTATATTTACATTAGACAACTGCATACAGATTAAATTGAAAAATTGCCACAAAGTCATAAATACAGTAAACCCCTGCTATTCGCAGGGGTTCTGTTCCTGAGAAATGTCGTGAATACTGAGTTATGGCTCCCATAGCAATAAAGGGGTTCCGTTCCAAAATATGAAATATATAAGAAAAACTAGTCTAAAATTTTGTCTATGTATGTATTATATGTACCTTCATAATATGACTATGTACATACAGTATATAGTGAAATGCAAGCATATGCACAAAATGAAAATAAGAAACAATTTAATATTAAATGTAATATTTATTAGAAATTTCAAACCAGTGCCTTTGCTAGCAAAAAAAAAAAAAAAAACTTATCCTGCCAGTGCTATCACCAGTTTCACTAAAGTGTTAATAAAGGAGTTCTTGCCTTTTCACGAATGATGAGTGAACTTAACGGAATTTTATTTTGAGTTCGGTCTTCTATCCACAGATTTAAAAAATCACGAGTTACAGAGAAAATTTTTGAAGCAATTAGCGCGTTTTCACGAACACTACGGCAGATTTTTCCTTCTGATTTTTTGATTGATCGTACCGTTGACTCTTGATTTTATAATGTTTTGCCACAGAGGAGACACTTTCACCATTAGAAATTTTATTCGCTAATGTCATCATCACCTTTGATATTTTCACATTTCTCTTGTTACATTTGTATTCGTAGCCATAATTTTGTAGGGGTTAGAAAGAACTTGTCCACAATAAAGTCACTTTCTTCCGTTAACACACTCGAAAAAGTCTGTTTTACACTGCAAAACGGTAGATTTATCATTTTTGTAAGCATATCAATTTATAAGCATATAAATTAAAAGCAAACAACGAAACCTTTCATGACAAGCGCATAACACATACTGAACAAGGATTAGCGAGAAACATCCACGCTCGCAATTTTGTCACCCCCCCCCACCCACTGAGCGCTGTTTTGACTGGGAAAGATAATTTTAGCTACGCCCATGCTTTTTTATGGTGGAAAATATTCACAGGGCTTTAAAATTCACATTTTTTTAGGTTTCATTTTATATTAAATCGGCAGACGCGAAAAGCGGGGGTTTACTGTATATATATTTATGACTTTGTGTCGTAACTGCCTTTGTTCCAACTTTACAAAACTAAAATATGTTATGACACTTAGTACTTACCTTTCTATATATCTCATGCAGAAACTCTTGTACATTTGTGGAATTAATATCTGTATTCATTATAAACTTTATGCCTGAAGGTGTCTCATAGAAATTTAACTTGTATTTGTTGGTGCGAAAACTGAGAAATCCATCTCGACTATAAAACAATAAGTAACTCCATGTTATAAGATGGCAAAAAAACAAGCTGAGGAATTAAATTTGAAATTTACATTTGATGTTTCTTTAACAAATTTAATAAACTTTCAGTGATGAAATCAGGAGTCCTGATTTCAAAGCACACCTTACTTTTTTTTTTTTTTTGACTTCCTCAAATCCATATCAATATCAGAAATACAGTGCAAGACAGATAAAAACTATTCAGAGGGAAACCAGTACTGCATTCTTTTCTTAAGCATTTTCAATTGCAGAGTAACTTTTTATAACTATAGGATTAAGACTAATTACTGCCAATTCACAATATCTTCCCTGCCTCACATTTAACAAGATATACAATCTTGTTAAATCTTGGACATTTCACTTCGCATTAGTACATTACACAACCTGTTAAAAGAAATGCAAAACAATTGCGTATTTCTGAAAAGAAATACATATTCTTGTTACACTTTGTCAGTCTGATGCATGAAGTCAAGACTGAGAAAGTAGACAAGCTTTATTTGTGTTTGGTTAAATTAAAACTTAACTTACTTTGCCAAAATTTCCACATGTGTACTGTGACATTTAACACAATTAATTGAAAACTGGTTTACTGCACTTTACCATTAAAAAAGTATTAACTATAACAAAGTTAGTGTATCCTTTAACAAAGAAGCTCGTGGAACCAAAACCTACAGACCATGTGACACTGCTCTTATTGTGTGAGATGTGTATGGCTTTGATTACATAGCTGAACAGTTCCTTCTTGTGTACTTATGTTATACCGTAAATTGGTTTCCTCGTAAACAACCTCGTTTGGACAGTGGGATCACTATAAAAAAAATTAAAAATTTCCAAAGATTTTTTAGATAAATACAGTATTATTTTAAGAATTTATTATAGTTACACACAGAGCGTACAAATAAAGAAGAAATATACTTATATATATTTCTTCTTTATTTGTACGCTCTGTGTGTAACTATAATAAATTCTTAATGAATCCAGAGCGCGTAGGCCTGTTTCGTTACAGTATTATTTTTAAAACTTGTTTTGGGGAGGGGGGGGGGTCTAACACATTTACTGGCACTTATATTTGCAAGGGTCCTTCCTCTGCACCTTTAGTGTAATTCATAATATTTTTCTAGATTTTTAGGAATCAAGGGTCTTTTTCCACACAAAAGAAGTGTCTCTTATTTGCATCATGGTTGGCATAGAGAATAAACTTTGTTGAATGCATGCAGCAAAGTAATGATTAGTTATAGTTTTTGTCTTTCCACTCCGTATGACCTTTATCATACGGAGTGGAAACTCAAATCCCAGCTTATGTTTTTAACACTATGGGTGAATTGTGCAGGGCAAAACCATGGACACCTGCATGGGCTGTGTTTTTTTTTTTTTCATCTGGGAAAATAGGCAAAGAAACCATAGAATACATGAAAATTTACAGAAAATTTAGTTACTTTGAAAAAAAAAAAAAAAAAAAAACCACTTAAAACAATTTGATAAAATCACCACAGTTTATGCAAGAAAATATTTCTAGTTTACATCAGTTATATTACTAGTTGTTATATACTCAATTTACAAGGAGGGCTCAAAAAAAGATTTGTATTCACTCAGCAGTAGTTTTGATACAAAGATGTTTTTTTTTTTTTTTTTGTTTGATACCTTGAAATCTTTATGGCAACCACACATATTTTGGTTTCTACCTGACCATTTTATTTTTCTTTGCAGCACTGCACGAAAGTGAAGTGTCACAATGGGTAAAGTACAATACAGATCAGTGATTTGGTTCCTCTTTCTGCAAGGAAAAACACCCAAAACAATTCACAAAGAAATGGCTGCTGTTTATAGAGAAGACTGCCTAGGTTACACTGTTGTTGTACATTGGTATAAACAGTTCAAATGTGGAAGAACCTTAGTGCATGATGAAAAATATCCCAGGACACCCAGAAACTGCCATAACAGAAGAAAGTGTTACAAAAATTGAGACATTAATACAAGATTTCTGTATTAGCATAAAAAAACGAGCTACAGAGCTCCAAATTAGTGTAGGGTTCCCAGACTTCTGATCCCTTACCAGAAGAAGGAAATGGCACAATGTGCACATGAAATGTTGTCTATGTGCCAGCATGCAGAATCACCCCCCCCCCCCAAAAAAAAGGCAAAGAAACAATCAAGTGCTGGCAAAGTGATGCTGTCAGTTTTTAGGATCAACATTGTGTAATACTAGCAGATTACCTTCAAAAAGGCTGTATTGTGATGGCAAAGTGCTATTCCAACCTACTCATAAAACTACGTGCTGCTATAAAAGAAAAAA
Source organism: Mastigoproctus giganteus (assembly GCF_048544385.1). Classification (NCBI taxonomy): domain Eukaryota; kingdom Metazoa; phylum Arthropoda; class Arachnida; order Uropygi; family Thelyphonidae; genus Mastigoproctus; species Mastigoproctus giganteus. Next base: position 36,817,060 of record NC_143580.1, on the reverse strand, counting down.
AGATGGGGGAAGGCTAACAAAAGGTGTGTGCGTACTCCAAAATAATGCCCCTGTGCATTCCTCGCATGTGCAGAAGCGTGCCCACAAATATGGGTTTGACATCCTGCTTGTTCCCTCAACCTTGCACCCTCGGATTTCTTCCTCTTTCCTGTCCTGAAGTCCTTTCTTTGTGGAAAACGCTTTGCTGCTGATGATCGAGTGATTTCTGCTGCCAAGTTGTATTTCGAAGAACAGCCAGAGGACTTCAACAAAACTAGCCTGTGGAAGCATATTGAGAGGTAGCAAAAATGTCATTTTGTCAGCAACTATGTCAAAAAAAGTGTAATACATGATATTTATTTCAATCTTCTATCACAACTACTTCTGAGTGAATATAAATCTTTTTTTGAATCTCCTTCATATACTTTATATTTTACTGTAGGTCTTTATGGAAATTCACAAAGCAGTTGAGACAAAGTGCCAGTGCTTTTCTGGACACTTCTCACAACAAAAATAGTGTTTCTTTCCTTTTGCCAGACTGACAACACGGATAGCATATTTTTCGAATTAAATGTCCCTTTGTATTTAGAGATAACTTCAAAAGTGCATGCAGAATGTTCTTCAGAATTCTTGTGACATTAACTTGAGTAGTACAGCATCCCTGACCTTACAAGACCAGCTCTCTTATGACAGCAAGGCAAAAGTCAATTGATTTTTCTCCCAAGTATTTATTGAAGAGGTGAAAGCAGTTCAGGAGGATAATTTAAAAAATATGAATTGCCAGTTGTTTTGCACCAACAAGCCATCTTTTTCATATGTGTAGCAAGCCATCATTTGGTCTTTAAAATCTACTCCAAGCATTATATTTGTTATATTCAGTAATGACTTTGGGCTTCTTTATTGTTTGTCCTCTCGTTTCTGACTTTATCATTTCATGCTCAAACTCAGTATAAATTATTAGAATGTCCAACATACAGTTTCTCTTCCATAAGTTTCAGAACTACATTTGCAGCATGCCCTTTTCTCTGAATTCACCTGACACACCTATATATACTAAACCCTTTAATACTAGACTGTTTTGGCTCAGTCAACATGTACAGTTTTATGCCATACTTGTCATTTACTTTGCATATGCGAAAATAACCGGGACTCTATACTAAACAGAAATAAGAAGGGCAGGAAAATTTGTGTCAATTGTCTGTTACACACACATTAGGTGCAATTCAATATATTCTAAATAAACATGAACTGAAAGCAATTGGATATCGATTGTCATATTAGTACAATAATTTATAGTGTTTAAACCCCATAATAAAGCATGTCTTACCTATCAGTTGGTGAAATCTTGGACACAAATGATTTGATAGAAAATATCATTCCATACATCAGTTTACTTTCCTTGAAAGAATAAAAAAAACAAATGCCATTTTTAAAAATAATAAAGTGCAATTTAGATAAAATAATCACATGTAATTAATTTCAGAATTAAGAACATTAAGAAATTATAATCACAAATTAATTTTATCTTTATTTTGATTACATAAAAATGGCCTGTTGATTATTATAACTGCATACTATATAAAAAATAAATCAACCAAATTTCTATGGCTTCTCTAAAAAGTGACTTGTAAGTTTCATTGATCAAAGGTATACTAATAATTTACCTATATTATTACATAATAAATGAAGTTATCTTATTTTAAGATTTAGATGAGTACAGCAAGTAATTTAAAGATACAAATATAATACTTTTCAATTAATTAGCAGGCAATTTGTACCTTAAAATCAAATCATGCTGACAATACAAATCAATACTAGAATATCAGCCTTTCATGTTATTTTCCTTCATTCTACCCTATTTCCTATTAGAGCTTTAAGTGCAATAACTGGCATAAGCCCTCTTTTATTTAATGCTTGCTTGACATACTCAATCACCTTCTGTTTGGCCTGGTTCTATGTCTATTACCATTCACTTTTTTGCTTCAAAGATCTATTTAGCTAATCCTCCCTTCTGCATGTCCATAAAACCTTAAGTTTGCTACACTCACCTTTGACTGAGCATCTGTTACCAAGATGTTTCCTCATTTCCCAAACAAAATCTGTAATATGATCTTACCATTGCTTTCATCTGTTACCTCCATTTATTATTATTTTTTTAAACTATCATTTCTAAAGGCTATAATTTTTTATAAACTGCTTTATTTCTATTGTTTATTTCTACCGTCATTAGTTGTCCAGTTAGCATGCAGGGGAAAAAAAAAAAAAAATCCAAGAGTGGGTAATTAGTGTCTATTTCCCACATCAGTTTTCTGGGGAAAAAAGTAATAAAATAATTTAAAATAGGACACTTTAAAATTTTATTCTTAATTCTGACACTGTATTGGATAATAAAAACAAATACAGTGGATTCTCGATTTACTGGGATTGGATTAACTGGAACATTTCAAGACTCCAAATTTAAAAAAAAAAAAATCAACCAGAAAGCACAAAATTCAAGTAATAACTAGAATAGGTATAAACAAATGTTTTTCAAGTCGTAAATAAGCCCCAAGTTATCATTGGGAGATTAGCGTACCTATTATCTTTAGTTTAATTTGTTTAGTAAGTTGCATCGTGGGGCTTAGAGAGGGACAGGTATTCTGTGTGTTATCAGACACTCAGCCTAAAACACTGATGGATCCAATATCTCTCTATTACAGAAGATTTAGGAGAAGTCCGGTTGGCCTGCCTCCCTAAAATCCACTCATGCACACCTCGATGGTAAGCCCTGTTACGTCACTTATGTGGCAACGAACGTGTAGAGTGGTTCTCTTCAAGATGCCTGGTCAGTGTGAAGAGGAAAAGACCAAACCCTCCAGCATATGACAGCACGACAAAGCAAATGGCCCTCAGTCCCCAGCAGCTTTCACTCTCCCTCTTACGGCAGCGAGAGAATCAGAGTGGAAGCAGAGGGTGCTAAGAATCTCTGGGTACGACCAGGCTGCCATGCACGGAAACTGAAGTTGGCCTGTTATAACGTAAGATCACTCATTGGTGAAGACAGGATATTAGAGCTGGAAAAGGAATTAGAAAATGTGAATTGGAATATCATCGGTTTGGCTGAAACAAGAAGAAATGAATCACTTATAAGTTTATCAAGTGGAAATCTGCTGTACACCAATGGAAACAGTGAAAGGAGTGAAGATGGAGTTGGCTTTCTGGTCCATAAAGATTTTAAAAACATTTTGGAATTCAAAAGTACATCACCAAGGGTGTCAAGACTAATACTCAAGATTTCTAAGAGGTACAAGCTAAAGATTATAATGATTTATGCACCAACATCCAGTCATGATGATGAAGAGGTTGAAGAAATGTACACCGAAATTGAGTCTTCTAGAAGAGTAGAAAACCCACTACACTATTATTATGGGGGACTTCAATGCTAAGGTTGGGAAAAAGGCAAAACAGCATAGAAAGAGGAACTATAGGACATTTTGGAATTGGTGAAAGAAATAAGAGGTGAAAGACTTGTGGAATTTGCAGGATCTCAAGGACTGTCAGTAATGAACACTTTTTTCAAGAAAAGGGTGAACAGAAAGTGGACAAGGAAGAGTCCAAATGGATTAACAACTAATGAAATAGACTTCATCCTCACTAAAAGAAGATATATTGTGAATGATGTTACCGTCCTGAATAAGGTAAATGTTGGAAGTGATCACAGAATGGTAAGACGTACACTTGATATAGATGTAGGAAAGGAAAAAACTGACTGGAGTAAATAATACAAAGGTCTTTGAGATAACAGAGGAGGAGAAAAAGCAGTACGTACTGGAACTTAAGAACAAGTTTGAGCTTCTGCAGACTGCTCAGGACCAAGATATTGACGAAGAATATTACAACTTTCTGAAAGTGATAAAGCCCAAGAAACCTATAGGGAAAAAGAAATCCAAAGAAGAAAAAATTAGTCAAGAAACACTTGTCATGATGAACCGAAGATGACACATGAAGAGTAAGAAAAACACTGACAGGGAGAAAATTGAGTATACTGAGTTATGCAAAGCCATTAGAAAGAGACTCAGAGAGGACATAAGAAGATTTAACACAAGAAAAGTAGAACAAGCATTAAGGGAAAACAAAGGATTTAAACCAGCAGCCATGAGCAGTAATACAGAAAGACAAATGATACTGACACTGAAGAATAGCAATGGTGTACTTATAAACAGCAGAGAAGGCATAATTCAAATAGCAGAAGACTACTATAGAGAATTATACAAGGAGCGAGGGAATGATGCCAGCAGTGGGGAAGATGGATTGCAAAGTAGCAACACATACGACATACCCAATATTCTTCCTGATGAGGTAGAACATGCACTGAACAAAATGAAAAATCAAAGCCCCTGGGGAAGATGAAGTTACTGTAGAGTTGTTAAAATTGGGAGGAAGAGACATAACACAAAAACTGGCAAGGCTCTTCACAAAGTGCATTAGAAAAGGTGTGACACCTAAGCAGTGGAATAATGCAATCATAGTTTTGCTGCATAAGAAAGGAGATAAATCAGAAATTGGAAATTATAGACAAATTAGCTTGTTACCCCACATCTACAAGTTGTTCCCAAGGGTCATTACTAACAGATTAGAAAGAATACTTGATGAGAATCAACCGAAAGAGCAAGCTGGCTTTAGGACGGGATTCTCAACTATGGATCACCTTCACGTAATATCACAGCTAATGGAGAAAGCAAATGAATATAAAACACCATTATGCCTGGCATTTGTGGATTATGAAAAGGCATTTGACTCCATACAGCCTAAGGCAATGTTTTGGGCACTGGAAAGACAAGGCATAGATACCCCATATATTATTAATTTTGAAGAAAATATGAGTGCTACCTCTTTTATTAGACTAGACGAAGACAGTAGGAAATTTAAAATCGAGAAAAGAGTTCGACAAGGAGACACAATATCTCCGAAGCTGTTTACTGCTGCCCTTGAGGAAGCTTTCAGAAGATTAGACTGGTTGCAGAAAGGAGTCAATGTGAACGGAGAGTACCTAAACCATTTACAGATGACATTGTGGTCATAAGCCACGATCCCAAAGAATTAGAGGAAAATGTTAATCAGTTATGCACAGTTAGTAAGGATTTTGGACTAAAGATGAATATGGTTAAAACAAAAGTAATGATGAACAAGTATGCCACAGAAAGGGAAATAATGATTGAAGGAGCAGTAATTGAAAAGGTGGAGTCATATACTTATCTGGGACAAGTTATTAGCTGTAATAATGATAAATGGCTGGAAGTCAAGAGAAGAATAAATTTTGGATGGACAGCATTCAGGAAATATAATCACATACTGAAGAGCAATATCCCAGTTTGTCTGAAACGTAAAATAATAAACCAATGTATACTCCCCACCATGACTTATGAAAGTGAAACTTGGGCACTCACCAAAAGAATGGAAGAGAAGCTGAGAACTACACAGCGAAGAATGGAACGAATTATATTGGGAATTAGACTGTTAGATAAAAAGAGAAACACATGGATTAGACAGCAAACTCAGTAAAGGACATTCTTATCAAAACTAAAGAACTAAAATGGTCTTGGGCAGGACACATAGCTCGAAGACATGACAGATGGACTAAGAAAATAACAGAATGGTACCCAAGAGGAGCTAGAAGAAAACCTGGAACACAAAGGTGGAGATGGATAGATGAAATTCATGAGTTTTCAGGTAGTAAATGGATGGCCAGTGCTCAAAACAGAAGGAACTGGAAAGTTGCTGGAGAGGCCTTCATCCTGTAGTGGATTAAAAATGGCTGATGATGAAGTTGCATTATAATGCAAATGTTTAGTTTTAGTAAGTTGTGTCAATTGTTGTGTTACATCGCACCGCAAAAGGACAAATTTTGTTTCATTATGTTAGGGATGTTGGAATTTTTTTTTTTTTTTTTTTTTAGAAATCGTGAAAATAATGGGCAAACACAAGAGTGTGGATTAAAAATGGCTGATGGTGATGATGAAGTTGCATCATAATGCAAATGTTTAGTTCGTTTTAGTAAGTTGTGTCAATTGTTGTGTTACACCGCACTGCAAAAGGACAAATTTTGTTTCGTTATGTTAGGGATGTTGGAATTTTTTTTTTTTTTTTTAGAAATCGTGAAAATAATGGGCAAACACAAGAGTTGTGCTTTCAGTTAAACAAAAACTTTAAATTATTCAAAAGTTTGAAAACAGTGCATCTGTTAAATCTCTAAAGATCCATTATAATGTTGGTGACCAAAGCATACGTGATACTGAAAAAAAAACATAAAGGGAAGCTATTCAATTTAAAATTGACATCGTAAAAAACAAAGGGAAGCGTCATATTGAACACTCGAGTAGCACCTAGTAAGTTTTTTTTTTTTTTTTTTTGTCATACTTTTTATGTAGGTTGCTGAACATTTTTCGATACAGTAAGTCCAAGAATTACGTAGCTTCGGGCTTACGTTATGTTATTTATATATATTTTTTTATATGACTGAAGATTTCAGTGAAGGGGAGACAGTTTTAACTAGAATAATTTAAAAACCCTCAGAATTCCAGCTACCAGCACTATCGCAAATTCATTAATAAGATAGAGTTTACTACCGGTTTAAAATAATGAATTGCACTAACAGAAAAGCCCAGTAACCTGGAAAGTGCAAATTGTTTTATGGCAGTGACCTCCAGAAATGTGCTTTAGTAAAATGTGAGCTCGCGTGGGGTGATAATAGTGAGTTTTTGCCTTAACCCTGTGAAGTTCTTTTCAGAAAATTTAATTTTGACTGTTATCGTGGTGCCGCCTAAAAGAATAAGTGACAGCAGTACTAGTAAATCTACCAACAAAAGGAAAACAATCGAGTTGAATCAGAAAACTAAAATAATAAGGATGTACGAAAATGGCCAAACATTAACAAGTATCGCATGGAATTCAAATTTGTCAGTGACAACGGTGAACAAAACAATAGAGGAGAAAGACAAAATATGAGAAGCGATGAAGGGATCGGCATCAATGAAGTCAACTGTAATAACCAAGGCTATGAAATACATATCAGTTTTTACAGCACGATAACATGCGTATTTTGTTCCTTTTATGTTTTCTTTTCTTATGTGCCACTCCAGCTACTTTACTGCCTGTCCCCAGATATATATTTTTAATTAGTTCAATTAAAAAAAAAACTAACTATTTTTCTTCATTCTTCTGAGGATATTATGGGGTTTTTGTAATTTTGGCATATCAGGGATATAGTAGCAATATTTTATTAGTCATTCCCAAGTTTGTAAAACTACTTACGTAAGAAGTCCTGGAACATATCTCTTATGTATGTAAGACTTGCTGTATTTTTGGATTAACCGGGAAACCGATTATCCAGGAATTTTTTTTTACCATCTATCCTCAAAAATCAAGAGTCTACTGTAAATGTCTTTTATTTCTTAAATTGAATTTTTATTTTTTCTGTGATTTATAGATGGCAGAAGGTATCTTGTTACCAATTAATTATTATTAATTAACTCATTTCATTCAAAACACGATTTATAAATAGGGGAACGATAGTGTATAACACGAACCGAATTTGCTTATTCGTTGGCATCTATTTGCCTGTGTTTACAAGAAATAGCAGTCAAACGCGGAATCACCCCAACTGAATGCAACACGATAGGAATGAAGAGAAGATTCTGAAAATGTATTTATGTTTTTTATATCAGTGAAGGGGAACACATTTCACCATAATAACATAAAAACCCACACAATTCCAGCTATCAGTATTATCACAAATGCAGTTTGATAGAGTTTACAACAGATTCCACTAGCAGGAACACAACTGGAAATTGTTTTATGGTAGTAATCTCCAGAAATGTGCTTTAGTAAAATGTGAGCTAGTGAGGTGTCAATAGTGTTTATCTGCCTTTACGGTGTTGTTTATTCAGTTGCTACACGTGCATAGCTTTGTGTGTATCAAGTGTGCCTCCTCATTTTGTAATTGTGCTTTATTCCTTAAAAATGAGTAAAATACTTAAAAGGTGTGAAAAGGAAGTGTCCTGGTGAAGACACTACAGATTCAGAGATAAAAAGAAAAGCAATACCAATAAACAGAGGCAGACTGGGTAAAAAAAATTCTTACCCGGGAAAATTTGTAGCGGCCTCATACTAGCGTTTGTAGCCAAAGTCACACTGGCCTCCGGCCCACCAGAGTTTCCCTAGGTAAGGCTTATGGCCAGTCCGCTTCTGGCTTCTGTCGATAGAGAAAAAATATGAAATTGTGAAACACTTTGAGGAAAATGAAAGACCATGTGATATTGCACGTGCTACAGGCCTAAATGAGGCAATGCCGAGAATTAGAAAGAATGCAGAGAAAAAAAAATTTCATAGCAGGAACAACTCTAAGTATAATAAAATCAATTAGATCAAGATACAAAGAACTGGAAGAGATGGAACTGCTGTCATCTGTTTGGATAGAAAATCAAAGAAAGAACAAGTCTGCTTACGGTAGAAGCAAAAGCATTAGCAATATTTTATTACATAATAGTCTTAATCGTAATAACATAATTGTAATAAAATACATAAGTATTTTATTACGATTATTTATTGTGTTTTGTTTACAAATGTGTATTCAATCTTGGGTGGTCGGCATCTAACCCTATTTTCCCCCATAGGGCTTGTTATTTATATTGCATGATTTTGCATTGCGCGAGGGTTTCTAGGAACACAACTATCGTGCAATAAGAGGACTGACTGTATTCACTTAGCATTTTGTAATACTTCAACTACTATCCTCCTGGATTTAAAAAAAAAAAAACCCTAAAATACAACATGCATTTCATGGATCTTCTGTAAATTTAATAAAATAAATACGTTAAACTTTTTAAAATCCAGCACCCTCTGGAATTGAGAAGTGGATTTTAGAAATGTATATCTAGTAGTTCAGAAGGTTTAGAGGAGCCCATTTCAATGAATATTAAACACAACTTAATCACATCAGTAAAAATTATGACTTATCTTCTATAAACATTTATAATGACTTCATTTTTCTTTCTTCTGTTTTTTTAGGCAGAAGGATTTAAAAATTGTATGGATAATGTAATTCTCATTGCAGAACAAACTTGCATTTGTAATAAGTTGCACCAGTATCGCACTACTTTCAACAAATAGTTTTAGCCACATTATAACTTCGAGAAACTGATTGTGTTACTGCATGCCAGCTACTAAGAAAACTCCTTTACAACTGTTCTTCCTGCTTGTTGTTAACAGAAACCACCTGCTATCTGATGAGGGCCAGTTAATTTCTGAAACAGGCTACCATAACAGCCTCATCTCTTCAACAAATTGCCAATACTAGGATAACTTGTTGCAAAGGAAAGTTTGTTCTGCTATAAGAATTAAGGTCATTTGCATTACTATGCTTTTTGGCCAGCTGGATTTAAATCCAGCTGGTTGCAAAAGCAGATTAAAGGACAAGATAATACATCATATATACATAAAAAAAAAAAAAAACTTTTTTGGTTGGCATCTTAAAGACAACTATGATCACTGATACAAATGCCAGATTACTTTCCTTAATATTTCCAGATTGTAAATAATAATAAAATTCTTTATTCACAACAAATGTACCTGGCATGATTCCCTTGTCATGAGACAATTTTGGCTTCTTGGCTACAAAATAAAATTAAAAAGACATACATACATTTAGCTCTCTCACCAAGGAGTCGGGATTAATTGTCTCAACAGTTACAAGCATGTTGCTGATATGTGAAGATGGATTTCACTTACTGACTCTGTAGGTAAAGGTCCCTGGACTACAAGTCAAAATCAACGTCCGATTTATTCAGTGCATAGATGATAATGTTGGGAAAATGCCACTTGAAATATGAGAGCTGCTGCAGGTTTGATCAGAGCACTGGAGTGTCTTCTGAGAGCTCTGCCTGGGATCTTCCAGTCTACAATCTCCCAGATATTAAAAAAGTCAAGGACTTTGAAGCAGAAATCCAGTCCCATTCTGATTTTCTGCCCATATGCTAAGTGCTGAACAGACGTGTAGAGGAGGTTAATGCAGAGCTATAATTTGGAGGTGGTATAAGGCAGGTGAGCCCAACTGTTGGCCCACTTTAAGACCCAGAATACTAGATCCCAAAGACTCTTCAGACTAGACCTGAAGCAGCAGATCAGATTTCCATGGCATACTCCTAGGATAGAGCTGAAATAATACAGAAGTTTCTAATGGTTCTCTTTATTGTGAGATCTACAGAGGTCAAGTTTTGTGCCCCAAAACACCTGCAGTGCTTTTGAGTGCAGTTGCTGGATTTGTTTTTTTTTTTGTAGGTCAGACTTTCATCCATTACCAAATCTAAGAATTTAACCGAATGAGTAGGGGTGTAAGAATGTGCTCTGAAAGAGAAGACCATAGAGAAGATGCTAGATTGAGGCCTGCTTGTGCTTTTTGAGAGAAAATGACAGTTTGATTTTTCAGGATTCAGCTGGAGCCCAAAGAAGTTGGTACATTTGAAGAAAGAGGACATACACTTATTGAGGACAGCAAAGCGTGATAGGACATCTGCAGTGGCTGGTGAGGTACTGGCATGGCTTGAGAGAATAACAGACAATATCTTCGGCATACACTAAATATGCAGATAACTCTTTCATGAGTGGTACAAAAATTTCAGAAAACAGTAGTAATGAGAATGATCCCCCTTGGGGATAACAACTTCCATTTGTTTGGTGAAGCAGCAATTAGTCTGTTGGAAGGTAAGGAATCTCCTGGTGTAAGCAACTTTCTGAGGAACATGGAGATATTACCAGCAAAACCATAGTAGTAGCTCTCAAGGAGACTACATGAGAGGAATAATCCATACCAAGTTGAAGGCTGCTTTGAGAACCAAGAAAACAGAGGTTTGGTTTGGATTTTATTGGCACATTAGCAACTAAGGCTATAATGCGCCAGGTAATATATAAAAATTTAATTTACATCACAGAGCTTTGTTCCCAGGCATGAGGAGTTTTCGGAGTCTGCTTGTAGACAAGTGATTGGTGATTTTCACTGTAGCACATAATGGGTAGGTTGAGGTCACTGCAAAAGGATCTGATAGGCAACAACCTTAAAGATGCACTTCTCTAAGCATTTGAAAGATGGGGAGGAAATTGAAATTGGCCTGTATTCAGCAGCTAGTGTAGGGTTCTGCACCTCTGGAACTGGGATGACTGTAATTCAGCCAAACGTCTGGAACAACATGCCATTTCGAAGGATTCTGTTGTATAACTCTGTCAGTTCTTTGCTGATGAAGTAGGAGGCAATCTTTAAACAAAAAGTGGGAATACAGTTGATTCCCAACATTTTTTCCCTTTTGGGATGGGCATGGATGGCCTTAATTAGCCACTTTTCAGAGATTCTCAGGTCAGTTAAGGTGGCAGTGTCATGGTGTCATGGTTTCCCTGTTCCAGGGAAAAATTACCTCTATATTATCAGATTTGGTGAATCGGATAATGTGGTTCTGCACCTCTGGAACTGGGATGACCATAATTCAGCCAAACATCTGGAACAACAAATCATTTTGAAGGATTCTGTTGTACAACTTTCAGTTCTTTGCTGATGAAGTAGGAGGCAATCTTTAAACAAAAGGTGGGAATACAGTTGATTCCCAACATTTTTTTCTCTTTTGGGATGGGCATGGATGGCTTTAATTAGCTGCTTTTCAGAGATTCTCAGGTCAGTTAAGGTGGCGGTGTCATGGTGGGCACTGTTCCAGGGAAAGATTACCTCTATACTATCAGATTTGGCGAATTGGATATGTGGTCACAACATTTGGCCAAGTCCGAGAATTGGGTTGTCTAGACATGAAAAGCACTATCCACAGGACAGTCACTTCTGTATGAAGGAGTTTATGGCCAGTTTCTTAGATTCATGGAAGGTGCTTCTGGCAAGTGAATAAGTCAAGGATGACAGGGCTGAAGGCAACCTCTTGAACATGGTGTTTTTTTGTTAGTTGTTGGTGCATCGGCTTCTGTGGCCATAATGTACTTCCCAAGGTTTTTCCATTTTACTCTGATTCAGGCCCAAGGCGGGATTCGAACCCGCAACCTTTGGGTTGCCATGCAGACACTTTACCCACCTGACTAGCCCGGTTGGCCATGGTGTTGTTGCTTCATCCTGAATATGTATGCAAGAGTGCCAGTCCACCATAGTTTCAAGTGAGTGCAGATAGCACAAACTAAGGCTGGCCATTGCCACTCTTGCAATGAAAGCCAGCCATGTCTGAAACCAGAAAACAGCTACTCAATGTCAATGTTATGGAGACTGGCATGGGGAAAGCTGAGAGAGGTAAAATGTTGTTTTCATTTTTAAATTTTTTTGGATTGTATACAACCCTCCTCACTTTTTGACCTGGATTCACTGGGTTAATGTACACTGTATACCTGAATATTAGTGAAGAATCAAGAATCTGTGTTCACACATTTAGTCAAAAAAATACATATGTATATTTGAATGTACACCAATGCTAGGAGCATAGTAAATAAATCTGATGAATTTGAGCTGTTGGTCAAGACATCAAATGTGGACTTAGTTGGGATATCACAGATGAGGTGTCACTCAGATATAAGCGATGCAGAATTTGAATATGGGGAGTACAATATGTGCAGAAAGGATAGAGAAGACAGACAGGAGAGGAGAAGGGGTTAGGCTCTTAGTTAAGAAACACAAAATCTAAAGCAGTGCATCTAGTTAACATGGGTGACCAGTGCAGTGTTGAGTCAGTTTGGTGTAACATAAGCACTGGGAAAGCAAAAATGAGAATAGGAGTGCATTATAGGCCTAATGACTCTGATGAGTACAATGAACAACTGAACAGAGAAATAGAGTGGGCCAGTATATCAGAATGTCTTATAATGGGGGATTTAAAATTTTCAGATATTGACCAGACCTTGGTGGGGGGGTCACTCGCACACTGGCAAGACTTCCATGGATTTATTGGATTACTTTCTACAGCAGCATGTTAGAGGCAACAAGACTGAGTAGTACTCTTGATCTGATTTTTAATTCTCATGCATTAAGAATCTGTAGATAAAAGAACTACCAGATGGCAATAATCATGGCATACTGATTTGGGATTTACTTAAAGATGTAACTACCATCAAGGGTAAAGGAAAGGGTTTTTGCTTTTGGAGGTTAGGCAAGCAAAGGCAGATTACAAGAAATCTTTGCCAAAGGAGATGCAATGAAATCAGCAAAGACTTGTTTACTTATGTAAACACTATATGGAAGGGAATGAATCAAATTGGGCCACTTGATATTGAGAGTTCAATTGTTGATGATCCTACTTAGGTTGATGACAAACTTGAATGAGTATTTTGCATCTACATTTACACATGATTAATTCTTTAAGAAAGTGGATGCCAGAAGTTTAAACTATAAACAGGGAGCTAAATGTGCAAAAGAGTAATTACAGATCTGTTTGTTTAACTTCTGTTTTAGGCAAAATAATGGAGTCACTAGTTAAAGAAGTAATGCAGGATTATCTAGACAAGGGCGAAATTATACTTCAGACACAGCATGGGTTTGTTAAGGGAAAAATCTTGTCTGACCAATCTGATTGGATACTACAATGTGGTCACAGAGGAACTGGATGCAAAAAATAATTTTTGTCATATACTTGGATTTCAGGAAAGCTTTTGGTACTGTTGAACATTAAAGATTCCACTACAAATGGGAGAAATATGGCATTATGGGAAAGTTACTGCTATTATTAAGGGGATGTGAGTGGTAGAAGAGAGAATGGTAATCAATGGACACTGCTCTCTGTGGACTAATGTTATTAGTGGTGTCCTTGGGGTTCAGTTTTTAGCCCATCATTTCTTTCTGTATTTATCAATAATATTGATGAAGGCATATCAAGCTTAATGTCCAAGTTTGCAGATGATACAAAAGGTTGTGGCAGGGTGGTTAATGGCAGTACTGATGGTATGCTACAGCAAAAGCATCTAGAAAAGTTAGGCAGATGGTTTAAGAAATGACAATTGAAGGGTAACATTCACAAATGCAAAGTACTGCATATGTGTAGCAATAATCCCAGAGTCAATGTTCTCCACAGGGCCTATCAAATGGTTGTACCGCTCGATGAATTTAACTGACTGCCTGGTTAAAATTTAAGTCATTCTCGCAGTACTGTATGATACTGCTCACTGATCTTGATCAATATTAATTCAAATATACTACGCAATCAAGGTCAATGCCACAGGAGCATATAATCTTAAATTATGCAATTAATTTTTGTTCTGGATTGCAAATAACAGAAAATTTTATAATATGCTAAGTGTTACACTTCCCCATCTGGCTGGCAAAATTTTCTGGGGTGAACACTGCAGAGTAACGTACCAACTGTGTGGTACTACACTCAGTGTAGTGGGAAATGAAACAGACCTAGGATAATTGTGCAGTCAGATATGAAGCTACCAGGACAGCTCATGGGGTTTTGTCAATGATATACAAAATTTTTTTCTAGCAGGGAGGTGATAACCCATTGTATAAGACAATAGTCAGATCTTCAGTACTGCATACAAGTCTGGAGGCCTCAGTTTAGAAAGCATGATAGAGCTAATGGAATGAGTACAGAGAAGGGCAACGAAATTAGTGAGTGGAACAAAGGGATGCTCTTACCAAGAAAGGCTTCAGTTCTGAAAACTGCAGCATCTGGAAACTAGGCACCTGCAAGGTGGTCTCTGAGTGAGGTGTTTCAGGCATAATGGATTAAGCAAGCTCAATGCTTGATGGGATTCTTCTTCTTGTTCAGCCTAAGCATATGAGGGGACACAAATTTAAATTAAGAAAGGACAGATGCAGAAAAGACATACATAAGTTTGCCTTTAGCCAGCAAGTGGTTGATTGCTGGTACAAATTTCCATCTGTTGTTGCAGTGGTTGATAGATGAAAGAATTCAAGAAACAACCTGACAAACTATTGGAGGGAATGGATAGGTGAATTTATTTTTTTTGGCCAATGCTGTATAAGCTTTCTTTCTTGCATCATTACCACAGCTAATGCTAATGCAATTCTCAGCAGGGTAGCTTCTCCACGAGATGGTGGACATAAAGCAATGAATATTTAAGCTAGGATATATCCTCAATTAACCCAACAAGGGGCCTTGATGCAGAAAGCAGAAACTACCCACTATTATAATTGTGGTTATGGCTGGAGGTCATTATCCAATCACAGAAGTCTGCAATGCACTGATCTGCAACAGGCAGGGAGGAGGGGAGTACACAGCACACACTAAAAACCAGTTGATATTGCCCAGGTAGGTCTATTAAGGATTCTTATGTCAATTTTCTGTAAAATTGTGCTGAATTTTAAATTATTCCAGATTCTAAAGTGCTGGATATTTCAAATTTTACTACAAACAGCAACACATATACCTCAGTACAATACAGCCACTCCCCAACTTACGCAAGGGTTGCGTTCTGCAGAACTCTACGTAAGTTAGTATTTCCCTCATGCTTGTACAGCACTCGCAACTGTGCTTGCTGAATTGATTGAATCAAAAAAGAAATGTTCGACGAACATGTAAATAGAATTTTTGTATTTATTCAATTTTCTATCTCATGCACAGGAAAAATTACAAAAGCGTGCAATTTAAAAAATTTCAAAATTTTAAAATTAAAAAAATATTAATAAAAAAATAAAATAATAAGACAGGCATAACATCAGTAAGTTTTACCTCTCGAGCATCGTTGCCAGAATCAAATGTCTTCAGTTAATAAGTATGCCGCTGCAGAGATTTAGAAGAGGTCGGGAGCTCAACCTTACGAAAGAACATTAATGGATGACTGAACAGTGGCTTTTTTCTTTTCATTGTAGATTTTTTTTGTAGCAAGCATTTCATTCACCCCTCTTAACTTTTAAGAATCGTTCGCTGTCAGGATCTATCTGATCAAATCTCGCCATTGCCGATGTACAGTAATTTCACAAAATGCCATTGCCACCTCTCTAGTGATGAAGCGTCTCCTCATTTGATTCATCTTGAGCTTTGTCAGCATTTTCTTCTTTCGCTATCACTGCCTGCAAGTCAATAAGTTCTTCATTAGGTAATTCCTTCTCTTCTTCCTCTATTAACTCCTCCACGCAGTGCTTTTTTTGTGATGGTACGCAACAGTATGGCGTACCGGCACCTTTATTAACAGCGACGTGTGACATTTGAATGCAATGCACTTCGAAATTTGTAATATTCCGTAAATTTTTTTTTTACCTGTTTATCTACCATTCAAATAAGTTTAAAATTATTTAACTACATTTACAATTTTCACTGTCTATTGTTAAGATATTTTCTATATAAAACTGTATAACCATTTTTATGATTCTAAATTGCTCAGTCAGACCTCTGTTTAATTATTTTGAATTCTCCTTGGAAGTTACATTTAAAACAGTTTCCGTTGAGCAAGAAAATTTTCATATAGCGAACGGATTAGGAGAGAATTAACTCGGTACGCACTGTTCGCATTTCTGGCCGTCAGGCAATTAGTGCTGTTGGGCGAATTAAAAGAGCTAAAGGGATTACCATTCTATAATTTAGTGGTACCCGGTAAAACCTATCTGACCACCTGTCCAGCGTACCTCTGTACGTCGGACAGGTGATCGGATAGCTACAAATCGCACTGGTCAACAGTGAGCAGATCAAGGTGTATTCCCAATGGGCTCTGGCCCACCTTCTACTGCAGTGGTGTCCAACCTTTTCCCATACAGGTGCCATATTCAAAAAAAATTCAAAGTTAGATTTCTTTAGTGTGTTACATTTTCCATATCCTGTTGCATGTAAAAGTAAAATCGAAAATATTCAAAAATTTTATTAAGTACAATACACAATTACTTTTACTGAGAATTTTTTTCATAATTAACAAAATTTAAAATGCTGTTTTAGTTCACTTTCCTCACGGACTGTAGGTTGGACTCACCTTCGTGAATCAACTGTAAGCGCCCCGTTCGAGAATTAGGAGGGAGTAATTTCTTCTATAATAATCACCTGTTGTTTCGCGGAAGTGCATTATCCACATTTTTCCTATCTCTGTTTACATGGCACAGTACCTGAATATCGGAATGACAGTGACATTTCAGACAGTTTCAAAAAAAAAAAAAGAAAAAATTCAAATTTAAGAACTAGTAACAATACCGATGACAAGAGAAGGAAAACGAGGACAACGAAGGTATTAAACCTTCTAAACATGAATTGTTGGCATGTGGTGAAAATGAAGTTAGAAAATTGTCAATTAGGTTACAGTTAAATGCAATTCGTGGATTTTGGGGGTACCTAATTGAAAAGATGGTTTCGGAAGAATTGAAGAATTTGATGGACACTGAGTATGATACCAATTTCATCGAGTGAACGTGAACGAGGATTTTCACATATGAATCTGATTGTCAGCTCAACCAGAGCTTCGTTGATGACAAAAACACTTTCTTCACTACTGTTTCTTAAAATTGTAGTCCCACCGCTGACCCTTTTCTATCCAGCAAAATGTTGATTCATGGCTGCTTCAGAAAAAAAGTCATTCAGCAAGAGACACACAAAGAGGAAGAAAAGAAGTCGGCATAGGGTGTTGTCAGATGGAACTTAATAAAAATTTGGAATATTCTACAAAAACTTTATTATAAAATTATTTTTACTTATTATTTTTAGGGGCTATAGTTTAACAATGGACCCTTAAAATGTCACTCGGTTGTCCGTCAGTCTGGCACATCATTGTATCTCTGGAACCACTCAACCTATTGATTAGAAATTTTGCATGGGTTTGCACATCAAGTGGGCCAACATAACGGCATATTGATCATTGTTGACAATAATTTGTCTGAGAAATGGAGGGGGGTTAAAATGTGGGGGGATAAAAATGTTTTCGACAACCTATGGCTACACCGTTGGAAAGAGCTCAACGAGTATGTTTAAAATATAATTTTAAAATATTCTTAAAATTAAAAATTGCGGCATCAGAAGGGAAAATGTAATTTTCGTTTCCTCCCTCTATTTCCGTCGCTAAAGGAGCTAAAAATTTAAAAATCACATTAACTATGCGTTATTTGATGCTTATCAAGGGAAGACTATTCCAATTGAAATCTATCATTTATTTTTGTGTTAAAATTAGTTCAAAATCTTTTTTTTTGTTGCACTTCAATTTATTGAACTTCAATAGTGTGCTGCTTTTTTTACTAGGTAACTCTCCTTTTAGTGATAAAAAGGTTGCTAAATAGTTAGTTAATAATTCTATAAAGGTCATTTATAAATTTTGCGACAAGAAGTATTTTTTAAAAATTTTCAAAGCTGGGGTTGTCCCGGCAAGGAGGTACTCAGAGAGCCAGTGTTGAAGAGGCGGTGGTGGGGAGGCACCTGCGTAGAGTCTTGCAGGGCCCTCACCTGTCTTCTCCCACCCTTGGTATTCACAACAACTCGAAAGATTCAAATAGACAATGTTTTTGTTATTTCCTAAGTTTTAGGCCAAGCCAGGGTACTAGAAACTTTTTTCAGTTACCATAAAGCTCTCTATTTGAGATACTACACTAACGACAATTCGTGTCATCCAGAGTGCCCAGCACTCAGTATGACATGAATTGTTGACTGATTTATTTACTTATTTTATTCACATTTTACTTATTTTTCTATATATACTTAAATAATAAATTTATACTTAATAAACTATGTTAATATACTAAATTTGTTGTTCTTATTCCAAAAACATTACTACGAAAGTAACCATCAGGAAAAAAAATTTTTTTAGAGTACTTGTCATATCCTTTTAATTTTCAATTTTTCCTGATAGCAAAGAATGACTACCGGCACCTATTTTTTTTTTTTTTTTTTTTTACAAAAAAAAAAGCACTGCCTCCACGACTTGAGCATCAACCACCAACTGAAGTAGCTCTGCAACCTCTTCATATGATTCATCTTTTTCAAATCCTTCACAGACTTTTACGTGTTGTGGGCATATTTTCTTTCATATACCATTGAAACAACTTTTAGTAATTTCTGCCCAGGCCTTATTAATGTTTAAGATGGCATGGTAAATATTGTAAAATTCCCAAAACTCCCTTAATGTAAAATTTTTCTCATCGTCTACTGCAGACATATGCTTGAGCAAATGTTGTGCTTAAAATAGTATGCTTTTAAATTCAAAATAATACCCTGATCCATAGTTGGTTGAGTGAAGTCGTGTTTGGTGGTAGAAATATGACTCTCATGTTTGAATTGAAATCATTTACATGTGTAAGATATTGAGGAGCATTATCTAATAGAAGTAAAATCTTGAAAGGAACATTGTTGCCTTTACAATATTTTTCAACCTTGGAAATGAAGCAGCATTTAAACCAATCCTCAAAGAGGGATATTGTTATCCATGCTCTCTGGTTCGATCGGAAAAAGCATGGAAAGGGTGGCTTTATTGATGCCCTTAAATGCACAAAGATTTCCAGAATGATACACAAGCAGCAGTTTTAATCTGTAATCTCCCGCTGCATTAGCCCCGCTTGGCCCTATCTTTTGAAGCCTTGAAACCCGGCATCGCCTTTTCCTCTTTGGCAATGTATTTCAATCCGGCATTTTTTTCCAATAAAGAGCAGTCTCATCAACGTTAAAAATTTGCTGCGTTGAATAGCTGCCTTCATCAATAATTTTTTCCAACACATCACAATTTCTCTGCAGCTGCAGAATTGGCACTGGCGACTTCACTGCATGCTTTAACATTGTTGAAATCAGTGCGATGCTTGAACCTATTAAACCACCCGTTGTTTGCCACGAACTTGACTTGGGGGTCGCCATACTTATCCTTAATATCTTCATAAATACTTCTTACTTTTGCTTGAATGGTCATTAGACTTAGGGGCACTCGCTTCTGAATCCGATTTTCCATCCACATTATTAATAGCTGTTCCATCTTTGATATAGCACCTGAACGCTGTTTGTGATCACTGTTGATCTTAAGTGCATTGATCCTTTGACATGTTCTTTTATACACGCACTCTCCTTTAAAATAGTATTCACTGTTGAAGCAGCGAGACCTAATTCCCTTGCAATAGATGACAAACTTTGTCCTACTTTGTACTTTTTAATCATTTTCATTTCTAATCAATTTTGTTTCGTTTCCTGACACTACCACCACTTGCACTTTCCCTTGGTCGCTTTCGCTTCATCATTGTAATATTTAATAGGAATGAAGAGAAGTTACTGAAAATTTGTTTTTTTATATGATTGAAGATTTCACCATAATACCGTAACGTAAAACCAACAGAATTCCAATTAACGGTATTATTGCAAATGCAATAAGATACAGTTTATAATAGATTGAGCTAACAGAAAAGCCCAATTAACCAGAAAGTGCAAATTATTTTTATTGTTTTATGGTAGTGACCCCCAGAAATGTGTTTTAGAAAAATATCACAAAGGCATTCAAAAATTGATTCTTATAATGGAACATATAATAATGATGAAAGTGGAGTGCAATTTCCATTATAAAAATGACCTTTTAGAAAGACAAGTAGCTTAGTAATATAGTGAAACTTCAAGGACTTGGAACAAATTACAAAAAAAACAAAAAAAAAACCACAATGTGTCATTGGGTTTGCATTACGATATTTTCACAATACAGTACCTCCATTTAACCTTACAGATGCAAAATACGTTTCCATATTTGTTTTCAGTTTGCACCGGAATTTGCATAAGTCGAGTATTATGCAAGCCGGGGTTCCTGTACAGTTAACTTTTTTTATTATTATTATTTTTTTTTATGTACTTTGTTACTTCTCTCTAGATTTTAATAATAATTGATATATAACAAGCATTTCACCTTTCTGCTGTGATTAATATAAGAAAATAGTAATAATTCATGATTTATATATTAAGTAAACTGATAACAAACAACAGCCTCCTCAAAATGCAATAAGTTTCATATGCATGAATTGAGAAATTTATTTTCTGTGCTTTGGCCATATTGTCCATTCATTCCTTCAACCAGCACTCAGCAACAAACATAATATCCAGTTCTTCAGCTATAATATGCAGTGTATGGACAGCCTACATGATATGAAGAAAATAAATAATTATTACCATATTTCTATTTGTCCAACTTTAATGAAATTTGGGATACTGGATAAATCTACCTAAAAAGACTAAATATAAAATTTTGCGAAAATCTGTTCACTGGGAGTTTAGTTGGATTTGTACTGAGAGACATGCTAAAGACAATAGGTAAAAAGGTAAAGTGCAGCCATTATCAACCCACTGCAGGATGGAAGCCTCCTCAACAATTCATGCTGAGGGAAATGGACCATAATCTGCCACGCTGGTCCATTGCGGGTTGGCAGATCAACCGTATTCAACAGTCAGGGGCTTGGAACCCAGGTCTACTCAAAGAGCGTGTGCTACTGCACCCTGCTCATGACCACTCAGCTACGGAGGCCATAGGTACTCTACACTTATGCGAACATGTTTAAAAAATGCTCCCAATCTACAATACGGCAAAATCTCAGGGTGGCAAAGGTCTGAAATATAAGCATAGAAACAGGTTAACCACACTTATTTCAGTAATGTAAATTTTGGAGAGAAAATTCTATGCTTCCAACTGAAACAGCTAAAACCAATTTAGAATTTAAAAAAAAACCTTCGCAGAGAATGCTTCCAGTCTCTGAATCCCAAACATTTTCAAACAGGCAGATAGAGATCTCACAGCACTGCCACAGATACTATTCCATAAAAAAAAATTAATACAATGATTCTATATACCAACATATTTCACACCATTCATTTCTTCTGCTTAATATAAACTAATGTAAAATTTTATAATAAATGACAGAACATTTAAAAGAAACTTTACCCATAAATCAGCTTTCAAATTTTGTACACACACACACACACACTTGGAAGCAACCAATGGTTACTGAGAGCAAAAATCAAAATTGATTGCAAGAAAGGAAAGAAATTGGTCAAGTCAATTAAAGTGAAGAAGAAGATTGACACTAACCAACTATTGAAAAACATCAAAACTTTGAACTAGAACTGTCCAATCAATCATTTTCATGTGCTGCAAGACCTTCCTGACAGATATTTCAACCAATAATGACAAAGTCTTGCACTGTAAAACAATAAAAACCAACTAGAATATCAAAAGAAACAAATGCCACGATGAAAAAGAGACAAGAAATGATTTTGTCTACATAAAATGTTACTTACTCCTTGAAATTTCTAGATTCTGGTGAAAATTTATTTCCAGGTGCCACTATTATTTAGTTATATAGTTTTATATTTATACAGGCAGTTCCCGCTTTACAAATTCCCGTATTTGAGGTTTTTTTTTTTTTTCAAGTATCAACAAAATTGAAAATATGAACATTAATTGCAAAAAATTAATGTTAAACATTCATAAATACTACATTTCAAACCAAGCGCATAGCTACACAATACAGTGTACCCCACGTTATGATATTAATCCGTTACCATTGTATCATGAAAATATCGTAATGTGAACCCAATAACACATTGTTTTTTTTGATAATTTGTTCCATGACCTCAGAAGTTGAAAATTTCAACTTCTGAGGTGAGGTTTTTTTTTTTTTTTTTTTTTAAGAGCATTAGCAACTAAGGCCATATTGCTCCGGGATATGCGGTGGTCATTCCCTGACTTTTCCTCATCCTCCATATTTGGTGATAACGGGCTCGAACCCCGGTCTAATCAAGAAGCGTGTGCTACGCACTGCTGCTCCTGCCCACCTGGCTATGGAGGTGCCTGAGGTGAGGTTATATAACTCTCGAAGAGGTCATTTTTATAGTGTAAATTGTATTAGTTACCAATTCAAATTATTAAAATGCACTACACTTTCATCGTTATCATATGTTCTGTTATAAGAACCAATTTTGAACAGCTTTGTGATATTTTCTAAAGCACATTTCTGGAGGTCACGGCCATAAAATAATAAAAACAACTTGCACTTTCCAGTTTATTGGGCTTTTCTGTTACTGCAAGCAATTATAAATGGGTAGTAAACTCGGTGTTATTGCATTTGAGAAGATACGATAGCTGCAATTATGGTTTTTTACATTATGGTGAAACATGTTTCCCCTTTACTGAAATCTTCAATCATATAAAAAGCTTAAATTAATTTTCAGAATCTTCTCTTCATTCCTTCCCCCCCCCTAAACTTGTTACTCTGCACAAATTGTGCTAGTTGCAATTTGTGAGTTTTGTTAAAAAATGCTTATGCATGCTATTGAAATTTATAAAGAAAAGAGAAGATTATCTTGGAAATAAATGCCTCTGAAGAAGACAACTCCTTGTGCAACAAACGAATGCCAAGCCGATAATGAGTGATCAACGGGTGTGCATTTAGTCGACGATGACGATGAAGAATAAACATTTTTTAACATTTGTTAAGTCATAAATAATTTCTCTATTATTATAATTTGCTTGATTTTGCAGGCTACATTTATTTGTTTGGATAAATCAATCGTTGTTTAAACAAACTAATAGCTAACTAATTTCACTATTGATAACGTAACCCCTATTTTTAACACTATATCTATGGGAAATAAATTCCTGCTTTACGAGTGTGCACTAGGAGCGAATTAACTTGTTAAGTTGGGAAGTTGGGAACTACATGTATTTCGTTTTACTTTGCTTTTACCGCAAACTTGTTTAGAACTTTGCCTATGTATAATTTCATTGGTCAAAATTCTTTTTTTTTTTTTTTCAGTTATTATTAATCTACATTGCTATATTTCTAATGTCTCTATATATTCAAGTCACTGCTTTCATATCTCCTTACTTTAAGGAGATATAAAAGGCTAAAAAAGCTATATCTCTAGAAATTTCAGTTATTATTTTGCATCTTTATTGTGTCAACTGTAAATTTCACAAGGCATTTTCTAAAAAATCCCCCCTTTAATTCTAGTAATTTTACATCCTCCATTAATTTGGGAAATAAAAATTTTATTTTCATTTATGCTTTTTACCCATCAGCTTGTGGTTTACATCAAAAATGAAGACACAGCGTTGCTATTTTGCTTCCAACTCCAGCCATTGGCACCTAATAAGAGGGTGATTTTCTAAAATGTGTGGCACCATCCTCATTTGATCAATTTTTATATAATTATATATTTTTATTATGGATATTTTATTAGTTATCTATTATCTTCACTCACTTTCTTTAACTTAATAATGTGGTAAACTAATAACATAAAAATAATGAGGTAAACTAATAACCAAATTTCAAACAGAGCAGATGATACAAAACAACTATTCTTAATGATATCGAATAGTGCTTATACATCTGTATCCATATGTTTGCATGTCTCGTTATACACTATAGTGAATCGCTAGATCTATATATTTGCCAAAAAAAATAAGTAATGTTTTTAAACAGAAAAAATTATTTTCTTAACCATATATAAAAGTAAATTTGTAAAGCATCTGTAATATATGCATATACCTCCTCCTTAGAAATTCCAGAATGTTTTCTTCTTGTCCACTCTGCATAATAAAGACATGTTCCTGTATTACTGAAAATGTAGAGATTGTAGATAGTCATCCTGAAGGGAAGTAAATCATATTTAGTTACATTTCCAACTGAAAAGAATTTGCTGCAGAGAATAACAATATCTGAGCTATACAGTGTACAATGATTTTATCTTATCATAACATATGAAGAAATCCATTATTACATAATGTTGAAACAAATACAATAATATTTCATTATTTAAGTATTACCTAAACTGGAATGGTAAAATTAGAAATTTTAGATTAAAAATCATTCTAACAAAAAAATTCATAAAATGAGATAAACATCAATAACCCAATTTCTGTATTGGGCATTCATTATTTCTTTGCTCCAGGAGCAAACCCATTAATGGATAAGCTTCTGAAGTAAAAGTAACAAATAACCAAATATCTTTTATATTTCAGTTTTCTTTTATCTTATGATCATTATCAATGCAATAAAAAATAAAATATAATTTAATCATATTTATTTAGTATATGTTGTTGTTATTTGGTTTTTAGGAGCATTAGCAACTAAAGCCATATTGCTCCGGGGATATGCGGTGATCATTCCCTGACCTTTCCGCATCCTCCATATTTCGTGGCTCACGGGCTCGAACCCCGGTCTAATCAAGAAGTGTGCTACACACTGCTACTCCTGCCCACCTTGCTACGAAGACACCTTATTTTGTATAAGACTGTATAATAAGTAAACATATATGCATAATTATAAAAATAGATAAATGTGATAAAATTGGATATTACTTACATTGAAAAGAAACCATTTCTTTTCAACATAAAACAATAGCTTAATATGCGTAGGAATACTGACACATTTACAGTAGAGTTTTGATAATCCTAACTAATTGGGACCAGAGGAAGTTCAGACTTCCAATTTGTTTGGATTTTTGAACTTATGAAATATACTGTTCTGGAGACTAAAAAAGGTTTAGTAAGTTTAGAAATAAAAACACTAAGTTGTACTTAGGTATTTTTATTCATAGGTAACAAAATAAATGGAACTTTCAGCCACAACACCACATGTATAGGCCTTTGGCAAAAATAATTGCAATACTTAGTATCCACATCATTGATTAGATACTATGATGTGGTCACAAAAGAACTGGATGCAAAAAATAATTTTGATATCATATATTCGGATTTCAGGAAAGCTTTCGATACTGTTGCACATGGAAGCCTACTGTACAAATTGGAGCAGTATGGTATTGAGGGCAAGCTGGTACAATGGATAAAAGGATGGTTGAGTGGGAGAAGACAGAGTGATGGTCAATGGGTATTGCTCTACATGGACTACTTTTATTAGTGGTGTCGCGCAAGGTTCGGTGTTGTGCCCGTTGTTATTTTGTATATTTATCAATGATATTGATGAAGGTATATCAAGCTTAATGTCAAAGTTTGCAGATGATAAAAAGGTTTGCAGGGTTGTTAATAACAGTAATGACAGTATGCTGCTGCAACAGGATCAGGAAAAATTGGGTAGATGGGCTCAGAAGTGGCAACTGAAGTTTGACATTAACACTGACAAATTCAAAGTACTGCATATGGGTAGCAGTAACCCCAGAGTAATGTATCAACTTGGTGGTGTTACACTCTGGGTAGTGGAGAATGAAAGAGACCTTGGGGTAATTGGTAATTGTGCAGTTAGATATGAAGTTTTCTGAGCAGTGCAGACAGGCTGGTAGAGTAGGTCATGGGGTTTTGTCAATGATATACAAGAATTTTGCAAGAAGGGATAAGGAGGTGATTATTCCCTTGTATAAGGCAATGGGCAGGCCACACCTTGAGTACTGCATACAGGTCTGGAAGCCTCATTTTAGGAAGGATGTAGAGTTGCTAGAACAAGTACAGAGAAGGGCAATAACACTGGTGAAGGGAACAATGGGGTGCTCTTATGAAGAAAGGCTTACGTTCTGCAAATTGCAGCTCCTGGAAACCAGGCAGCTATGAGGCGATCTGATTGAGGTGTATAAGGCCTTGAATGGATTGAGCAGGCTTAATGCTGATGGGATTCTTCCTCTTGCTCAGATTATGAATCTGAGGGGGCATAGATTCAAACTGAGGAAAGACAGTTGTAGAAAAGATGTGCAGAAGTTTGCCTTTAGTCAGCAGGTAGTTGATTGCTGGA
Organism: Mastigoproctus giganteus; assembly: GCF_048544385.1. Classification (NCBI taxonomy): domain Eukaryota; kingdom Metazoa; phylum Arthropoda; class Arachnida; order Uropygi; family Thelyphonidae; genus Mastigoproctus; species Mastigoproctus giganteus. The sequence goes on along the minus strand of NC_143580.1, from coordinate 36,790,452 downwards.
ATCAACTTCCATCTGTTGTTGTGGAAGTTGATAGCTTAAATAAATTCAAGGCAGAACTAGACAAACATTTGGAATGACTGGATCAGTGAAATGGGAAGGGGGTTGTGGTTTTTTTTTTTTTTTTTGGCTGATGCTGTATAAGCTTGCTTTCTTGCATCATGTGCCTCTACTAATGCTAATTTTTTGCTGCATTAGCATTTGATGCAAGAAAGCAAGCTTATGCAGCATCAGCAAAAAAAAAAAAAACCACTCCCATTTCACCCCTCTGTTCGTTTGAAATACCTGTCCAGCTGAGCCTTAAACTTATTTAGGCTATCAACTTCCACAACAAGGGATGGAAGTCTGTTCCACCAACCAACTACCCGCTGGCTAAAGGCAAATTTCCACACATCTATCCTACATCTGTCTTTCCTCAATTTTAATTTATGCCCTCTCAGGTGATTATTCTGAGCAAGAGGAAGAATTCCATCAGCATTGAGCATGCTCAAACCATTCAAGGCTTTATACACCTCTATCAGATCACCTCGCTGGTGCCTAGTCTCCAGACACTATAATTCGCAAAAATTAAGCCTTTCTTCGTAAGAGCACCTCTTTGTTCCATTCACTAATCTTGTAGCCCTTCACTGTACTTTTTCCAGAAGCTCTACATCATTCTTGAAATGAGGCCTCCAGACCTGTATACAGTATTCAAGGTGTGGCCTGACCATTGCCTTATACAAGGGAATAATCACCTCCTTATCCCCTGCTAGAAAAATTCCTGTATATCATCGACAAGACACCATGAGCTATTCTTACAGCATGTCTGCACTGTCAGTGTAGTACCACAGAGTTGATATGGTGCTCTGGGGTTACTATTTCCCACATGTAGTACTTTACATTTGTCAATGTTAAACTTCATTTGCCACCTCTCAGCCCATCTGCTCAACCTTTCCAGATCCTGTTGCAGCAACATAGCGTCAGTAGTGCCCTTAACAACCCTGCCAACCTTTGTATCGTCTGCAAACTTGTACATTAAGCTTGATATATCATCATCAATATCATTTATAAATACAGAAAACAACAATGGACCCAACACTGAACCCTGAGGGGCTCCACTAATAATGATGAGCAGTGTCCATTGATTACCACTCTCTCTTCTTCCCCCCCAACCATCCCTTTGTCCATAGCAGCAATTTGCCTCCAATGCCACACTGCTCCAATTTGTGCAGTAGTCTTCCATGTGCAACAGTATCAAAAGCCTTTCTAAGATCCAAATATATAATATCAAAGTTATTCCCTGCATCCAGTTCTTTTGTGACTGCATCATAGTATCCAATCAAATTGGTCAGGCAAGACTTTCCCTTAACAAAACCATGCTGTGTCCGAGCTATAACTGAAGTCTTGTCTGGATGATCCTGCAGTGTTTCTTTAACCAGTGCCTCCATTAATTTTCCTGGAACAGAAGTTAAACTCACAGGTCTATAATTACTTGTGTCAGCCTTTGATCCTGCTTTGTGAATTGGGGTCACATTTGCACAGCTCCAGTCTATGGGTACCTCCCCTGAGTCCAAAGAAGCTCTCATAATTATGGCTAAGGGTTTGCTTACTTCCTTTGCTGCCTTCTTTAATATAACTGGATAGATCCCATCCACCCCAGGTGCCTTTTTTATGTTTATCATCAACAATTTCTCCTCCACTTTCCTCTCAGTTATTACAAAACCATCTAGCTCACTGCCAGAGTTTACTTCACCTCAGGCATTCCCCTTCCTGAATAACTCCTCCTGTGTGAATGTAGATGCAAAATACTTGTTTAGTTTGTTAGCTACCTGAGCAGGATCCTCAACTGTTGAACCATCAATATCCAGTTGACCAATCTGATTTATCCCTTTCCTTCTAGATTTTACATAGGTAATGAACTCTTTTTGGTTTTTCTTTGTCACCTTTGCCAAGGATTTCTCATAATCTGCCTTTGCCTGCCTAATCTCCTTTGTGACTTGGTTACAGATCAGCTTATATCTATCATAGGCTTCCATGTCACCCATTAATTTATATGTATCCCATGCATTTTTCTTCTCTGCCATATGTCTCATTAGTTCATCTGACATCCATTTAGGCCTAAACCTTGAACAATATTTCTTAGTTGGTATGTAAAGCTTAGTAGCTTCCAAGATAAGTTCTTTGAATGCTTCCCATTTTGAATTTGCTGTTGGTAACATCATCAGTTGGTCCCACTGTATAGAATTTAAAAAGTGTCTTAGACCATCACAGTTGCCTCTACGAAAGCAAAAACCCTTCCCTTTACCCCTGATGGTAGTTACCTCTTTGAGTAAATCCCACTTCAGCACACTGTGATCACTGCCACCTAGTGGTTCCTTTATCTGCAGATTCTTAATATATGACGAATCACTACTGATAATCAGATCAAGAGTATTACTCCCTCTAGTTGCTTCCAAACATGCTGATGTAGAAAACAATCATCCAATAAATCCACAAAAGCCTTGCTAGTGTGTGAGTGACCAACCCACAAATTCCAGTCAATATCTGGGAAATTGAAATTTCCCCCATTATAAGACTCTGATTTACTGGCCCACTATTTCACTATACAGTTTCTTATTATACTCATCAGAGTCATTAGGCCTATAGCACACTCCTACTCTCAATTTTGATTTTCCTATACTTATGTCACACCAAACTGACTCAACACTGCACTGGCCAGTGATGTCGACTGGCTTCAGTTCCTTGGATTTTGTGTGTTTCTTAACTAATAGCATAACCCCTCCTCCCTTCCTATCCTGTCTATCCTTTCTGTACACATTGTATTCCCCAAATTCCAGTTCTGCATTCCTTATATCTGTGTGACACCACATCTCTGATATCCCAACACTATCTGCCTTTGATGTTTTGAGCAATACCTCAAATTCATCAAATTTATTTACCAAACTCCTAGCATTGGTGTACACACAAGTATACATGCACCTGTTCCTATTCTTAGCTACCCTAACACAATCCATGTGTTTACTTGTACTGCAATGACTCCCAGCAGTCTCTGAAATACCCTGCATCTTGTTTTCCAGGCTGTTGCTCATTTCAATAGAAGCAGTGCAAGAATCACTTTCACCTCTGCCAGTGGCTACTGTTAATCTATTAGTCCTTGTATCCCCTCAAGCTAGCAGTTTTCCGACCCACCTAACACTGCCTCTATAGCATCAGCAAATATTCTTGCACCCTTTCTATTTAAGTGTATCCCATCTCTGTAGAAGCAGTCTCTCCCGTTAACAAGTACAGACCAGGCTGAAAAAAAAAAAAAAAAAAAATTCTACCCCTTGAGCCTTGCACAATCTTTCCAGGGCCGAACTAATCGACAAGGCTCTCATCATATACTCCCTCCTATCATATCTGGGCAGAATTGCAGACACTTTCAAATTCAACCCTAATTCACGGCCTTTTTTCAACAGTGACCTGTACTTGTTAAGTAATTCTGCCGGTCTCCTACCATTTCCAAACTCAGTTCCTTTACTGCCAGATCTCCCACTCTTTTCAGCATGATAGTTGTGATGGACAGCTTTCAGTTTGTCGATTTTCACGTATCATTTAATTTCATTAATTGATAAGATAATAAAAATGCAAATTGGTGCTTTACATCTTCATTTTTATAGCCTGTGGATAATATTTCTCCTATTTTCGCTTATTAGAATTGCTATTTAATAGAATCAAAATTCAATTCACAAACTTGATCACAATAACCGGTGCTTACTGTAATTATTTTATGGCACCAGCATAAAAAAAAATAAAATAATGCTGGCTCATTCGGATTGTTGACATTCAGATTTTCAATGCTCTACTGTATTTAAATTATTAAGCTTAAACATGCACAATGATGTGAATATCAGTCATGAGAAAAAATACTGGAGGAAGTAAACAATGGTCATAAAAGTGAAGGGAATATTGTTCTCACAAGACAGAGAACATCAATCTAAAAGATTTATAAAGAAAAGATCAGGCTGCCACAGGGAATTAATATTGTTAGTTGGTGGTGTGAATTGGTCGGTTGGATGGTTTGGGTTTTATTTGTACATTAGCTACCCAGGCTATAACATGCTGAAACTAAGTCACATAAAACAAAACAGTAAAGCTTTCTGTGACCTAACAAAAAACTATGTCAAGATATATAACAATAAAATGGTAAATGTGAAATGCAAGTAAAAAGGTTTAGTGATTTTAAATAGCCAAAAACAGCAGACACATGCTAATTTTTGGAAAGAATCTGACTGAGTGTATAAGGCCGAGACAGAAAACTAAAAAGTGGCTAAAAGATGAAAAGAGAAAAAATCAACAACAAAAAAAAAAAAAAAAAAAAAAGTCATGTCTAAAACATGGACACTCAGTTAAAATAAGATGAATAGTTAAAGAGGTGTCACAATTCTCACACAAAGGAGAGTTATCTGCCCTAAGCAGAAATGCATGCGTAAGATGTTCTATCTCATCTCCTATGCAGAGATGAGATAGAACAACTTCTCTACAGTTCCTGTGTAGACTAGACTGCCACTGTTGGATTACAGGCTTTATCTGATACTGCTTGTTCGTAACTGCCCATGCCAAGATTGCTGCCACTGGGAGATTAGCATAGTGTATTAGCTGCATGTAGTCTGTACAGGGTACTAACAGGCTACTGTTAATAGGGTTGCAGTTTCAGCTAGTTCATTACTCTTGATCCCAATGTGGCTTGGGATTCAACAGAAATGGATGTCAAAAGACCACTCAGAAAGAGAATGAAGCATCTGCTGGATCTGGGTAAGGTGTGAATGGGGATTATATCTAATTGGCAATAAAGCCCACAGTATACTTAATGAATCAGTGTACACTATACATCTTTGCTAATTGCAGATTTTAACGTTGTCCAAGGCTAATTCTATAGCATATAACTCAGCTGTGTATATATATATATATATATACTGCATTATGGAGAATGCTTCCAAGATATAGTGTTATCTGGGAAGGTGGCAGCAGGTCCGACAGATAACTGACTTTGAACCATCAGTGAAGACAGGCAAGAAGTCTGTGTTTGGCTCGATAGGCAGCATAGATTTTGGTAGACAGAAGATGGAGTGATGGCCTTACCCCAATTTTGAATGGAGAAGTCATATGATGGTATTTGAGCATGCCAGGGTAGTAGTAGTTACCATAGTGACTCAGCAACATAGTTTACCATGATGTTCAATTCTCTTTGTAGCTCATGGACACTAATATCAAAAGAACAGTTGGCAGTCTGGCAGCTGTTATACAGATTTTCTCAACATAGCTTGAAAACTGATGTCTACATCTGGAAGGGATTTCACTTTAAAAGTATATTTTACAGACAACTGCTTTTGTTAGAGTGACAGTGGTAGTTCGGTTGCTTCGATGTATAAACTCTAGATGGAGAATGTTTGAAATGCTCCAGTAGCAATTCAGATGGTGAACTGGGTCTAGCCATCATATTACGGTGTTTCTTGCTGATATGCACACTTGGGACCCATGATCTAAATTTAGATTGGAAAAGTGCAGATAAAGGCAGAGTAAAGTGCACGGTCTTCTCCCCATTTATGGGATGAGATGGCTTGGAGGAAGTTCAGTCCCCTTGTGTATTTTGTCTGGAATTGATGGATATGTGTTAAAAATGTCAGCTTATTATTGAATACAAGCCCCAAAAACTTTGCCTCGGGTGCTACTGGAATGAGAGTGTGTGTCCGAGTTTGAGTTCTGGTTAGAGTGAAGGTAAAATTTGTGTCAAAAGTGTATGCAGACAGTCTTGTGAGGCACGAACCTAAAGCCATTAGCTATTGTCCAAGATGTGACATGGTCAATGGCGTGCTGCAATTGTCTTTCCATAACCCTCATGCTGCATGACTGGAGAAGATACTAAAGTCATCAACAAAAATAGCACTGTTTACAGCTGGAGGAAGTTGTTCAGTAATAGAATTAACTTTGATAACAAAAAGCATAACACTTAGATCTGACCCTTGGGGGGGGGGGTCTCCCTCCTCTTGGCAAAAAGATCGAGAGAAAACAGACCCAACAAAAACTTGGCATGAACAGTTCAAAAAATTTTTTTTAATAAAATGGGCTACGTGGCCCCTAAGTCCCAAATCACACATATTCTTTAAAATCCCAAATCGCCAAGCCATGTCATGTCTTGTCCATAGAAAATTGACACCAGGTGCTCACATTTGAGGAAAGCATCTCAAATAGATGTTTCTAGTCTTATTAAATGGTTCTTAAGGAACAGTTGACCTGTTCCTTAAGAAGCCACATCGTAATTTGGAAAGGTCATTTGCCTCTAAATACAACATGAGGCAGGCATTAACCATCTTTTTCAGGATCTTGCACATGCAGCTTGTTGAGCAGTCAGGCAATAATTATTCAGAAATTTTGGATCCTTTCCTGGCTTTGATTGCCTTATGCCAGATGTCTGGAAATCCACCTTCGAGATAGATTCTGTTGTACAAACAGAGCAACCAATCCATAGATTCAGATGAAAGATGTTTAATCATGTCATAATGGATTTCATCTGGCCCGATGCCACTTGCCTGGGATAGTGACAGTGCCACTTTCATTTCCCATTCTGCGAAGGGTTAATTGCATTCTTCAGAATTCGAAAACAAGCTGGTGTGGAACAAGGTGATTGCAACCTACCAGAAAATTACATCAGATAATACACAGCTTCAAATTGAAACTTGAATGGGATTTCTATTTTAATACAGTAGTGTGAAAATTAATGTGAACAAGAACACTGCAAGGCAATAAAACAAGGTGTTAATCAAATAAAGAAGCAGGATATTTTTCAATGCAGGAATCAAAATAGTTTGACAATAATGCTTGTGCTGCATCCATTTCTCTGTCTATACTGCCAGAGAATCATGCTGTCTCTCCTGTGACAGCTTGGACTGTCTCTTTAGAAATGATTACATTACCCAGTAATCATTTCTAGTTTTATCCGCATATTCAGTAGTACAGCAACTGTTATGTATTAAAAACATAACAGATTCACCTAGTAGGTGAATCTATTATGTTTCTAATACATAATAGATTGGCGCCTCCGTACCCAGGTGGGCAGGAGTGGCAGTACATAGCACACGCTTCTTGATTAGACCAGGGTTCAAGCCAGTGACCACCAAATACGAAGGATGCAGAAAGATCAGGGAATGACCACCACATATCCCCGGAGCCATATGGTCTTAGTTGCTAATGCTCCTAAAAACAAAATAATAACATAACAGATTCACCTACTAAGTGATATTAGTTACTTTAGGTCAACTCAGAGGGTATAAATGGTCAACTCAGAGGCTATATGTTTCTAAAGAGCCTGTTACTGTCACTGGAGGGAAAACAGGATTCTCCATGGTATAGGGAGAAACACAGAACACGGTGCAAGTATTATTTCTCAAACTAAAATAAGATTAATGGAACACTACAGGTTACAGCAATTTTTTTAATATTCTGAATTGACCATTTTCTGCTTAATTATATCCTTGATTTTTTTTTCACTCTGATGTAACTAGTTTTTCACACTGTTTTTATTTCTTTATCCCTGAACCACAGCCAAAATCATCATTGAGCAGCATGGCCAAAATCATCTTTTATTCCTTCCTATATCAAAATTTTCACCAATTTGAAAAACAGTAAAGAGCAAGGTCATGCTGAAACAGAGGGGCTCTATCAAGGTTTTCACATCAGCAAGGAACAATTCTCCAACCCAATATTTTAACGAATCTTGGGACAATAGCTTTTGGTCCATGAAAAAGAAGCATCTCCAAAACATTTTTTTCCCCCCAAAGGGTGTTTTTCAATGGGTCCATATGTTTTAGACACAGCCATCTCCAAAAGTAATGGCAATGCCTTTCCTTTAAAATAAAATGTATTTCATCAGAGAAAAAATAACCTCGTTCCTATCTTCTACTAGGAAGACTTTTTTGTCCCATTCCACCCTCTTCCTATTCATTTTCTTGATTAGTAGTTGTCTTTCTTGAGATATCACTTCTTCCATCAGCTAGTAAACTTTTTCAAACAGTTGAGTTATTGAGAGTAACACCTGTTATGGCAAATTCTTCTGCAGATCAAAACCTGTCAATTTGGAGTTCTGTTTTAACTTTCTAACCAATCATCCTGAGCACTAGCTTTGTATTTTCTTCTGCACTTTCCCATTCCTTTTTAATGACACTGGCCCTGTTTCTTTTCACTGGTGTGAAAAGAAACATTGTATACAACTCAAACTAATATCTCTTTATAATTAGGGGCTCACATCTGGTGAGTATGGTCTCTCTCTCTCTCTCTCTCTCTCTCTCTCTCTCTCTCTCTCTCTCTCTCTCTCTCTCTCTCTGATACAAGGACTAATAGATTAACAGTAGCCACTGGCAGAAGTGAAAGTGATTCTTGCACTGCTTCTATTGGAATGACCTGGAAAATAAGATGCAGGGTATTTCAGAGACTGCTGGGAGTCACTGCGGTACAAGTAAACACATGGGTTGTGTTAGGGTAGTTAAGAATAGAAACAGGTGCATATATACCTGCGTGTACACCAATGCTAGGAGTTTGGTAAATAAATTTGATGAATTTGAGGTATTGCTCAAAATATCAAAGGCAGTATTGTTGGGATATCAGAGACGTGTCACACAGATATAAGGAATGCATAATTGGAATTTGGGGTGTACAATGTGTACAGAAAGGATAGACAGGATAGGAAGGGTTATGCTATTAGTTAAGAAACACATAAAATCCAAGGAATCTAAGCCAGTCGACATCGCTGGACAGTGCAGTGTCGAGTCATTTTGGTGTGACATAAGCAATGGGAGATCAAAATTGAGTAGGAGTGTGCAATAAGCCTAATGACTCTGATGAGTATAATAAGAAACTGCACAGGGAAATAGAGTGGGCCAGTAAATCAAAGTCTTATAATGTGGGATTTTAATTTCCCAGATATTGACTGGAATTTGTGGGTTGGTCACATACACTTTTGTGGATTTATTGGATGATTGTTTTCTACATCAGGATGTTCGGAGGCAACTAGAGGGAGTAATACTCTTGATCTGATTATCAGTAGTGATTCTTCATGCATTAGAATCTGCAGATAAAGGAACCACTAGGTGGCAGTGATCACAGTGTGCTGAAGTGGGATTTACTCAAAGAGGTAACTACCATCAGGGGTAAAGGGAAGGGTTTTTGCTTTCGTAAAGGCGACTACGATGGTCTGAGACAGTATTTAAATTCTATACAGTGGACCCAACTGATGATGTTACTAACAGCAAATTCAAAATGGGAAGCATTCAAAGAATTTATCTTGGAAGCTACTAGGCTTTACATACCAACTAAAAAATATTGTTCAAGGTTCAGGCCTAAATGGATGTCAGATGAACTAATAAGACATGTGGCAGAGAAGAAAAATGCGTGGGATACATATAAATTAACATGTGACACAGAAGAATATGATAGACATAAGTTGATCTGTAACCAAGTTACAAAAGGAGGTTAGGCAGGCGAAGGCAGATTACGACAAACCTTTGGCAAGGGATGCAAAGAAAAACAGCAAGGAGTTCTTTACTTATGTAAACTCTAGAAGGAAGGTGATGAATCAGATTGATCCACTTGATATCGATGGTTCAACTGTTCATGATCCTGCTCAGGTAGCTAACAAACTAAATCAATATTTTGCATTCACACACGACGAGTTATTCAAGAAGGGGAATGCCATAGATGAAGTAAACACTGGCAGTGAGCTAGATGATCTTGTAATAATTGAGAGTAAAGTGGAAGAGAAATCGTTGAAGATAAATACAAGAAAGTCACCTGGGATGGATGGGATCTACCCAGTTATATTAAAGGAGGCAGCAAAGGAAGTAAGCAATCTGTTAGCCAAAATTATGAGAGCTTCCTTCGACTCGGGGAAAGTACCCACAGACTGGAGATATGCAAATGTAACCCCAATTCACAAAGGAGGATCAAAGGCTGACACAAGTAATTATAGACCTGCGAGTTTAACTTCTGTTCCAGGAAAATTAATGGACACACTGGTTTAAGAAGCACTGCAGGATCATCTTGACAAGAATTCAGTTATAGCTCAGACACAGCATGGTTTTGTTAAGGGAAGGTCTTGCCTGACCAATTTGATTGGATACTACGATGTAGTCACAAAAGAATTGGATGCAGGGAATAACTTTGATATTATATATTTGGATCTTAGAAAGGCTTTTGATACTGTTGCACAAATTGGAGCAGTGTGGAATTGGTGGCAAATTGTTGCTATGGATAAAGGGATGGTTGAGTGGCAGAAGACCGAGTGGTAATTAATGGACACTGCTGATCGTGGACTAATGTTATTAGTGGAGTCCCTCAGGGTTCAGTGTTGGGTCCATTGTTGTTTTCTGTATTTATAAATAATATTGATGATGGTATATCAAGCTTAATGTCCAAGTTTGCAGACGATATAAAGGTTGGCAGGGTTGTTAAGGATGCTACTGACGCTATGCTGCTGCAACAGGATCTGGAAAGGTTGAGCAGATGGGCTGAGAGGTGGCAAATGAAGTTTAACATTGACAAATGTAAAGTACTACATATGGGAAACAGCAACCCCAGAGCACATATCAATTCTGTGGTACTATACTGACAGTGGTAGAGAATGAACAGGACCTGAGGGTAATTGTGCAGGCAGATATGAAGTTCTCTGAGCAGTGCAGACTGGCTGCAAGAGTAGCTCATGGTGTCTTATCAATGATATACAGGAATTTTTCTAGCAGGGATAAGGAGGTGATTATTCCCTTGTATAAGGCAATGGTTAGACCGCACCTTGAGTACTGTATACAGGTCTGGAGGCCTCATTTCAAGAAGGATGTAGAGCTGCTGGAACGAGTACAGAGAAGGGCAACAAGGTTAGTGAACGGAACGAAGGGTTGCTCTTAAAAAGAAAGGATTAAGTTTTGCAAATTACAGTGTCTGGAGACTAGGCACTGGCGAGGTGATCTGATAGAGGTGTACAAAGCCTCGAATGGTTTGAGTATGCTCAATGCTGATGGGATACTGCCTCTTGCTCAGAATAATCACCTGAGAGGGCATAAATTCAAATTGAGGAAAGACAGGATAGATGTAGGATAGATGTGTGGAAATTAGCCTTTAGCCAGCGGGTAGTTGGTTGGTGTAACAGACTTCCATCCCTTGTTGTGGAAGTTGATAGCCTAAATAAATTTAAGGCTCAGCTGGACAGGTATTTCGAATGAAAGGAGGGGCGAAGTGGAAGGGTGTTTTTTTTTTTTTTTTTTTTTTTTTGGCTGATGCTGCATGAGCTTGCTTTCTTGCATCATATGCCTCTACTAATGCTAATTTCCCTTTGTGTGGCATACTTGTTCATCATTACTTTTGTTTTAGCCATATTCATCTTTAGTCCAAAATCCTTAGTAACTGTGCATAACTGATTTTCCTCTAATTCTTTGGGATCGTGGCTTATGACCACAATGTCATCTGCAAATCATAAATGGTTTTAGGTACTCTCCATTCACATTGACTCCTTTCTGCGACCAGTCAATGCCAGCAGTAAACAGCTTTGGAGATATTGTGTCTCCTTGTCGAACTCCTTTCTCGATTTTAAATTTCCTACTGTCTTTGTCTAGTCTAATAAAGGAGGTAGAACTCTCATATAATTTCTTCAAAATCATAATATATGGGGTAACTATGCCTTGTCTTTCCAGCCTGAAACATTGCCTTATGCTGTATGGAGTCAAATTCCCCTTCATAATCCACAAATGCCAAGCACAATGGTGTTTTATATTCATTTGCTTTCTCCATTAGCTGTGATATTACGTGAAGGTGATCCATAGTTGAGAATCCTGTACTAAAGACAGCTTGCTCTTTCGGTTGATTCTCATCAAGTATTCTTTCTAATCTGTTAGTAATGACCCTTGTGAACAACTTGTAGATGTGGGATAACAAGCTAATCGGTCTATAACTTCCAATTTCTCTCCTTTTTTATGCAGCAAAACTATGATTGCATTATTCCACTGTTTAGGCGTCACACCTTTTCTAATGCACTTTGTGAAGAGCCTTGCCAGTTTTTGTGTTATGTCTCTTCCTGCCAATTTTAACAACTCTACAGTAACTTCTTCTCTCAGGGCTTTCTGATTCTTCATTTTCTTCAATGCATGTTCTACCTCATCAGGAAGAATATCGGGTATGTTGTATGTGTTGCTAATTTGCGATCCATCTTCCCCAATGCTGGCATCATTCCCTTGCTCCCTGTATAATTCTCTATAGTAGTCTTCTGCTATTTGAATTATGCCTTCTCTGCTGTTTATAAGTACACCATCGCTATTCTTCAGTTTCAGTATCATTTGTCTTTCTGTGTTACTGCTCATGGCTGTATTAAATTACAATTATATTAAATTGTAATATTCCTTGTTGATATCTTGGTCCTGAGCAGTCTGCAGAAGCTCAAACTTGTTCTTAAGTTCCAGTACACTGTTTTTTCTCCTCCTGTTATCTCAAAGACCTTTGTATTATTTACTCCAGTCAGTTTTTTCCTCTCCTTTCCTACATCTATATCAAGTGTACATCTTACCATTCTGTGATCACTTCCAACATTTACCTTATTCAGGACGGTAACATCATTCACAATATATCTTCTTTTAGTGAGGATGAAGTCTATTTCATTAGTTGTTAATCCATTTGGACTCTTCCTTGTCCACTTTCTGTTCACCCTTTTCTTGAAAAAAGTGTTCATTACTGACAGTCCTTGAGATCCTGCAAATTCCACAAGTCTTTCACCTCTTATTTCTTTCACCAATTCCAAAATTTCCTATAGTTCCTCTTTCTACGCTGTTTTGTCTTTTTCCAACCTTAGCATTGAAGTCCCCCATAATAATAGTGTAGTGGGTTTTCTACTCATCTAGAAGACTCAATTTCAGTGTACATTTCTTCAACCTCTTCATCATCATGACTGGATGTTGGTGCATAAATCATTATAATCTTTAGCTTGTACCTCTTAGAAATCTTGAGTATTAGTCTTGACACCCTTGGTGATGTACTTTTGAATTCCAAAATGTTTTTAAAATCTTTATGGACCAGAAAGCCAACTCCATCTTCACTCCTTTCACTGTTTCCATTGGTGTACAGCAGATTTCCACTTGATAAACTTATAAGTGATTCATTTCTTCTTGTTTCAGCCAAACCGATGATATTCCAATTCACATTTTCTAATTCCTTTTCCAGCTCTAATATCCTGTCTTCACCAATGAGTGATCTTACATTGTAACAGGCCAAGTTCAGTTTCCGTGCATGGCAGTCTGGTGATACCCAGAGATTCTTAGCACCCATATTGGGGTAAATTTCTCTTATTCTGCTACAAATAAAACTGACAAAATTCAATTAAAATACAGAAGTGAACATTTTTTAAGATTCAGATTTTTTTTTATAGTTTTCCTTTTGTGCATCATGCCAGATGCCTTCCGTCTTCAAACATCATCAGCCATCGTGTTTACATTCGACTCTCCCTGTTCCTCACTGACAAACCCACAAGAGAAAGATCTTCCATGAAAAAAAAAAAAAAAACTTGAAGTGCAAGAAATGAATCTTCAAGCTCAATGCTCACATTAATCCTAATTTTGAAATTTACTGAGCACATTTTAGCATTAGCAGGGCATATGATGCAAGAAAGCAAGCTTATCATGCATCAGCCAAAAAAAAAACACCCTCGGCATTTCTCACCCATCCACTCACTACAAACGTCTGTCTAGTTCTGCCTCGAACTTAAGTTTCTGACCTCCGCTACAACAGATTAAAGTTTGTTCCAACTATCAACCACCTGCTAGCTAAAGGCTAATTTCTGCCCATCTATTCTACAATTGTCTTCCCTCAATTTAAATCTATGCCCCCTCAGATGAGTAATCTAAGCAAGAAGAAGAATCCCATTAGCACTAAGCTTGCTCAATCCATTCAAGGCTTTATACACCTCAATTATATCACCTCGCAGGTGCCTAGTCTCCAGAAGCTGCAATTTGCAGAACTTAAGCCTTTCTTGGTAACACCAACCTCATTGCCCTTCTCTGTACTTGTTCCAGCAGCTCTACATCTTTCCTAAAATGCACCTCCAGACCTGTATACAGTACTCAAGGTGTGACCTGACCATTGCCTTATACAAGGGGACAATCACCCCCTTATCCCTGCTAACAAAATTCCTGTATATGATTAACAAGACACCATGAGCTACTGTTGCAGCCTTTTTGCACTGCTCAGAAAACTTCATATCTGACTGCACAATTATCCCCAGGTCCTTTTCATTCTCCACTACTCTGAGTGTAGTACCATCCAGTTGATATGTTACTCTGGGGTTACTGCTACCCATATGCAGTACTTTACATTTGTCTATGTTAAACTTCAGTTGCCACCTCTTGGCTCATTTGCTCAACTTTTCCAGATCCTGTTGCAGTAGTGTACTATCATTACTGTCATTAACAACCCTGCCAACCTTCGTATCATCTGTAAACTTAGACATTAACCCTGATATACCTTCATTAATATCATTGATAAATACCGAAAACTACAATGGGCACAACATGGAACCCTGGGGAACTTTACTAATAACATTAGTCCATGAAGAACAGTGTCCATTGATAACCACTCTGTCTTCTCCCACTCAACCATTCTTTTACCAATTGTAGCAACTTGCCCTTAATGCCATACTGCTCCAATCTGTACAATAGTCGTCCATGTGCCACAGTATCAAAAGCTTTCCTAAAATCCAAGTATATGATATCAAAATTATATACTCGGATTTTAGGAAAGCTTTTAATACTGTGGCACGTGGAAGACTGCTGTACAAATTGGGGCAGTATGGCATTAAGGGTAAGTTGCTACAACAATTCAACAATACTTTCAAAGATCTTTTTCATTTTTCTTGTACCCTTAGACCTTACAAACAAAATTTTGATGCCATTTCTTTTTTAACTGTAGTCCAGTTTCCAGTTCCTTCAAATTGCTCATTTGAAGTTACCTTTTTTTTAACCTGGGGGTAAGTGAAAAATGGCTTGTTTGAATATCACATCAAATGAACTTGAAACTGACTGCAAAAATACTTAGAGCAATTCCCATCATTATCTAAATGCCTTTATAAACTGCTTCATTAACCTTCAGCTGCTACTATGGAATCTGACAGATGCCCCTTTTTTTCAATTTGTAAATGAAATCTAATCCTTCCATGTACCATCATCATCATCAGCCATTTTCAATCCACTGCAGGATGAAGGCCTCTCCAGCAACTTTCCAGTTCCCTCTGTTTTGAGCACTGGCCATCCATTTACTACTCAAAACCTCATAAATTTCATCTATCCATCTCCGCCTTTGTCTTCCAGGTTTTCTTCTAGCTCCTCTTGGGTACCATTCTGTTATTTTCTTAGTCCATCTGTCATCATGTCTTCGAGCTATGTGTCCTGCTCAAGACCATTTTAGTTCTTTAGTTTTGATAAGAATGTCCTTTACTTGAGTGCTGCCTAATCCATGTGTTTCTCTTCTTATCTAACAGTCTGATTCCCAATATAATTCGTTCCATTCTTCGCTGTGTAGTTCTTAGCTTCTCTTCCATTCTTTTGGTGAGTGCCCAAGTTTCACTTCCATAAGTCATGGTGGGGAGTATACATTTGATTCATTATTTTACGTTTCAGACAAACTGGGATATTGCTCTTCAGTATGTTGACTATATTTCCTGAATGCTATCCATCCAAAATTTATTCTTCTCTTGACTTCCAGCCATTTATCATTATTACAGCTAATAACTTGTCCCAGATAAGTATATGACTCCACCTTTTCAATTACTGCTCCTTCAATCATTATTTCCCTTTCCGTGGCATACTTGTTCATCATTACTTTTGTTTTAGCCATATTCATCTTTAGTCCAAAATCCTTACTAACTGTGCATAACTGATTAAGATTTTCCTCTAATTCTTTGGGATCGTGGCTTATGACCACAATGTCATCTGCAAATCGTAAATGGTTTAGGTACTCTCCGTTCACATTGACTCCTTTCTGCGACCAGTCTAATCTTCTGAAAGCTTCCTCAAGGGCAGCAGTAAACAGCTTCGGAGATATTGTGTCTCCTTGTCGAACTCCTTTCTCGATTTTAAATTTGCTACTGTCTTTGTCTAGTTTAATAAAGGATGTAGCACTCTCATATATTTTCTTCAAAATCATAATATATGGAGTATCTATGCCTTGTCTTTCCAGTGCCCGAAACATTGCCTTATGCTGTATGGAGTCAAATGCCTTTTCATAATCCACAAATGTCAGGCATAATGGTGTTTTGTATTCATTTGCTTTCTCCATTAGCTGTGATATTACGTGAAGGTGATCCATAGTTGAGAATCATGTCCTAAAGCCAGCTTGCTCTTTCGGTTGATTCTCATCAAGTATTCTTTCTAATCTGTTAGTAATGACCCTTGTGAACAACTTGTAGATGTAGGATAACAAGCTAATTGGTCTATAATTTCCAATTTCTGATTTATCTCCTTTCTTATGCAGCAAAACTATGATTGCATTATTCCACTGCTTAGGCACCACACCTTTTCTAATGCACGTTGTGAAGAGCCTTGCCAGTTTTTGTGTTATGTCTCTTCCACCCAATTTTAACAACTCTACAGTAACTTCATCTTCCCCCGGGGCTTTCCGATTCTTCATTTTCTTCAATGCATGTTCTACCTCATCAGGAAGAATATCGGGTATGTCGTATGTGTTGCTACTTTGCAATCCATCTTCCCCACTGCTGGTATTATTCCCTCGCTCCTTGTATAATTCTCTATAGTAGTCTTCTGCTATTTGAATTATGCCTTCTCTGCTGTTTATAAGTACACCATCGCTATTCTTCAGTTTCAGTATCATTTGTCTTTCTGTATTACTGCTCATGGCTGCTGATTTAAATCCTTTGTTTTCCCTTAATGCTTGTTCTACTTTTCTTGTGTTAAATCTTCTTATGTCCTCTCTGAGTCTCTTTCTAATGGCTTTGCATAACTCAGTATACTCAATTTTCTCCCTGTCAGTGTTTTTCTTGCTCTTCATTTGTCGTCTTTGGTTCATCATGACAAGTGTTTCTTGACTAATTTTTCCTTCTTTGGATTTCTGTTTCCCTATAGGTTTCTTGGGCTTTATCACTTTCAGAAAGTTGTAATATTCCTCGTCGATATCTTGGTCCTGAGCAGTCTGCAGAAGCTCAAACTTGTTCTTAAGTTCCAGTACATACTGCTTTTTCTCCTCCTCTGTTATTTCAAAGACCTTTGTATTATTTACTCGAATCAGTTTTTTCCTTTCCTACATCTATATCAAGTGTACATCTTACCATTCTGTGATCACTTCCAACATTTACCTTATTCAGGACGGTAACATCATTCACAATATATCTTCTGTTAGTGAGGATGAAGTCGATTTCATTAGTTGTTAATCCATTTGGACTCTTCCATGTCCACTTTCTGTTCACTCTTTTCTTGAAAAAAGTGTTCATTACCACACCCCCACCAATATTCTCTAACTGATTATGCAGTATTTTCTGTTTTCATTTTGATATACTATGAACTACAAGACATTAACAGCTGACAAAAATACACACATTCACATTGTGTCTGCCAGAAAATTCTGTTTTAATCCGGGAGAGGAGTGACCATAAATTCTAAATTTTTATTACAGAATTCCATAAATTCTGTGATAAACTTTATTTGTTGTTATTATTAGTTTCTCTCATTTATTTTTGTTCAGCATTTTTAAACCAAGTTTAGCAAATCATAATAAATCACCATTTTCAATTTAGGAAAAAAAGCTAAAAATTAATTTTTTATAATTTAAACTAAAAGGGATGTCTCACAGATGCCACACAAGTGTCTTTTGTTAAATTGAGGGTGCAAGTAATAGAAGTTTAAATATAATCTCATATGAAATGGAAGTGTCAAGCCTTTTGTTGGGGCCATCAGACTTCCACACTCAATGATGATGATTTTATGTTTTATGGAGTATTGGCAACACGGGCAATGATGCACCAAGTCTGCTTTTATGCTCAATACTTTCTAATAACACTGACTCTGCATGGTCTTTCCTTCTTTGTTGAATACTGAGAAAAAGCTTCTCAAAATTGCAGCCTCACCTAGGAATGCATTTCAATTGTCTTTGAAGTAGTTGTAGATAGAACATAGCACTGCCTCTCTTGCCTTGGTGATGATTTTGAAGTCCAGTGCATGCTCTGACCTTTGTCCCTGGGTCATACTGAAACACCTAATACTCATCTCTAGTGATAATACAGTCAAGGAAATTAAGATTGTCTTGACAAATCTGGATGAAGTCTTTGAATGATGGCACTCTTAGTTGCTTCTGCTCACTTGTGAGGCACAAATCTGCACAAACCTTCCTCTTACCTAAACCTTCATGCAGAATTTGACAAATCGTGTCCTTATTCATATCCAATTCATCAGCTGTCATTCTGAGGGTCAAATAACAATCTCGTCACAATTTCCTCAATTTTTGCAACTCTGTTCTTATTTCAAGAGATTGACAAATACCCACTTCTAGAGTCATTGCTAACACCTCACATCTGTCTTTGAACCATTATACCCAATTAAAACACACTGGTATGACAATGTTTCATCATGATAAACAGTTTATGTTTCTGTTCCAGATTTCCCCAGTTTAAAGTAAAATTTGATATTCATTCATTACTCCTTTGCAAAATCATGACACAGAATGTTAACACCACTAACAAAACTGGTTACTACTTACAATTTGTCAGTCTCATAACTGCAATAAATACACCAACAGATATATATGAGAGAGACTAATAAAATTAAATTAGGATGGGCTGAGAAATGGGAACTGAAGTTTAACATTAACAAATGCAGCGTACTGCATATGCACAGAAGTAATCCCAGAGAAATGTACCAACTGTGTGGTACTACACTTAGGGTGGTAGAAAATGAAAAAGACCTGGGAGTAATTGTGCAGTCAGATATTAAAATTTTCTGAGCAGTGCAGACAGGCTGCTAGGGCAGATCACGGGGTATTGTCAATGATATACAGGAATTTTGCTAGTAGGGAAAAGGAGGTGATTATTCCTTTGGCAATGGTCAGGCCATGCCTTGGGTGCTGCATAGAGGTCCAGAGGCATCATTTTAGGAAGGATGTAGAGTTGCTTGAGTGAGTACAGAGAAGGGCAACAAGATTGGCGAGGGAAACGAAAGGGTGGTCTTACCAAGAAAGGCTTTAAGTTCTGTAAATTGCAGCATCTGGAGACAAGGCACCTGCGAGGTGATCTGATTGAAGTGTATAAGGCCTTGAATGGGGTTCTTCCTCTTGCTCAGATTACAAATCTGAGGGGGCATAAATTCAAATTGAGGAAAGGCAGTAATTGAATAGATGTGCGGAAATTTGCCTTCAGCCAGCTGGTTGTTGGAACAAACTTCCATCTGTCGTTGTGGAAGGTGACAGCTTAAATAAATTCAAGGAGGAACTGGAAAAATGTTTAGAGGGAATAGATATGGAAAATTTTTTTTTTTTTGGCTGATGCTACATAAGCTTTCTTTCTTGCATCATATGCCTTCACTAATGTTAATACTAAACACCAGTAACATGTATTGAAAGCCATCATCCTGCTGGCATTATTTAAGGATGTACTGAAGCTGTAAATTTCCACAGCTGACAAAGGAGGCAGTTGCCTTTGGTGTTGTTTTTATTGCTTTTAACTCCTTGGTTTTTCAGTGTATTCTATTTTTATATTAAATGTACAATTTTATCCCATGTTTAATTTAATTTTATCAAAAACTCTTTTTCATATATACAGGTTGGCATATTTATTACAGTTATGAATCCTTATTTTCCCCACCCCGAAGGCCTATTTGAAGAACCTGTCAGTCTACTATACAATCTCTGTACCTCCATCTGTTGGAAGAAGGTTGAACTACAACGTACCACTTCTGTTTATTTTCAAATCATCGAACATGATCACATCAGCACCAGTATAGGAATTTTTATTACCGTACCTTATACACGTATCGTGCCTATTGTCTTCACCATGCCCATCCGTCCATCCACATAAAATGAATTGCCTCTGTGTGAATGGATTTTCATGAAATATTATACAGTACATGTGCCATTTAAAAAGATTTGTCAAACCATTCCGAATTTCATTAAAATCCGACCAACAGAAATCTCGTAATTATTTATTTGTCCATCCACATGCAATAACTCAACTGCTGTGATGGATTTTTATGAAAATTTACATTTCACTCTTTTAGAATGATTTTTTGAGGTGCTACTATACGTGTGGACTACCAAGTAAACTGGACGATAGTGTGAGAATACACTGCCGTCTCTATAGTGTGCAGATTACTGGACGCTACAGTGGATGTTAAAAATATGATATATAAATAAATATGAAAGTGATAAAAACAAAATTATGTGCTAAATGATTTTTAATAAAAACTAAATATTAGCTTAAACATTAGCTACTCTAATTTTATGTAGTGCAGTATTATGCTAAAAACACAAAATTATGTGCCGAATGCTTTTCTATGTGAACACCTTCTGGATATACCCCAAGATGGCCTTGTCATCAATGTGGTAGCGTCATGCAAGAAAAAAGGAAACATGGCAGTGGAGAATATAGGCCTATATTACATTGTCCATGTAAAGGGTGCCAAGCTTCGCATTATGTCCGGAAAGGCAATGCATTCTTCCATTATACGGACATGAACAACAAATTACACTGCAATCTGAGTTTGTGCGAAATTTTTGAACTGGTGTTATTTTTCGTACTGGAAATACCAATGGACACTGCAGTTACTCTAACAGGAAAGTCTTAAAATACTATAACTGACTGGTATAACATGTGCAGAGAAGTGTGTGTGTGGGGCCACTGTTTCTCGTAATTCACAAGGTAAGATGGTTGGTACAGAGCTTAATATCATTCAAATTAAATGAAGCAAGATTTGCTGGTTGACAGAAATATAATCGTGGGAGAATGCTAAATGCCGACCAAGCTCCTCTCTTTGAAAATAATAATGCAGTTGTACAAAACAACAGGTACTCTGAACCAAGAATTGATGGGCCTTGGGTTTTTGGTCTCAAGCAAGGCTCCGATTGTGTGCCTGACAGAGACACTTTGATCCCCATCATTAAATGGGAACATGAATCTGATTCAGTGATTCGTTCTGATGAATGGCCTTGCATATAGCAGTCTAAATTTCACAGGTTACCGCAATTTTATGGTGAACCATGAAGAAAATTATGTGGATCCAGTGACAGGAGAGAACACGCAAGCCAGTGAACGGCCATAGTTGAATTCCAAACCACATATTCTAAAGAGAATGAGACAGTAACAGTAAGCTTTTTCAATCTCACCTTGATCACTTTTGCTGGAAGTGCTAAGAAAAGATGCAGACGATTTATTTGTGACATTTTTAAATGATATTCAAAGTATATATTGTTAAAAAGTATAAGAAGTTCAAGTCATTAATTTAAATGTACTATTTAACCAGTTGGTGTATAATTCATAAAGGATATCATTTAACCTATATTTAGTCTTTTATTAAAAATCATTTAGCATGTGTTTTTAGCCCATTCATATTTTTTGTATTTATTCATATATCAATATTTTTAGCATCCACTATAGTGCCAGTAGTCTTTATGCTATAGTGTATTCTCACACTATAACGTCCGGTAGACCGCATGCCATAGTAGCACCTTCCCTAATTTTATTAAAATCAGCACCAACAGAAATCTGGCAATTATTTTTTTTTGTCTGTTCATCCACGTGTAATAACTTGACTCAAAGTAGATGAATTTTCATGAAATTTTATATTTTGCTCTGTTAGAACTATTGTCGAGCCTTCCCAAATTTCATTAAAATCAGACCAATATAAATTTTTCAAATATTTATTTTTTCATACACATCACATAGCTATCCATATATTGTAGCTGAAGCACTGGATATTATACTTGTTGTCAAGTGCTGGTTGGAGGGATGAATTGGCAATATGGCAAATTAGTATTGGCAAATAATGCAAAAAGCAAGCTTATACAGCATTAGCCAAAAAAGAACCCATCCTATTTCGCTCGTCCATCCCCTCCAATAGTTTGTCTAGTTCTTCCTTGAATTTATTTAAACTATCCACTTCCATAACAATGGAAGGAAGTTTGTTCCAGCAATCAACCACCTGCTGGTTAAAGGTAAACTTCCACACACACGTATTCTGCAACCATCCTTCTTCAATTTGAATTTATGCCCCCTCATATAGTCTGAGCAAGAGGAAGAATCCCAACAGCATTGAGCTTGTACGATCCATTCAAAGCTTTAAACAACTCAACCATATTTCCCCACAGCTGGCTAGTCTCCAGATATTTCAATTTTCAGAACTGAAGCATTTCCCTAAAATAATGCAGGATCATCTTGACAGGAATACTGTCAAGATGATCCTGTGCAATCACAACACAGATTTTTACCTTTGTTCCCCTAACCAATCTTGTTGCTCTACTCTATACCAGTTCCAGGAGATCTACATCCTTACTGAAATGAGGCCTCCAGACCTGTATGCAGTACTTAAGATGTGGCCTGACCACTGCCTTATACAATGGAATAATCACCTCCTTATTCCTGTATATCATTAACAAAATCTTTGCAGACTGTCTGTACTGCTCAGAGGACTTCATATCTGACTGTAATTACCCCCAGTCTTTTTCATTTTCCACTACCCTGAGTGTAGTACTACAAGTACTCTGTGATTACTGCTACCCATATGCAGTACTTTGCATTTTTCAATGTTAAATTTCAATTGCCATTTCTCAGCCCATCTGCCAAAATTTTTTCCAGTTCTTGTTGCAGTAGCATATTGTCATTAACCACCTTGCCAACCTTTGTGTCATTTGAAAACTTAGACATTAAAGCCTGATACCCCCCCCCCTCTCTCTCTCTCTGGGTAATTCAGAATTTTTTTTTTTTTTTGTCTAGTGCAGCATAAGCCTCCAGCTTCCTTGCACCATATGGTTAATAATAATAATAATAACAATTAATAAATACAGAAAACAATAGTCCATGAAGTCTCCACTAATAACATTAGTCCATGAAGAGCAGTGTCCATTGGTAACCACATTGTCTTCTCCTACTCAACCATCCCTTTATCCATAGCAGTGACGTTTCCTTAATGCTACACTGCTCTGTCTAATCTGTATAGTAGACTTTTTATGTGCAACAGTATCGAAAGCTTTCTTGAAATTCAAGTATATGGTAATTTTTTTTTGCATACAGTTCTTCTGTGACTGCATCATAGTATCCAATCAAATTGATCAGACAAGATTTCTCCTTAACAAACCCACACTGTGACTGAAGTATAACTGCACTCCTGTCTAGATGATCCTGCATTACTTCTCTAAATGATCAGAAACAGTGTTCTTAGTTTGCCCATAAAAGTTGCTTTTTGCTCTTTTTTTTTTTTTTTGTTATAAATCATTCCTGTTTACTAATGTGCCTGAAACATAAGGCATTGCATACATTAACTAACTTGTTTATACCAACCAAGAGATATGATTCAAGGTTTAGACCAAAGCAGATATCAGATGAGCTAATGAGACTAGTAGTAGAAATATAAATGCATAGGGTGAGTATAGATCAGGGGGCCATAGAAATCTACAATAACTACAAACAGTAACTAAGCAAGCTAAGGAAGATTATGAAAAGACTTTAGCTAAGAAGGTAAGGAAAGTAGCAAAGAATTTCTTGCTTATGTTAACACTAGAAAGTAAGGGATGAACCACATTGGTCCACTGGTTATGAATGGCATAACTGTTGAATCCTGTTCAAGGCTAACAAATTGAATAAATTCAGTTGTAAAGCTTAAGGTTGGGGTCACCAGAAACACTAACTTAGAACTGGGAACTAAATGATTCTGTGATAACTGAGAAGAGAGTGGAAGAAAAATTGTTGAAGCTAAACATGGAAGAGACCTGATGCTGATGGAATGTACACAATTATACCAAAAGATAAGGAAACTTTTAGTCATCGTTATTATTATTATTAATAGCTACACAGTGCAAGGAAGCCTGAGGCTTATGCTGCACTAGCCAAAAAAAAATTCCCGAGTTACCCTGAGAGAGAGAGAGAGAGAGAGAGAGACAAAAGTAGAAGGAAATCACCAAGAAAGAGAAGAATAATGATATCCAGCTCAGGACCCTGGGTGTGCCAAGCCCATACTCACCAGATGTGAGCCCCTGGGGAAAAATTATGAGAGTATCCTCAAGTTCAGAGAAGGTCCCTACTGATTGGAGATGTTCAAATGTCTCCCATATTCACAAAGGGGAATCAAACAGCCAAGTAGGTAATTACAGACTTGGAAGCTTGACTTCTTTACTAGGGGAAATATGGGGTCAAGGTTAAAATAATGCAGGATCATCTTGACAGGAATACTGTTATATAGCAATCACAACACAGATTTTTAGGGGAGATTTTGTCTGACTAATCTGGTTAGCTACTATAACAGAGTAACAAAGTATATGGATGCAAAAAGTAATTTTGACATATATTTAGATTTCAGTTGATTACTTATGCCCCTATTACTTATGAATGACTGCTATACAAGCTGGAGGTGTGGCATTAGGGGCAAGTTACTGCTGTGGGTAATGGAATGGAAGGAAACAGAGGTTATTAATAGGTACTGACCTTCATGACTAATGTCATTAGTAGAGTCCCTCACAGGCCTCCAATAATAACAATATTGGAAAATACTGAAATGCAATTTTTAAACAGTAAAAATAAGAAACATTTAATATAAATTAAATGTATAAAATAAGTAGACTAAGTGCTTAATTTGCCATAAATCTTAAATCATACATGAGATTTAATTTGTTGGAAGAGCCAGATGCAGAGAGATACAATTGGTGTCTACCTCTGCATTAACATACAGCGGGAAAATGGAAATTGGCTTTGAGAATTGTTATTAAAGCTGTTTATCAGTTTTCAGTTTCTTTACAAAATAATACAGTGTGATTTATCAGTCCCCAAATGCAACCTGGCCTGTGAACATCAACTGCTTTGCATGGGTACAGGCATAGTATGTGATAAAACACACGAAACAGCAGAGTATGGCTAAAAATAGTCAACATGCCAAAAATCTCGAAAACAAGAGCCATAATTAACTTATCTTTTTTAACAATAATTTTTTATAAATTTAAGAATAATATAGGATCTGAAGTTTAAAATTTATGAGATTATATATATATATATATCTCATAAATTGTGGGCTTGGGACCCACAGAAGTGGGGGGGGGGATCATGAAATTGCTGGGTAACCTAGTGTGCCAATCCATTCTGGGTATCAGCAATGCAAATTTTCAGCTTGCTGTTTCAAATTATTATTAATATCAAGTTCTTTAAAGTCTGACAGCAAGAAAACCATAGTGGTCAAAGAAAATAGCTACTATACGTTTTCCTGCAGAATTGATATTTTTTTGCTTTGGAGATAGATGCTGCTTCCTATACATATTAAAAAGCATTAGATGCCTGATTCAAAATGGATTCTTATGGTTCTTGCTTTTTTATGAAGTTAAAAATTTAATCATTATATGTTGTCTATTTGATATGTCATACATTATCATTAAAAAAAAAAAAAAAAAAAACAACAACATACAAATCTATATTATTATTATTAGCCATATGATGCAAGAAAGCCTGAGGCTTATGCTGCACTAGACAAAAAAAATTTCTGAATTAACCTGAGAGAGCGAGACAGAGTCAGAAGTAGAAGGGAATTGCCAAGAAAGAGAGGAATGATGATATCTGGCTCAAGACCCTGGGTGTGCCAAGCCCATACTCACCAAATGTGAGCCCCTGGGGTTATAGTTTAAGCTGAGGGGGGGGGGATGTCCAGCAACTTGGCTAGATGCCAAAACTGACTGCAATTTTTATTGATCAATGTTTAATTTACATTAATGATTTTACAGATAATTAAATAGGAAAATTAACAATTATTATATAATTTTGTTTATAAACTATTATAATATAAACCATTTCACTATTTTCCAATAATGACTACCAAGTGAGAAGCACTTATAACTAATCATTTTGATAAGAACACAATCATGTGGGACTAACCATGGTCCCACTCAAATGCAAGTGCTACTGCATCCATTGGGGTGCATGAGGCACAGTAATGGAGCTGCCTATATGACCACAGGCTGCCAATATGAAGAAATGAGCTGCCTATAGTGTTGGGCACTCTTGGTTTAAGCATTCATACATACACTCTTCTGAGAGCTGTCATTAGTTGAAGTGTTGTAACTGGACAACACAACATGCATTTTTATTAAGTGTACAGACTATATTTTAGGACATAACAGAAAAGCAGATAACTCTAAATAAACTACTAGATGGCTAATTAAAAAAAAAAGAAAGAAAAAAAATCTGCCTCTGTTATAAGCAAAGCCATTGTCAAAAACATGGTGGGAGTGCAGATAGCATGAAAACATCATTTTCAAATAGGCTGAATAAAAAGTATGAGGTGAATAAAACTGATATATATATATATATGTTATATAACTGGAATATAACTGATATATATATGGTTTTAGAGCATTTAAAGGTTTGTTTTTTTTTTTTCCAAAGAATATTGTTCATATAAATATAAAAAAATAATTTTCAATAATAACATTAAATTATTTTCAGTTTTTCTTATTTCTACTGTTAAAAAATGGCATTTCAGTATTTTCCAATAATGTCATTACTGGAACATATATTTTTTAATGTTATTATCAAAATGCCCTACATACAGCCTCAGAGTTATGCAAGGACTTGATGATGAGTGCAGAATAAGGAATATTTTAAACATGGATAATACAAGTCTCATGAAAAAATTCACATGGTTTCACAAAATTGCAATTTTTTTGACTGATGAAAATGATCTGCTTGAAAAATATGTTTTCAAATAATGTTTCAAATAATATTTGGTTAAAGAAATTGGTTTTAAAATTTTTAACACACCCTTCTCATTTCACCCATTCACTCATTCCAAATGTCTGTCCAGTTCTGCCTTGAATCTGTTTAAGCTATCAACTTCTACAACAACAGATGGAAGTTTGTTCCAGCAATCAACCACCCGCTGGCTAAAGGCAAACTTCCGCACATCTATCTTACAATTGTCTTTTCTCAATTTGAATTTATGCCCTCTCAGGTGATTATTCTGAGCAAGAAGAAGAATCCCATCAGCACTGAGCATGCTCAAACCATTCAAGGCTTTATACACTTCAATCAGATCACCCCACAGGTGCCTAGTCTCCAGACACTGTAATATGCAAAACTTAAGCTTCTGAAAATGAGGCCACCAGACCTGTATACAGTACTCAAGGTGTGGCCTGACCATTGCCTTATAAAAAGGGATAATAACCTCCTTATCCCTGCTAGAAAAATTCCTGTATATCATTGCCAAGACACCATGGGCTACTCTTGCAGACCGTCTGCACTGCTCAGAAAACTTCATATATGCCTGCAAAATCACCCCCAGGTAGTTTTCTAAGTTTTCGAGAAAGAATACGAAGTTTTCTGAACAGTGCAGACTGTCTGCAAGAGTAGCTCATAGTGTCTTGTCAATGATATACAGGAATATATATAGGAGAGCAACATCAAGTAAAATTGTTATCTCCAGCATATTACATGTTGTAAATTAGTTTCTAATATCTTTATCAGCCATATAATGCAAGGAAGTCCAAGGCTTTTGCTGTACCAGCCAAAAAAAATTTTCAGTTATCTTATGTGTGTGAGAGAGAGTCAGAAGGGAATCACTAAGAAAGAGACGAATGGTGATGATATCCAGCTTAGGACCCTGGGTGTGCCAAGCCCATACTCACCAGATGTGAGCCACTGGGGTATTTATTCTTTGTAAATAAAATTTATACTTCCCAGCCCTTTTTTTGACATAGTCGTAAAATTTACGAGCTGTAGTATTCTAAACTTTAACCGTGTAAAATACAGTTTTAAGATGTTTTTATTTATTCATTTTTAAACACAAGGGCACGCAAAACTTTCAGTTAGCCGTGTACCGAACTATTACTTGTTACAGAAATATCTGAATTCTCTTTAAAATTTTAATATCAAGTTATAAGCGAAAATTCACTTTCCAAATATTTCGCTGCCCGATTTATCTCCACTCCTCCAAAGAAACCGAATAAAAAAAAATAATTAAAACCTGAGTACGTTCAACAACAAAAAAAAAAAAAATCCTAGATACGCGGCTATACACAACATACCCACATTTAATTTTCGCATTAAAAAAAATTAAAAAAGCACGTATTATCGCTCAACTGACCACTCTTTCCTCACCTACCTTATCTAACCTAATAACACATCGAACTAAAATGAATTATTTCAATGAGGGGATGGAAATGACAACAAACACTCTTTTAAAACAGCACTTTCAATACAACTTTTAGTCCCTAACTACATATCCGAAACTGAAGTATTATAAACTCTGATTCAAAAATGTTACCATTATCGGCCGTCGAAAGTCACTAAAAACAACGGTATTTTATGCGGTATCACTAATAAAGCTAAAAAAAAAAAAAAAAAAAAAATTAAGCAATATCCCAAAACACCTACTTTTGAATTCCCCTTTTTTTCACTCTAAATTATTGCACTAGCTAATACTAATGCAAAATAAAAGTCTTTATACCAATCTTTATACTCTGCGAACCTGATTATTATTAGCCCCAAGGTGCAAGGAAGCATAAGCCTTTTGCTACACCAGCCAAAAAAAAAAAAAAAATTCTAAGTTACTCGGAGAGAGAAAGAAAACATGAGTTAGAAGTAGAAGGGAACCACCAAGAACAAGAAGAATGATGATATGCAGATTAGAAGTTGATCAAGAGAATGATGATATGCAGATTGAGTGTTGGGTGGGGGGGGGTAGAAAGGAACTCTAAAATCAGAGATTAATAATGTGTAAAGCCATAAATGGGATAACTATGTACTCGCCCAATATAATTTTGTCTTTGTCTAATTAAGTTTGTGGGATGAAAATCTAACTATTGTAACTGATTGTTGAAATAAGCTTCCACCTAGTGTTGTGTGGGTAGGAGAAAATAATATGAAGAACTGGGCATCAAGTTAGTGCTGCATAATCTCTGCTTCCTTGCATCATATTGACATTATTAATATTAAAGCCACAAATGGAACCACTATGCAACTGCCCAATGTATTTTTGCATTTAAAAAGTGTGCGTTCTAAGGTAAAAAAAAAAAAATTAAACTATTATATTAAGGTCACCTAGAAAGTCACTTCAACTACCCATGTGTATTGTTTCTGTAAATTGCGTATGTTCTCTGGTCGACTTGCTGTTTTGCTGGACGAAACACCCGCGTTTCCGTGGGGGGAAAGGAAAGTTGTTATCTATGCCTGAGACCGACTAACTCAGTCATAGAGTGTAAAAGATCCATAAACATTCCTCGCGTCGTTGACAGAATTCGAACTCCAGTCTTTTCCATCTAGTGTGGGGAGAACGGTAATTATACAAACTGTGCTACTCAAGAGGGTTGCAGAAAAGTGCAATTGCTGGTTGAATGGATAGTGGACTAAGACGGAGGACTGTAGAACTGGATGATCGTCTTATGCTTCCACGGTTTAGATGCGACTACAGCCACGCTGGCTACCATCCAACGAGTTGTAACATCAGCTGGTTTGCTGCGTAGCACAGTGGTGTCCTCCCCACGCCGGGTGGAAAAAGCCCGGGTTCCAATCCCGTCGATGACGTGAGGATTTTTTGCCAGAAACTGGGGTTTTCGTCCAGCAAAACAGACAAATGGACCATAGAACCCACGCAATTAACAGACATAAGATACAGCACAGCAGATGAATTTAATTATTTGGGTGGCATAAATATAATAGTTTTGTGTTTTTTTTTTTTTTTTTTTGGTTTTTTTTGTGACATCAGCTGACTGTCGTCTTATGACCCCTCCAACCATTTCACACAGACTGGCAGAAGGGAGCTGCCATGTATAAAGGCTATTGCGTTGATTAGCATTAGCATTAGCATTAGTAGAGGCATATGATGCAAGAAAGCAAGCTTACGCAGCATCAGCCAAAAAAAAAAAAAAAAACCACTCCCATTTCACCCCTCCGTTCGTTCGAAATACCTGTCCAGCTGAGCCTTAAATTTAATTCGGCTATCAACTTCCACAACAAGGGATGGAAGTCTGTTCCACCAACCAACTACCCGCTGGCTAAAGGCAAATTTCCGCACATCTATCCTATATCTGTTTTTCCTCAATTTTAATTTATGCCCTCTCAAATGATTATTCTGAGCAAGAAGAAGAATTCCATCAGCAATGAGCATGCTTAAACCATTCAAGGCTTTATACACCTCTCTCAGATCACCTTGCCGGTGCCTAGTCTCCAGACACTGTAATTCGCAAAAGTTAAGCATTTCCTCGTAAAAGCAACCATTCGTTCCATTCACAATTCTTGTAGCCCTTCACTGTACTTGTTCCAGAAGCTCTACATCCTTCTTGAAATGAGGCCTCCAGACCTGTATACAGTACTCAAGGTGTGGCCTGACCATTGCCTTATACAAGGGAATAATCACCTCCTTATCCCTGCTAGAAAAATTCCTGTATATCATTGACAAGACACCATGACTACTCTTGCAGTCCGTCTGCACTACTCAGAATACTTCGTATCTGCTTGCACAATACCCCACTAATAATATTAGCCCACGATGAGCAGTGTCCATTGATTACCACTCTCAGTCTTCTCCCCCTCAACCATCCCTTTATTCATAGTAGCAATTTGCCTCCAATGCCACACTGCTCCAATTTGTGCAGCAGTCTTCCATGTGCAACAGAATCAAAAGCCTTTCTAAGATCCAAATATATGATATCAAAGTTATTCCAGTGCCTCCATTAATTTTCCTGGAACAGAAGTTAAACTAACAGGTCTATAATTACTTGTGTCAGCCTTTGATCCTCCTTTGTGAATTGGGGTTACATTTGCACATCTCCAGTCTATGGGTACCTCCCCTGAGTCCAAAGAAGCTCTCATAATTATGGCTAAGGGTTTGCTTACTTCCTTTGCTGCCTCCTTTAATATAACTGGATAGATCCCATCCACCACTGGTGCCTTTTTTATGTTTATCTTCAACAATTTCTCCTCCACTTTCCTCTCAGTTATTACAAAATAATCTAGGTCACTGCCAGAGTTTAACTCACCTCTGGCATTCCCCTCCCTGAATAACTCCTCATGGGTGAATGTAGATGCAAAATCCTCCATTAGTTTGCTAGCCACCTGAGCAGGATCATCAACAGTTGAACCATCAATATCCAGTGGATCAATCTGATTCAACCCTTTCCTTCTAGAGTTTTCATAGGTAAAGAACTCTTTTCCGTTTTTCTTTGCATCCTTTGCCAAGGATTTCTCATAATCTGCCTTTGCCTGCCTAATCTCATTTGTGACTTGGTTACAGACCAGTTTATATCTATCATAGGCTTCAATGTCACCCATTAATTTATATGTATCCCATGCATTTTTCTTCTCTGCTGCATTTCCAGTTAGTTCATATGACATCCATTTCGGCCTAAATCTTGAACAGTATTTCTTAGTTGGTATGTAAAGCCTAGTAGCTTCAACGATAAATTCTTTGAAAGCTTCGCATTTTGAATTTGCTGTTGGTAACATCATCAGTTCGTCCCACTGTACAAAGGGTACTAGGAAAGTTAAGTGTAAGTGTAAGTGTGTGTTGTTGTCTTACGGCACCAGGGGTTTCCCCCATCTCCGCGTTGCTTTCATTGTGGTGAACCAGTTCACTGGGAAATGCCAGAGATTTAAAAGTGTGTGGGAATTGTTCATGTGTTGTGTTCTGTACCGTTGTTCATCTGGTCATTTAGCCGTTGGACCCCTATTGAGGCCCAACGTTGTCCCACTTACGCCCCGTGGAGGCAGACCAGGAACCCAGTAGCTGTAGATTCACTCTGGCAGGTCCTGCCGCTTAATTTCCTGGGATTTCGGCGGCTAGGACCTTAAAAAAAAAAAAAAATAAATAAATAAAATAAAATAAAAAAAATAAAAATAAATAAAAAAAAAAAAAATAAATAAATATATAAGTAAATAAAAAATCTGCGCTGGGGTAATGTCGCTTTGGTTTGCTAGGCCGAGTTTTGGGCGTAAGGTAATTTTATCATATTTAGTTTTTGACGTGTGGGGCTTTCGCTATGATGAAGGTAGAGAGGGGAGGGAGACCGAAGATTGGGGGGAAAAGACAGAAATATGGGGCCAATAGAGTAGATAGCCCCAGTTTTCAGTGGGGCATGCCCATGCCCCACCAGAGTAGAAGTTTGGGGGTGGAGGAGAAGGAACAAAAAATGTCCCCTCCCCCCAAGGAAGTGGGAATAATAGGTGAAGAGGGCGAGGGTGTCCTCTTCAGATCGCCATCAAGCTGTTTGCAACTGTGCTGCGTTTAGTCTGTTCTCTACTGTCTGTGCTGCATTCCCCCGTCCTTGCTTTTCTCTTCCGTGTGATCAGCACTCTTCTTTTCCAAGTACTGGTCCTCTGCAAGGTTTCAGTTTTTTTGTCACATTTGGCGCCGATTTTTGTCAATCTCTGTGTACGTTGCTGTAGATAGCTATTAGTGTTTTTCTCCTGGTGAATAAGTCTTGCGCATACTGGGAGAGTGCCCTATATTCATCCTCAGTGTCCAGGAAGTGGTGCTCCAGTCCTTTTGGGAAGTATCTTAACCTTGTTATTAGTAGCCCTCTGAGGTCTTCATAGTGTTGACAATCATAGTTTTGCAATATGACGCAACAATGAATCACAGGAAGCTGCTTGTTGCTGCATGTTGAGACATGTTCATACGTGCATAGTAGCTGCCGCGCCAAGTCGATGGGCTCAGTTATTCATTAGTAGTGAGAGTGTAAAGTGCTTGCGATGGCATCGTGGTCACGAAATGAGATAAGGACAGTTTTGCGGTATAATTTCGTGCGTGGTTTAACCATAGACCAGTGCTTAGAAGAAATGACTCTTGCACTAGATGATGATTGTCCACATCGTACAACGATATTCAGGTGGTATAGAGAATTCCAAAGGGGAAATTTCACTCTGGAGGATTCTGAGAGGCCGGGAGGGCCACGAACGTCAGTTACGGAGGAAAACGTTACTGCTGTGAGGAAAATGCTTCACGAAAACAGGCGAGTGACCTACCAACAGATAGAGGATACTTTGGGCCTAAATGCACCAGCAATTCGTTCGATTCTGCAAGATCATTTGCACGTGAAGAAACTTTGTTCTCTCTGGGTGCCGCATCAACTGACTGAAGAGCAGATGACACGACGTGTGACTTGGTGCCGGGAGATGTTAAAAAAGTTTGATAAGGAACAATCTCGGTATGTGAACAACATCGTGACAGGTGACGAGACTTGGCTGTACTATTACGATCTGCCGACCAAGGCTCAAAACAAAGTTTGGGTCTTTGATGATGACGACACACCAGTAATTGTCAGAAAATCCCGATCTGTAAAGAAGAAAATGATAGCTGTATTTTTCAAATCGAGTGGAATTGTGGAACGTGTCGTTTTGGACACGCAGAAGACAGTCACAGCTAAGTGGTATACTGAACAATGCCTGCCTAAAGTCATTGGATCTATGAAGAACCTGCGGCCAAAGTCAAGAATGGACACCTGGTACCTCCATCACGATAATGCTGCAGCTCACCGCGCCAAAGCCTGCACCGAATATTTGACCACGACAGGACTGAAACTTCTCGAGCACCCTCCCTACAGTCCAGACCTTGCTCCCTGCGACTTCGCACTGTTCCCGCATGTGAAAATGAAGCTAAAAGGGAGGCGGTTTTCCAGTGATGAGGACCTTCTACGGGCTTGGGACAACGAGTGTGCTTTACTCCCTAGTGAAACTTGGCAGAACTGGTTTAAAGATTGGTTTTGGAGGATGGAGAGGTGTATTGAATGTAGAGGAAATTACTTTGAAAAAATTAAATAAACAAAGCTGTATTGCAAAACTTTCCTAGTACCCTTTGTATACAATTTAAAACGTGTCTCAGACCATCGTAGTCGCCTTCACGAAAGCAAAAACCCTTCCCTTTAACCTGATGGTAGTTACATTTTTGAGTAAATCCCACTTCAGCACACTGTGATCACTGCCAACTAGTAGTTCCTTTATCTGCAGATTCTTAATGCATGAAGAATCACTACTGATAATCAGATCAAGAGTATTACTCCCTCTAGTTGCCTCCCGAACATGTTGATGTAGAAAACCTTAACTGCTGCCCATCTTCAACAGCGTTTGGAATGGTGAAAAAATAACTATTAGTGTAACCCGGAAATTTATTTCATCTACCCATGTGTATTGTGTCTGTAAAAAGCGTATGTTCTCTGGTCGATTTGCTGGACGAAAACCGCAGATTCAGAGGGAAAAAAAAAAAAAAAAAAAAAATTGGGTGTGTGCCGAGCCTGCATAGCAGAAGTTAAGTGAAACTTCTTTAGAATCTTTTGAAAAGTTTATTATTTCAATGTAACAGTGGTTTAATATTTTACAATTGTTTTACAAGTTTATTACAAAGTTTTTACAGGTCTCTCTTTGTACTCAATGGAGGTGGTTTTGGTGGTGGCATTGTATGTATACGTGCTCTATGCGCCTTACAACGCTCACTCTTAGTCTTCGGAATGTTGAATTGTAAATTGTTTTCCATTGAAATTTTTTATGGAAAACGGTAAAGAATGACGAAAGAAATATTTTTGGTTTTTAAATTTTTAAAATTGGACTGCTGGAAGCTGAGATAATGCGATTTAACGCAAACGCGACATCGTGCCTGGTGCAATGGTGGAGTGGGGGAGATGAATGATTTCGTGTCGCATTTTCTTAGCGATTTTTGTCAATCTATAGACGCAAGTTACTCCCATGTGAAAACTGCCTGGGGCGGACCTAAAGAAGTTTCACTTCAAAACCTTTGCTATCAACGCCTGAGTCCACTAACTCAGCCACGGAGTGAAAAAAAGCCCATAAAAGTTCCTAGTGTCATCGACAGGATTTCAACCCTGGCCTTTTCAAACCGGTGTGGTGAGAAGGCTGATGATACCACTGTGCTACCACGCAGAGTCAGCAAGTTGTACACCCTGCTGGTATTAGGGTATGGTGTGCGATCAGTTTAGATAGTCGGTCGTCGTTGATGTTCGTCATATCACTGAGATTTTGGAGGCTATCGCTCTCCCTATTCTTCTTAGGGTACCTGATACCATTTTTCATCAGGATAACATCCGAATTCAGCGGTTTCGAAAGCACTCAGAGGGAACCGCAGGGTTTTCCCTCAGGGTCGATATGATGTGGATGTACTGTTTTTGCCAGCCTGGTACCAAGATTTCTTCTCCATTTAGGACGAATGATTGGATGCCATCTACAGAGACACCCGAAACCAGTAAAGACCATGTTTGTTTTACGGGACCAGATGCAAAGTCTTGGTGGAAAATACCGCAGTTAACTATTCGACACTTCTACGACTCAATGCCGAGACTCGTGGCTCAGTGTGTCCGCAACTTACGTCATGGGCTCACATCTGGTGAGTATGGGCTTGGCAAACCCAGGGCTCTGAGGGTATCATCATTCTTCTCTTTCTTGGTGATTCCTCTCTCTCTCTCTCTCTCTCTCTCTCTCTCTCTCTCGCTCTCTCTCTCAGGGTAACTCGGAAAATTTTTTTGGCTAGTGAAGCATAAGCCTCAGGCTTCCTTCCATCATATGACTAATAATAATAATAATAATAATAATAATAATAATCGTGGTGGATTTACATTATATTGATCTGTCTGTTGTAAGCATCATTTTGTGTCATCACACATACACACACCATCGTCTACAACTTTATCATGTTCATAGCCAAGAAGTTCCTTAATTCTTTGGTTTCATTACTCGAAGTATCCTTTTTGTATTCATGTTCCTTTGGGGATGCTGCAATTTCAATGTCACAATGTGTATATGGCACAATGTAATCGAAGTCACTGATGAGTCTAAACCCAATGACAATACTGTGTGCGTGCGCACTCGCCCCTTTGAGCAGAATGGCAACATTGAGGAAATTGGTCTCAGATTAACAGCAGACCACTTTAAAGAAATACACCCCTTTCAAATAACTAGATTTGAATTTTCATAAAAGGAAATGTTTATTCTGGGTGGTAAATGAAACTTCCAATATTTTTCAAATAAATAAATTTATAAAAGCGCCTTTCTAAAATTATTTATTTGAAAGAAGTGTGAGTAGTTCATCAAAAAGCA
Organism: Mastigoproctus giganteus; assembly: GCF_048544385.1. NCBI lineage: Eukaryota > Metazoa > Arthropoda > Arachnida > Uropygi > Thelyphonidae > Mastigoproctus > Mastigoproctus giganteus. The sequence goes on along the minus strand of NC_143580.1, from coordinate 36,754,193 downwards.
CTTCTTCCAGGTTTCTACGTTTGGTGACAGCGTCAATTCTCAAAGTTCTTAGCTTTAATTGTCCTAAATTCAGCACACACAAAACATTAACCATAATTATATTTTTTTTTATATAAATAAATATGGCCAAAAATTAATACAAGAACTCCCCGACTTACGGAAATTCGACTTTACGTAAGTTTTTGCTGACCGGTGCAAACTTAAAAAAGCGTGGAAATATCGTAATCTGAAGCCAATAACACATTTTTTTTTTTTTTTTTTTTTTTTTGCTATTCTTTCCAAGTCTTGGAAGTTGAAAATTTCGCTATAAATACTACGCTATTTATCTTTCTAAAAAGTCATATTTATAATGGAAATCGCACTATCCTTTCATCATTATCATATGTTCCGTTATAAGAATCAATTTTGAACGCCTTTGTGATATTTTTCTAAATCAATTTTCTGGCGGTCACGACTAAAAAACAATAAAAACAATTTGCCTTTTCCGATTTATTGGGCTTTTCTGTTAGTGCATCTAATTATAAACGGGTAGTAAACTCGATGATATTGTATTTGCGATAACACCGATAACTGGAATTGTGTGGATTTTTACGCCATTATGGTGAAATGTGTTCAACGTCACTAAAATCTTCAATTATACAAAAAACAAATTTTCAGAAACTTTTCTTAATTCCTATTTACGTATTACAATGATGAAGGAAAGCGCCCAACAAATAGTGCAAGTGGTGGTAGTGCCAGGAAACGAAACAAAATTGATTTAGAAATGAAGATGAAAATGATTAAGAAGTACGAAGCAGGACAAAGTTTGTGTCTATTACACGGAATAAGGTCTCGCTGCTTCAACAGTGAATATTATTTTAAAGGATAGTGCGCGTATAAAAGAACATGTCAAAGGATCAACAGTGATCACAAAACAGCGTATCGAAGATGGAACAGCTATTAATAGTATGGATGGAAAATCAGATTCAGAAGCGAGTGCCCATTCAAGCAAAAGCAACAAGTATTTATGAAGATATAAGGATAAGTAAGGAGAATCCCAACCCAAGTTCGTGGAAAGCAACGGGTGGTTTAATAGGTTCAAGCATAGCGTTGGTTTCCACAACATTAAAGAATGCGGATAAGTCGCCAGTGCCGATTCTGCAGCTGCAGAGAAATATTGTGATGTGTTGGAAAAAATTATTGATGAAAGCGGCTATTCAACATTGCAAATTTTTAACGTTCACGAGACTATATAGGAAAAAAATGCTGGATGGAACATGTATTGCCAAAGATGAAAATACAGTAGCAGGTTTCAAGGTGTCAAAAGATAGGGCCACGCTCTTGCTTGAGGCTAATGTAGCGTGAGATTACAGATTAATACCACTGCTTGTGTACCATTCTGGAAATCCTCGTGCATTTAAGGGCATCAATAAAGCCACCCTACCCATGCATTTCCGATTGAACCAGAGAGCATGGATAACAATATCCCTCTTTGAGGATTGGTTTAAATGCTGCTTCATTCCCGAGGTTGAAAAATATTGTAAAGACAAACGACGTTCCTTTCAAGATTTTGCTTCTATTAGATAATGCTCCTGGACATCCTACGCATCTAGATGATTTCAATTCTAACGTGAGAGTCATATTTCTACCGCCAAACACAACTTCACTCACCCAACCAGGGTGTGATCTCGAATTTAAAAGCATACTATTTACGCACAACATGTGCTCAGGCATTGTCTGCAGTAGACAATGAGAAAAATTTTACGTTAAGAGATTTTTTGAAATCTTACAATATTTACCATACCATCGTAAGCATTAATAAGGCCTGGGAGGAAATTACTAAAAGTTGTTTAAATGGCGCATGGAAGAAAATATGCCCACGGCACGTAAAAGGCTTCAAAGGATTTGAAAAAGAAGAATTGTATGAAGAGGTTACAGATAAGATTGTAAAAGTTGCAGAGATATTTCAGTTGGGGGTTGATGCCAAAGACGTGGATGGGTCAATAGAGTATGAAGGGAAGGAATTATCCAATGAACTTATTGACTTGCAGTCAGCGATAGTGAAAGAAGAAAATTCTGACGAAGCTCAAGATGAACGAAATGAGGAGCCGAGACGTATCATCACCAGAGAGATGGTAATGGCATTTCGTGAAATTGCATCGGCAATGGCAAGGTTTGAGAAGATGGATCCTGACAGCGAACGATTCTTAAAAGTTAACAGAGGGGTGAATGATGCTTGCACAGAGCGGTGCTTGCTTGCTTGCTACAAAGAAATCTACGATGAATAGAAAAAAGCCACCGTCCAGTCATCCATTAATGTTCTTTCGTAAGGTTGAGTGGGTTCTAAATCTCCACAGCCCGCAACCTTTTTTTGTAATTTTTCCTGCGCATGAGAATAAATACAATAAATAATTCTATTTACATGTTCGTCGAATATTTCTTTTTTGATCCAATCAATTCAGCGAGCACAGTAGCGAGTGCTGCACAAGCATGGGGGAAATTCCCCGACTTACGTAGCGTTCAGGGGAACTCAGCCCTTACGTAAGACGGGGAGTAGCTGTAATACTGATTCAACCAAATACTGTAACTAAATGCATCATGTTGATTGTTTGTTATTTGGTTTTTAGGAGCATTAGCAACTAAAGCCATATTGGTCTTAGTTGTTAAGACCAATATGGCCTTAATTGCTAATGCACATATAAGGAATGACCACTAAGGTCATTCCCTGACCTTTTTGCATCCTCCGTATTTGGTGGTCACGGGCTCGAACCCCGGTCTAATCAAGAAGCGTGTGCTACGCACTGCTGTTCCTGCCCACCTGGCTACGGAGGCGCCGCATTATGTTGAGTCAAAACAAATAAGACTATTAGGTGTCAGTATATAGAGAATGAAAAGGACCTGGGGATAATTGTGCAGGCAGATATGAAGTTTTCTGAGCAGTGCAGACGAGCTGCTAGAGTAGCTCATGGTGTCTTGTCAATGATATACAGGAATTTTTCTAGCAGGGATAAGGAGGTGATTATTCCCTTGTATAAGGCAATGGTCAGGCCACACCTTGAGCTGTATACATGTCTGGAGGCCTCATTTCAAGAAGGATGTAGAGCTGCTGGAACGAGTACAGAGAAGGGCAACAAGATTAGTGAATGGAACAAAGGGTTGCTCTTACGAAGAAAGGCTTAAGTTTTGCAAATTACAGTGTCTGGAGACTAGGCACTGGCGAGGTGATCTGATAGAGGTGTATAAAGCCTTGAATGGTTTGAGTATGCTCAATGCCGATGGGGTTCTTCCTCTTGCTCAGAATAATCACGAGAGGGCATAAATTCAGATAGAGGAAAGACAGATGTAGGATAGATGTGCGGAAATTTGCCTTTAGCCAGCGGGTAGTTGGTTGGTGGAACAGACTTCCATCCCTTGTTGTGGAAGGTGAAAGCCTAAATAAATTTAAGGTTCAGCTGGACAGGTATTTCGAACGAACGGAGGGGTGAAATGGGAGTGGTGTTTTTTTTATTATTTATTTATTTATTTTGGCTGATGCTGCATAAGCTTGCTTTCTTGCATCATATGCCTCTTCTAATGCTATATGATAGCTGTAAATCGGTTATGGTCAACTTGGCTATTTGCTGAACGAAAATCCCGAATTCGAGGGGTTTAAAAACCATTTTTTCCTCATTTGAGATCAATTTAGCCAAATAGACAAAAAAAAAAAAAAATCCATGAATTTTTTTTACGGCTTGGAACTCAGGCCTTTTCCGCTCACTGTGTGGGAAGTACTGTACTGTGATTATATCAACTGTGTTACTCCCGAGGGCGTTTGCTGAACCGTAATTTTCCTATTTGGTCTCAATTAGGATAACATCAGAATGGCAGTAGTGAGGAAACTGATCTCAGAATGATAACAGACCACTTTAAAGAAACAGAAAAATGCACTGCTTTCAAGAGTAGACTGCATTACAATTCACTATTGGAATTTTGTTTTATGAAAAGTCCAATATAATTGGGATTTTTATAAAATGAAATGTTTATTCTGATCGGCAAATGGAACTTCCAATATTTTTAAAATAAATAATTTGATAAAAACCCCTTTTATAAAGTTTTTTTTTTTAAAGCAGTGAGAGTAGTTGAAATACTGGTCCAAACAACTAATAGTTCAATACAAAGAGTAGTTCAATCCAAACACTTCTTTTTGATGAAAAGTAACTGCTTGTTTGTAATTCATTTTTTTGAGGTGTTAACATTACTCAATATAGGCGTAATTAGGGTATGGCGACTGTAGTCCTGTTGTTATTGTAGTAGTAGGGTTTTTTGGTTTTAGGAGCATCAGCGACTAAGGGTATATTGCGTCATATATACACTGTGCTGCAACTTTATTAGGTACACCCCTGCTGTGCACAATAATGGTTTGTCCCACAACGTTGCAAGTCACATGACCACAGTTGTGGATATAAGTGCAGCAGAACAACCTTTCTAGTATCTGTTTAGCGTACAAACCGTAGCAAGAATGGGGAAAAGGAGTGATCTAACGGATTTTGAACGTAGCAAGGTAGTAGGTGCAAGACGTGCTGGGCAAAGCATTTCTGAAACTACAGTTCTCCTTAACTTTTAACGCTCCACAGTTTCAATGGTGCATCGAGAATGGTGCAACGAACAGAAAACATTCTCTCAACGGCACTCTTGTGGAAGAAAATCGCTTTTTGATGAAAGAGGTCAGAAAAGGATGCCTAGAATTGTGCAAGCAAACAGACGGGCCTCAATGTCGCACATCACGTCAGAATACAACCCTGGTGCGCAGAACAAAATATCGCAACGGACCACTAGTCGCACTTTGTCGCGAATGGGCTACAACAGCCTGGGACCACATCGCGTAACTTTGTTGTCAATGAAGAACAAGAGAGCACCCCTCCTGTGGGCACAACAACACCAGCACTGGTCTATCGAGGATTGAAAACAGTTGCTTGGTCTGACGAGTCGAATGGAATTTGTCGAAAACAACGCGAATCCGTGGACCCGTCATGTCTGACGACTACAGTGGAAGGTGGGGGGGGCAGTGTTATGGCGCGGGGAATGTTTTCTTGGCACACGTTGGGTCCATTGATACCCATAGATTCACGTCTGAATTCCACATCGTTACCTAAATATCGTTGCGGACAAAGTGCATCCGTTCATGTTGACAGTTTATCCTCAGTCAGATTGTTACTTCCAGCAAGGTAATGCGACGGTGCACAAAGCCTGAATCACTATGGAATGGTTCCAGGAACATGACAGTGACTTTTCTTTGCTGCAGTGGCCTGCTCAGTACGCGGATCTCAATCCTATTGAACATCTTTGGGATGAGCTGGAAAGGGCTGTTCCTCTACACCTCCATTGAATTTCAAGGAACTGCGTGACACACTCATGTCTGCATGGTACTCCATTCCTGCACAACGTTTTCAACATCTTATTCAATCTTTGCCTAGACGAATTCAGGCTGTTTTGAAGACTAAAGTAGGCTGAACACGCTACTAGGTAGGTGTACCTAAAAAAGTGGCAGCACAGTCTGTAAATTGCCCTGCACGTTAGCACAGTGGCTTCTTCACTGTTCTGCAAACTCCGGGTGGAAAAGGCTCGGGTTCGAATCCCGTCAAAGATGCGAGGAACTTTAATGGGCTATTTTCACTCCTTGGCTGAGTTAGTCGGTCTCAACATAGATAGCAAGATTTTTCCCCCGAAACTGCGTTTTTTCTGTGGTTTCAAAAACGAAACTATTATAATAGTTTCGTTTTTTGTCTGTAGATTGCATGAACAACAAAAAAACATAACCCACACTAAGCAAATACGAATATACACTAACACTATCTGGCCTTGACAGAGTGCTATTTGCTTCCCAAGAGATCTAAACGCAGAGATGTGGGGAACCACTGGTGCCGCTTGTCAAATAACACCATGTCTGTAAATTGTGTGTGTTCTGAGGTCGATTTTCTCTTTGTTGGACGAAAATCCTGAGTTTTCGGGAGAAAAAACTGCTACTCTCGCCTGAGACCAACTAACTCAGCCATCTTATTAAAAAGGCCTACAAAAATTCTTACCGTTATCAATGGGCCTTTCTCACTCGGTGTAGGAAGGACGGTGATCCTACCAACAGTACTACTAACGTGTGCCTGTGGCCCAGGCTCCAGGCGTCGAATGAAGATAAAGGTAGAATAAGCTAATTAAAATTTTAGCAATAGCTTATTTCTCAGTAATTACCTCTTAAAATATGTATTATCATTTAACTTCCATACGAAATAAAAGTTTAAAAAATTAACTAAATGAGCAAGAATATGATCATACCCTGGGTAATAAGTGCACTAGTTTTTCCCTGGTTTTCGTTTCTAAAACTGCATAAAAAGAAATCCGATGTAAAATCAATAACTAAGAGTTTAACGTAGGACTTTCGATGTGTTCATCATCAGATGGTTATAACAGTGGTTCCCAAAGGATGTGCCTCGGCCCTTTTCAAGTATGCCGCGAAATTAGATAAAGTTCCATTGAGTTCAATGCTGATCCCTATTTTGGTGTGCCGTTAATATTCGTCTTTTAACAATGTGTGACTTGAGTGACAAAAGATTGGGAACACTGGGTTATTAGTAGCTTTAACTCCCACGATGCATTGCGTTATATTAATTATGATTACTTTTAAAATATGACAATTATGTTATCAATTATTATTAAACCTTTTTTATATCAAAGTAACATCTTGCTGATAATATAATAATCATTTTTATAATTTAAATTATTATTATAATTAATTCGAAACTATTAATTTTTGTTATAACTGTGAAAAACGGGCGTTTCGCGATGCTTGGCCCACAGAGTAGCATCTTACGCTTTTGTTATTCGGTTTATAGAAGGCTGGGTTGATATTAATTATACCTCATTGGCAAATAACTACTATGTCCTATTGATTTAATATTAAAAATAAGAGTTTCTTTTTTAAGTAACTTATCTCATTGTCTATTGGGTTAAATCTCATGGAAAATGCAGATGAAAGAATTTACAAACTCAGGGGTTGTTTAAAAAACCTACCTTATTCATGCTGAAATGCGTTCCAGTTACACTTTTTTATGTACACATGATTATAAATTGAACTTGAATTATAAATTGAACAATGAATCTGGAGGAAGTTCATCAATATTGTAGCACTTCTTTTTGAGCTTTACTCATTTTCAACTGTTATTTATGGGAAAATTACAGAATGGTGGTTTATAATGTTATGGAAGAGTCACGTGTTTTTAATGGCGATATAAACCACCATTCTATTGTTCCCCCATAAAAAGCAATTGAAAAATGAATAAAGCTCGAAAAGCAGTTTTCTTATTGTAACATGATTAACGATCTTCGCAAAAGCAAACTTCATCCGCAATTCCTTGTTAATTCAATTTATAATCAGTTTTATTCAAGAAAAAAAAAAAAAAAACAGGCATGCTTCAAATGGATTGTATTTTAGAATGAATAAGTCTCATGAGGTATAAATTTTTTCGTCTATATTTTCTATTCTCATTTACCGCAATAGTAGTGAGGTAAGTTACTTAAAAAAGTTTTTTCTATTTTTAATATTAAATTAAAAGCTGTGTTCGAAATAGAAAATACTAACACATGAAATACTAATATTGGCTGTGATTAAATATTTTTTTTGTCCAAGGTTTATTTATGCAAAAAGTTGAAACATTATACATTTCTTATCGATTCTGACGTTCAGATGTCACAATAAATTAGGTATCCAGAACATTTTGGGCTGGAATATATGCCTGTGCTCCTATTTAAAAATTGGAAAAGGTAATGAACTAATAATGTGGAATATTTTTCGAAAATCACTACTTTCCCTTTTCGGAACATTACTTAATTACACCTTTTGAACCAGTTTAACTGCATTTCATAAATCTCATATTTTATTTTTTTATATTTCTTGTAGTTTTTGACACTTTTATTTGGAGTTGTAGTCGTTTTAAAAATGACATGCATTACAATCCACTATATTTAATAGTATTTTCTAATGTTTAGAATGTAAAGATTTATTTTCAATTTCAGCTCCCCTCAATTTTTCGTTTTTCAGTCCCTCCCCCCCAACTCTTCCCCAAATTCAATTACTACAAAATAATTACCAAAAATAACAAGAATAAGTTGACTCTTACCTGGTATGAATAAATATTTCACCAGGTACGTGTTTGCTTATTCGCGTTAATTTTTTATTATTTTTTACCATTCAAAACTCCATAGCATTTTTTTAAAATTCAGATGGCAAGAAGCGTCTAGAATTTTCTTCCCAAACTTTTGAAAACCTGGTATTTATTTGTTCCTATAAAGAATGATAAGATTATTATTATCGTGATTTGGCAATTTGCTTGACTATGAACTGGTCAGTTTTAAATCAGTCAATATCAATTTTATTGTCAAAATTCTGACAAGTGCAGTGACACACACACACAACTGCAAGGAAAAGGTTGAGTAGAGTTCATAACAAACCAAACGTTCCCAGAACAAGTCACAAATACAACTGGATGAGTACAAACCAGTAACAAAAGGCACGTCCCGAAACAGCAGATTTGGCAGAAGGGCTTTACAGTATTAAAAGTTAACAGTCATTAACTGGGGAGTATTACAAAGTTAAAAAAAAAAATTAATAGTAATCTGAAATACTTTAATTTTTAATTAATTTTTTTTTTTTTTTTTTTTGCATTATAAATTTTCGTAACCGTCATTTGATTTTCATACCACTTCTGCTCTGGTAACTAGTCAAGTATGTGAATATTCATGGCATTTCTCGAGTTTTAATTTTGCATGGCCTTGGCACTCAGCTGATCATAAATACTAAGCTAAGAGAAACGACAGTATTGGGGGAACCTTTCATATGTATCGTGATAAGAAAGCTGATAAAAGTGCAACAACTTTAAGAAAAAATAATTGTAGTTAAATGTTATATAGACTGATTTCCTAGTGAACCTTCGTAGTGGCTACCCTTCTGAAATCTGACTAAGATAATTTTCAAAGGGGGGGGGGGAGGTTGAAAATCCTAAATTTTTTGTCATGGAAAGTACTTTTTTTTTTCTCTTATCTCTTCATAACCAAAAAGCTAATACTGCTAGGATTTTTGTGACTCATTTACTTGTATCGATTTCTGACTTCCAGTTTAGATCCTCAACTGTGGTACATTCTAAAAGTAGGTTTGAATCAGTCTAGTAAACAAATTGAACAAATATGCACATATAAATGTCCTGTCTTTTCTAATTACGTAAGTTTTATTGTATTTGTTTATATTTAGTTCTCATTACAGATATTTTATCGAGTTTTAATTTTGCAACATATTCACATTGCCAAAATTTGTTTCTACCTTGAATCTGTACAAAGTAACGACGGGTGTGTGTTTTTTTATCGCTCAACTGTTAATTATAATGTACTTCCCCGCTACAATGAGAACTTTTTTTTTTTTTTTTTTTTGCACAAAATTTCCTCAGGTGTTATCCTTATTGAAACCATCCGGGAAAACCTTTGAAGTATTTGAAATGAATGTACTAAACTGGAATCTGTGAAACCAATAGCGATACACTTTTTTTCTGAGGTCATCTGGCAACCATATTTACAAATGGGGAATAACTTCCTTCTGTAGGTAACAACGAGTAAATAACTAGGTTTGCTTAGTTCGTGGATATCATATTGTGAAGGCCCTTCACCATGAAATGCTTCAGTATTGAACTACTCTAAGTAAAATGCATTGTTCCGATGGAGAGGTATATTGGTATTTATTGAAAGCGTGTAAGTCGCACCCACAGAGCAGTAACTTTGATGTCTGATTGATGCGTAGTGGACACTGTGAAGAATTAAACAACCCCAGTCATGAGATGAGAGATGGAGCAGCAGGTAAAATAAACAAGTAAATTTATAGCCCTGATTAGCAAAGCATCATGCTAATCAGGGCTATAAAAGCATTATTGTGAAAGTAGGGTATAGCCCCTACTTTATATAGCAATGAGCAAACCAGGTTTGTATTAAGTAAGTTCAGTGGCGTAGCTACCATGTAGGCAAGCAAGGCAATTGCCTCCGGGCCCGGACACTTTAGCGGCTCGGCGTCTTTGGCTGTCTCCTTCTTTTTTAATTTTTATTAATTAAGTAGGGTCCCGAATATGTTCTTTGCCTCCGGGCCCGAAAAAGGGTAGCTACGCTACTGAGTAAGTTACACACATTCTAAAAACCATATAACAATATCACATGTCTCGAAATGAGATAAAATTTTATATCTTTGGGAAACAGAAACTTTAGTGCTTCTCTCTCTCTCTGTTAGGATCATTATCGTTAATGATACTAATAGCATTATATATGTTTAAAAGAATTCAGTCATTTGCTTTGTTGAAAGGTGTTTAAAAGGTTCAACAACAGAGCGATCATTTTCATTTGTCTTTCTCCAATTCGAGATCCTCATTGGTGAGCTCTCCCATGTGGGATCAAAGCAATTCATCCACTTTGACGTCTCTACGTCTTCAACTCCAACTCTCCTTGCAATGGCAATGATTTCGCACGTTGAAAGATCAAAGTTATGAGACTCAGCGACAACAGGCCAAATCTCTTTCCAAACTCCCTGCATTCAAGACGTGAAACTTCTACCCATGCATCTCCACGTTGTCAATTTTTTTCTTGGTTATAGTTCTTCCAGAAATCTTCCACAGAGTTGATCTTTACAATCAGTATCCTTAACCATCTGAGTAAATGTCCTTCGGAGATAAATTTTGAAAGTTGCAATGACGCCCTGATCCATTGGTTGGATAAGGAATGTCGTATTTGGTGGCAGGAACATAACTTGAACATTTTCAGCAATGGCGTGTGGGGTGTGTTCAGGTACATTATCCAGGAGGAAAAGAATTTTAAATTCTCCTTGACTTTGATGTTCAATCCATTGCGCCAATATCATTTTTTCATACGTTGCGGCCTTAACTGTGTGATCAAGCTGTCGTTCTCGTCACACTTTTATAACTATCTTTTAACCTCTCTCACAATGAGACTTCAATTCACGACAGAGTTCATTGGAAAAAGGAGGATTCAAATACAGCTGCTGTTTTCCAAGCGTTCTTGTTAGACTGCCATACAATTGGCAAATGCTCCTTAGAATAACCCTTCAGTGCTCATGGGTTTTCGGAGTGATAAAGCATGAGCATTTTAATTTTATGATCTCCAGATGTATTCCTTCTTAACAGCAATGTATGGCGACCATTGGAGGCTTTAAAATCCAGAGCAGTCTTCTCTTGCACGGAGAGAGCTTGTCATGCATTTCCATAACAACCCTGTTTCCTCCATGTTGAACACTTGCTGAGGCAAATAACCATGGTCTTCAACGGGCGCTCGGAGTTTTGATGGACAGTTCTTGGCAACAACTGAATCACCTACTGCAGCCTCTCCTGTTAGCTTAAGGCTATGGAATCCATGTTCCCCCTTGAAACCTTCAAACTACCCAGCATTTGTGCAAAGGTCTGCACTTTCGGTTCAGGCTCAGTGGCATTCAGATCCTCGAAACAAAATTTTCGCTTAGTTTGGATAATACTGATGAATACAGGAACAGCGTTTTGATGTTCAATCCATTGCGACAATATCATTTCTCCATAAGCGGCGTCCTTATATGAGTGATCTAGCTGTCATTCTGGTCACACTTTTACAACAACTTTGTGCAGCATAAGCCATAGGCTTTCTTGCACCATACGGCCGTTACTAACACTAACTTGTCTTTAATTTTTTCACTTTGATTCGTTATTGTTCTTGACATGGATTCGGAGATTCGTGTGGCTCTGTGTCAAACAGGAGCGTATTCAGCGGTGGGCAGAGGGGGAATATGCCCCGTAACCAAAATTTTGAAATTAAAAGAAAAAATGCAAGAGACGTTTTCAAAAAAGAAAAAAAAAAAAAAAAAAACCCTGAAAAACCTGGTCGCCATGCTCCCCCTTACGGTGACACCCGGATACGCCACTGATGTCTGTTTTTACATTCATCTATCTTAATGGCATATTCATGTAATTTGAATTCAAATTATCGCATATTAATTCATGTCTCTAAATCTTTTTCTTCGGTTATAGATTTTTTCCCCCTCCTCGCTAGCAGCAATTTGGTCACTTTTTTTTTTCCTTTTTTCCATGGGGATAGATTTTAAGTTACATTATAATGTAATACCTTGTGCATATTTAAGAACACAAAATACCGTTTGATGCTTCGTATTCTGCAGATACAAAAAGATTAAACACTTCTAACGCCGACCGGGTTCTTAAGGCGCCTTAGATGCGCGCGTACGGTGGTTGATTCGTAGATGCGGGCACACTGTGATTGAGATCAGTTTTGATTTTCTGGAAATCGCGTTATAGCGAAAACGCGTAATGTGAGATAGATTATGGCCAGGGATACCTGTGTTTATTTTTCACATTAAATTTGTACACAATTATTTTTAATAATCAACAAAATAAAATCAATTTTGGACAAAAGCTGCGGGCTACTAGAGCTATAAAACATTATTGTATGCAGATTAATCAATTACACTGACAAGTGATAATTACAATGAAAGTTTTCATTGAATTAAGCTTGGAGAAATCAGTGGTTCCGAAATGTTTACCACTCGCTTTAAAAGGTGCTATATTGCTCACCTAAAGAGCAATTTAAATGAAGTTTTTTCTTATCTCGCAGCAGTCTGGGAACCACTGCTTTAAATTGTAAAATCTTTTTTTGATGCCAGAACAAGAGTCCAAAAATTAAACATTTTTAATTTTGAAAATGGGGCAGTGGATGCTTGTAGGGTTCAAACAGGAATGGGTATTTTTGTTGAAGTTAGGATATTGTACTGAAAGTTAAATGGCTGACAGCCATAATTTTCATATGGATTGCATGGTTTCCCTCCCAAGAAACTCAGCAATATTTTCATCCAGAAAAATAAACCACAGAATATGGTTTATTTAAAAATAAACCACAGAACAACATGGTGCTGAGAAAATGGGGGGGGGGGGTGATTGGCTGTGCCACACCAAAACCCCCAATCTAGGGGGCCCAATCACAAAGTCTCAATATAAATAAACAAGGACCCTTAACCCCTTTTGCATCCAGGCTCCCAAGTATCTTTGCACAGCCCTGTAATACAATACTAGCAAAAAGTTTAAAAGCACCAAGCCTAACTGAAGGCTACTTCAGTTACAAAGGGTGCTCAGAAAGTTCATCTCCTCATAACAATCATGATAGGTGAAAGATGATTTATGTTTAAACTAAACATACTGCATATGCAACCTCTTGACTAATTTTCTGTTCCAGGTATTATCAAGTTGTGTTAGCATTAGTAATGGCCATATGATGCAAGAAAGCCTAAGGCTTATGCTGCACCAGGCAAAAAAAAAAAAAAAAAACTATCCGGCTGACCTTTGAATATCCCCAAACTGTCAGCCTCTACCACCCATGTAGGTAACTTATTCCAGTAATTTATAACTTTCTGGCTAAAATAAAACTTCCTATAATCCAGTCTAAACATCTCCTCCTGTAACATGAATTTATGGCCCCCAGTTCTAGAATTATTTTTAACCGTGGAAATTTCGCCCTCATTCATTTTATTTATGCCTCTCAGAGTCTTAAAACACCTCAATCAAGGTGCCTAGTTGCCAAGCGGTACAACCCACATATTCAAAGTCTTTCCTCATATGGATGCCCTTTTGCCAATCTCACCAGGCAAGTTACCAGTCTTTGGACCCTTCCAAGAAGCTCAATATCTTTCTTTAGGTGAAGTCTCCATACTTTAACAGTGTATTCCAAGTGTGTTAAGCAATGGCTGACCAGTTCACTTACACTTTGAAGGAAATGATACATGACCACATGGGCTCATATAAGGCCACATTCTAGTAATATCATCAAAGATATTCAGGATGATTTCAATACAGGGTTCACTAATGAAAAATAGATGTGTGTGCACACACACTCTCTCTCTCTCTCTGAATGAATAACTGTTATTAGTGCTCTTTTCATTTTCATCACTGAGGGAAAGGTAGACTCAATAGAACTTTCTAAACACTCCAGCAGGTACCCAACTGTCAAATGTGATAGTACTTGCATGTTTGTAATTACCATCACATTGGGCTGTTTTTGATCTTCTTCAAGACAACTAAAGCCATGAAATATTATATAATATTAACAAACGTTTTCTATGGCTGTTTTGTAAGGAAAAACCCATATCTTTGTGGGGGGGGGGGTGTTACAATTTAACCCTAAACTAACTTAGCCATGATGCAAAAATAAATAATAAGGAGAGAAGGCTGAAGTATTGAGTTTCTGTATTGAGTTTCAATCAGTACTTATTAAGCACGCAATTTACAAATGAGCTACAATTCTACCTCAATGTCTATGCCAACAAACAGTTTAGTGATGTCTAATAGTGGAAATGCTATCCCATGATGGCGTGTAATTGCATGATTGAATTTGCATACCACACAAAAAATACTATGTCCATTGTTATACTGGCTGCCATCAAAAGTTACAATTTAGTTGTAAATGCAAACTGTCACTGAGTGGTATATGCTGAAGCATAAAGGAAAAAAATATGTATAATGGGTCACAAAAAATCAAAGATATTATTCATTCATTCTAAATTGTCATGATGTGTGCTTTATAATAACAATGCTCCTTCTCAACAGATTCATTTAGGGATACATTGCATATATATATACAGTCGGTCCTCGTATAACACGTGTTTGCATTACACGAATTCGATCATACACGATTTATAAATAGGGGAACGTTATCTTATATAACACGAACCGAATTCGCTTATACACGATTCGCCTTTGTGTTTACAAGAAATGGCAGTCGAATGCGGAATCACCCCAACTGAACGCAACACGATAGGAACGAAGAAGATTCTGAAAATGTATTTATGTGTTTTATATCAGTGAAAGGGAAACACATTTCACCATAATAACGTAAAAACCAACACAATTCCAGCTATCGATATAATCACAAATGCAATTAGATGGAGTTTACTACCAGTTTATAACAGATTCCACTAGCAGAAACGCAAGTGGAAATTGTTTTTATTGTTTTATGGTAGTAACCCCCAGAAATGTGCTTTAATAAAATGTGAGGTGTTAATAGTGTATCTCGGCCTTTACGGTGTTGTTTATTCAGTTGCTACACGCGCGCAGCTTTGTTTCTGTGTATCAAGCGTGCCGCCTCGTTTGTAATTCTGCTTTATTCCCTAAAAATGAGTAAAATATTTAAAAGGTGTGAAAAGGAAGCGTCCTGGCAAAGACACTGCAGATTCAGAGAGAGAAGAAAAAAAGAAGCAATATCGATAAACAGAGGCGGACTGGGTCAAAAATTCTTACCCGGGAAAATTTGTAGTGGCCTCATACTACGGTTTATGGCCAAAATCACACCAGCCTCCGGCCCACCGTGGTTTCCCCCGTAAGGCTTATGGCCAGTCCGCTTCTGTCGATAGAGAAAAAATATGAAATTGTGAAACGCTTTGAGCGAAATGAAAGACCATGTGATATTGCACGTGCTACAGACCTAAATGAGGCAACACCGAGAATTAGAAAGAATGCGGAGAAAATAAAAACAACTTTCATAGCGGGAACAACTCAAAGTGTAATTAAAATCCATTAGATTAAGACACAAAGAATTGGAAGAGATGGAACGGCTGTCATCTCTTTGGATAGAAAATCAAACAAAAAGCAAGTTTGCTTACGATAGAAGCAAAAGCATTAGCAATATTTTATTACGACTTACGTATTATAATTTATACTTACGTATTATAAAATACGTAAGTATTTTATTACGACTATTTTATTTAATATAATAATTTTTTTACGAATAAAATACGTATTTTATTCGTAAAAAATACTTTTTTAGTATTAAAAAATACTAAAAATACTTTATTATAATATAATATTATTTTTATTACGTATTTTAATCGTTATAAAATACTTACGTATTTTATAACGATTAAAATTACCCGATTATTTATTGTGTTTGGTAATGTTTTGGTTCCAAATGTGCGTTCAATCTTGGGTGGTCGGCACCTAACCCTACTTTTCCCATAGGGCCTGTTGTTTATATTGCACGATTTTGCATTGCACGAGAGTTTCTAGGAACGCAACTATCGTGCTATACGAGGACAGACTGTATATATATATATATATATATATATATATACAGGGTGTCTCAAAAATACACGTCATAACTTCAGGAATGAGTTCCTCGCATGTATGTAGACAATAAAAATATTTTATATCAACATAGTTCCGGAAATGCTTGGTTCCCAAGTTATTAACCGGAATGTCTTATCTCCCACAGGTGACTTCCTTCATCACAAGGTATTGACAGAATCTGGTGGTTTTCCATTCTGACCATCTACTCAAATGAGGGGCAAGCGGATATGCACTTTATGTATGGTTTGGGGGACAGCAATGCTCTGGAGGCTCGTCTTTTGTACCACGAAAGGTTCCCAGAACGAAGATGTCCACACAGGAAAACGTTTGAAGGTATCCATCACCACCTTTGTGAACATGGGACCATTAAACCTCGTGCTGACGACAGAGGACAAACAAGATCTACAACTCCTGAAGTAGAGGGGTGGACCAACTGCCTGGCCTCCACGCTCACTATTTAAACCCACTAGATTTCTTCTTGTGGGGCCACTTAAAGTCATTGATGTATTCGACTCCGGTAGCTGATGCAGAAACACTCCGCAATCGAATTGTGGCAGGTTGTGAGACAATATGAAACATGCCAGGAATTTGGCATCGTCTTTGCGAGTCCATGAGACGTCGATGTGAGGCCTGTATTCAGGCAGAAGGTGGACATTTTGAACAATTACTATAAGGTGATGTGAACAGTTAAGTGTCATAGACAGACCTTCAAAACTCGGAAACCAAACATTTCCGGAACTATGTTCACATAAAATATTTTTGTCTACATATGAGGAACTCATTCCTGAAGTTATGCCGCATATTTTTGAGACACTCTGTATATATGCGTGTGTGTGTGTGTGTGTGTGTGTGTATATATATATATATATATATATATACTTTTTTTTTTTTTGTCTTCCACACAGAAAATACATTGCAAATGGAGTAATGTGAAATCAAAACTATGACGTCTATTTTTCATATCGATGGTCTTGGCTGTCTAAAGCCAACCGCAATCCTTGTGATAATTACTGCTGCTTTTCATCTTCCAAAAAAACCTTCAGGGTTTTTTGGATGTAATGCAACTTATAATAGTTACATTATTAAGAACCAGGTATTTCCACTTCTTTAGAATAAGCTTTGGAAAAACCCATCTCTATCATCATGCAGTAAAAGGATTTCACCATGATACCCACTACAACCTTAAACTTCTTGAAGTTGTAGTGGGTATCATGGTGAGATCCAATATTTCTTGTTTTGAGATTACAGCTCTAAAACAGATATGAAGTTCTTCTGAGCAGTGCAGACATGCTGCCAGGACAGCTAATGGGGTTTTGTCAATGATATACAGGAATTTTGCTAGCAGGGATAAGCAAGTGATTATCCTATTATAAGACAATGGTCAGGCTACATCTTGAGTATACTGCATACAGATCAGCAGGCCTCATTTTGTGATGTAGAGCTGCTGGGACAAATGCAGAGAAGGACAAGATTGGTGAGGAGAACAAGGGGTACTCTTACCAAGAAAGGCTTCAGTCTTGCAAATTGCAGTGTCTGTTGACTTAAGGCACCTGCGAGGTGATCTGATTAAAATGTTTAAGGCTTTGAATGGCTTGAATAAACTCAATACTGATGGGATTCTTCCTCTAGCTCAGACTATGCAATGAGAGGGCATAAATTCAAATTGAGAAAGGATGGTTGCAAAATAGATGTGTGGAAGTTTGCCCTCAGCCAATGGGTGGTTGAATGCTGAAACAAGCTTCCATTTGTTGGGGAAAATCTAAAATGCAACTATCAATGCATCACAGTTTGAATAAATTCAAGGAAGAACTAGACAAATTATTGAAGGAGATGGTAGGTGAAATGGATTTTTTTTTGGCCGATGCTGCATAAGCTTGCTTTCTTGTGTCATTTGTCACTACTAATACCAAAACAGAATTTGCAAACCAAAAGCTAGATAGTCCACTGAACCCATTTGTAATTTTTTCTTATGTTACTCATCTTTGGATAGGTTCAATCTCTCTAAAATCATTAATCAGACTAAATGTGCATACACCACCTTCTCTAATAAGAAGGTGACATTTGGCTTTTCTCCCCTTTATTCAAAATCAACCTAATCAGAATAAGATTTATTCAACATCATTCAGTATAACCTAATGAAGATGTGGTTCTTAGAAAATATTTGAAACATATCCCTGAATTACCTCTCCTGTTTAGGATAGCTAATTCAGTGATATATATCAAATACCCATTTTCTTTCCATTAAAGATTATGGAGCTGAAGTTTGGTTGATAGTCTCACCCTCTGATGTGGTCTCCAGACAGGAAAATCTAAAATGCAACCATCAATGCACCAGAAAAGCTTAGATGCACGAGAATCTTAATTTACTGCATTTAGTGAAACCGTTACAGGTTATATTCCTAGTTTCATAAACCCAGCTTCACTATGGAAGTTGGCAACTCCCTCTACTTTGGATAAAGTAGGCTGACATACCCCCCAAAGAACACTACATAACCATCAAAAAGTACAAAATTTCCTCTATTAACCATTTTTTTTCCCATACCACCCTATTAGATTAATGCTGATCTCTGTTTTGTAATGATGTCAAATTATGAGGGCTATTATTAAAACCTATACCATCATAACTCCTTTGAGAGAATGCTAATATTGTTCTACATTGTTATTTGATGTTATGTATGAGTATCTTCTTACTATGTAAATCTCTCTAACCTTGTCTGTGCTGGACAGGTTGCATCTGTAGCTGCAAGCAAACAAATTATTCGTTGGTTGATTTTTATATTTATTTATTTTTTTAACAAGTTTCATAACCTAAATGTTCATGCTGTTATTTTATAGCAACTTTCCAGTAGTCTGGAAATGTAGTCTCAAAGGACTAATCTCAAGTGAGTGTATTCTTCAGGTGGGAAAATATGCCATGAACATTTTCCGTATTTTAGAGTGTATTTTTTTTTTTAGGCTATAATACAATTGTAGGGCTTGCTAACTGGGAGTCTAAAACACTAATAGAAATAGGTCTCCCAGTTGCAAGGAAGCGAACCAAATTACAGTGCAGTCAGGTCAGTCTGTGACAATCCTCTGCTTGCACCTTCATGATGGTGGGACTGTTAACAATCCTGGGTACACCCCCCATGTGCTAAATGTGAAACACTCACCTAGTCTACTGTGACTACCCAGGATTGAACCAACATAACACATCACACAGATGAATGCCACCCCTCTGCCCAAAAAGGCAGCACTAGATGGCAGTGACTCTCATCATCCAGTGCAACACTACCACTTTGCTTAGTCTTCAGAGCACTGCTTGGGAGACTAAACAAACCATTCTCTTCCATTGTATTGTATCGGGGGCTGTTTTTTTGAGATTATGGTGAGATCCACTATTCTCTATGTTTTGAGAGAGTATTTTTCCCTTATGTTATTCATCTTTGGACAAATTCAGTAGAAAAGGCTGGGAAACTCAAGCAGTTGCTTTAAGGCATAAGGACCTGACTAGAAATCCTACCCACAGTTTTGCTTGATACTACACTATGTTCAGGGCTGTGAATTGGATGCACCGCACCAGGGGACCCCAATTGAGGGAGCCATCAAAGTCTCAACATAAGTAAACAAGCCCCTTTAACCCCATTTGCACTGGGCCCCCAAGTACCTTTGCACGGCCCTGAGTCTACATTCCTTCTTCCTGTTTGAGACACCTTATCCTGCACAAACAGAAACTTAACTTCAATCCTTCTAAAAACTCCATCTTTTATTATTTCTTTCAAAAAAGT